>NC_088980.1:151988781-152304076 GCF_963932015.1 Anas acuta
AACTGTCTAATTGAAGCCAAGTTTAATCAGTATCAGGAAACATTAAAGAAGAATTTAGATCTCTGCTCTTCTTATGTAAAGCATATTTAAGACTGGGGCTAAAGCAAAAGGATGCCTTGAGACATAAAGGAATGATCATATTTTGACCTCAATGGGCTTATATATCTGCAGCTTCATTACGCTGGTAATATTTAAAATTAGTTTCCAATTTTATTTGAACCCAAAGAATATTGTTCTTCTTCTTTCCCTCTAAACCTCTGTTAAACCATACTAAATCCTTATGATCATTTAATTTGTTTCATTATATCATTAATTGTATCATAGATAAACTATGGTCCTTGTATTTGGACTTTTTATCATTAACAGTTCACTGATAGCAACCTGTGGTGCAAGTTGGATATTTGTGTTTCTTTGTAAATGCACATTAAAATAAACTTTTTCTTGTCCTAAGGCATTGATATAAGCACACTTCGACCTAAGTACAGAATTTCATTCTCATCTACTTCTCCCACAGACATTGAAGAGAACTTTGAATGATTATCTTCCTGAAAGAGAAATTAAAGGCAAGCTGTTTAATTACTTCGTACATTTATCCTGGATTACTTCAAGAAAAGTCTTGTAAGAGACTCCACTGCATTTCATGTAGGCTTAACTTTAATTGTATAATGGAAAACAGGCCAACAGTCATAATATTCAATTATTAGGAACATGTATAAGCTATGACAGTGACAGACATTAAAGTCATTCCAGTAGAGAGCCATTGGCAGTGGTTGATTAACTTTTAAAAAAGCTGCTTGAATAATTAATTGGTTTCCATTCTCCGTATAATTAGTGGGTAAGTTGTCAGTACCCAGATGCATATCAAATGATATACACATCTCTCATTAAAAAAGCTATAAAACTCATTTTGTTCCTAGAGAAAGGGAAAATCCTCTAATTTAAATGCATAAACCTCTTTCCTAACCAATGGCCAAACTTAAACAAAAGAGTTTGTGAAATTAAAAAGATGGTAAGTGTCTTTCTGTCTAGTCATGCTTATATTTACTCATATTTTGCCTTTTAGCTCTTTATCTTTTGTCTTTAATCCAGTCTCCCCTAAATTTAACAGGGAAAGTTTTATAGATTTTGATAGCATTGGTGTCCCAAACTCAAAATATCTAGTCAACTTGCTACGCAAATGTAACAACTGATCCTACATTTTGGTAACCTCCTTCTACACCCTATTTTGTAAATCTCTGAATCACATAATTCAGTTATATATTCCTTTAGTGAATGCCATACCAAGATGTTTATCGGAAATAATGGATATATTTCATCTGACTTCAAACATCTGCAGTCTAAGGATCTACATGATGAATAGAGGTTCCCTTTATAGTTATGAAGCCTTTTTAAAGTTAAATCCCAATGCTTATTTTTAGCAACTACTTACAGACAGGGGAAAAGAGGCTGGAGATCAGCCCCATGGAAAATGTTCTGGGACTTAATGGCAAGTTGAATATGAGTCAACAGTGTGCCCTAGCAGCCAAAATAGCCAACCATGTTCTGGGATGCATTAAATACAGAATTGTTAGCTCGTTGAGGGAACCAATTGTCCCACTCTACCCAGCACTGGTGCGGCCTCACCTCCAGTGCTGTGTGCAGTTTTGGGTGCCACAATATAAGGAAGTCAAACTATTAGAGAGTGTCCAAAGGAGAGCTACAAAGATGGTGAAGGGCCTAGAGGGGAAGGCATAGAGACCATCAGCTGTGGTCTCTTGGCTTGTTGAGCTCAGAGCAGAGCAGGCTGAAGGGAGGCCTCATGGCGGCCTGCAGCTCCCTCACGAGGGGAGCGGAGGGGCAGGCGCTGAGCTCTGCTCTCTGGGGACAGCGACAGGACCCGAGGGAATGGCATGGAGCTGGGACATGGGAGGGTCAGGCTGGGTGTTAGGAAACAGCTCTGCACCCAGATGTGGTTGGGCACTGGGACAGGCTCCCCAGGGCCGTGGTCACAGTACTGAGCCTGTTGTAGTTTAAGAAGTGTTTGGACAATGCTCTCAGATATATGGCCTGATTTTTGGGTGGTCCTTTGTGGAGCAAGGAGTTGGACTGGATGATTCTTCTGAGTCCCTTCCAACTCAGGATATTCTATAATTCTATGAAAGAATAAGTTGATTTTTAATTTGAAATTTTCTATGCCTTCATTTTTTTTTTTTATTTATAGTGTAAATAATTCATTTGAAAAAATATGCAAGAATTGTTTAAAAAACTACCATATTAATGAATATATTATGTATATGATCCTAATTTATGTAAATACATAAAAATAAAAATGCAAGTATATACAGTAATTAACAAATACATGCACATATATTTTTGATAAGGAGTTAAAAAAATTTAATAGTAAAAGAAAAGTTCATATATAAAATTGTATTTGAATCTGAGAAAGTTTGTTATAATGAATTGGGATATATCGGTCAATACCTATATACAGATATTTATGTGGTGTTATGACAAGTCGAGTTCTGATGAGGCCTTCAACTGCATTTCATTTTTTTGGAAAACAGAATATATTCTGTTATTCTTTGTTCTCTTCATGGCACGTTCAAACAAAATCAGAACTGGCATTGCTGGATGAATAATCAGACAGGTGGCATCCAAACTAGTTTTTTATGTGTGCCCAGAGAAGACATGATGCAGCTGGCAGATTATTTTGCATGCCAGATAAGCCTGGTAAAGAAAAGAAATCCTTTCTACACAAAAACAGAAACAAATATTCAAACATATGTATATGTGTATATATATTAAAAAAAAAAAAAAAAAAGCAAGGACCAATGTTAAAAACAGGAAGCCTGTTCTTCTTGGATAAGATTTTTGAATATTGAATATTCTTACAGAATAAACAAAAGCCTAGTGATTCTCTTGGCAAAACCACTTCTGTTAATGCTGTGGTTTAGCCCTAGCAGGCAGCTAAGTACCACACAGGCACTCACTCATCCTACATGGGATGGTGGAGAGAATAGGGAAGGTAAAAGCTCAAGAACTCATGGATTTAGATAAAGGCAATTTACTAGGTGAAGCAAAAGCTGCACATGCAAGCAAAGCAAAAGAAGGAATTCATTCGCTTTTTCCCATTGGCAGGCAGGTGTTCTGCCTATTCCAGGCAAGCAGGGCTCATCATGTGTAATAGTTTCTTGGGAAGACAAACACCATTACACTAAGCACACCTCACCCCCATTTTCCCCTTCCTACTTCTTTACCCCAGCTTTAATTGTTGAGCATGATGCCATATGGCATGGGATATTCCTTTCATCTATCAGGGTCAACTGTCCTCGTTCTGTCCCCTCCCAACATCTTGTGTACACCCAGCCTCCTTGAAGGCAGGGCAGAACAAGAAGCAAAAAGGTTCTTGGATCTATGTAAATACTGCTCTGCAACTACTAAAACATCAGCATGTTATCACCACTAATTTAATCAAAAATCCAAAACACAGAATTATGTGAGCCTCTATAAAGAATATTAACTCAATCCCAGCCAAAACCATGACAGTGAACTTTGAGGAACTGCGAGATTATATGGCTTTGAGCAGTCTCTATGTCATTATGGCTATCTGAATTTCCAGAGTAACATTCAAACAAGAACATAGAGAAATATTGGACAAGATCTTAATAGATAAAAATATGGAAGATAGAACAATGCTTTACTTCAGTGGAAAATTTGGAGTCAGATGTGTTTGGAAGGAGAGTAGTCCATCTCCCAACAGTTTTCAGAATAACCATCCCAATTCCTAGAATAAAAATGTGTAATGGAAATGGATTTTCCAAGGTCAATTTGTTAGATAACTTTCATCTCCACTCCTCAGGCCTCACATTGTATACGGAGTTGTCATATTTGTGGGTGACTTGACCCAAACAACTGTTCAAATTCTGCTACCAAAAGTGCAGATTTTCTTTCATAAGCTATGATGGTGTCCCATGAGTGTACTGATGATAGTTCCAGCTGACAACCCAGGGACTGGTACAGAAATAGTTAACTATCCTTTGCAACACAGGTGCAAAAAGGGCTTCATATCTGTGTAGTGGTTCTTTGCATTTCTTTTGCACAATTATCGGTAATCCAATAAAGTACAAAGCAGTAGATAAAAACACTTGATATTTGATGCATTACTTTGTTGGTTGGTTGACACCTTGAATGCTTTTTAAAATATGGGATTTGATATCCACAACACATCTATCAACATGTTCTTTTATTTTGCTTTGTCTTTCTCCTTGTGAATTGTTTTTGTGCAGAACCCCACAGTCCACATGATATTTATTGTTCAGCTTTCTTATCCATCACACTGTGTGCCTTTAAATCTAAAGGCCCACAAGCAACTTGCTTTTCCCTTTGTTGGTGGTTTGCAGACAGGGGGCTTGAGGGGGTGGTTTTATCTACCATACTAATATATTCATTTGAAGCTGTTCAGGGGTTTCTCTTCTTCTCCATATTGCTTAGTGGGGGACTCTTTAGCACATTGAATTTGTGATTTTTTCATCCTTATTTGGGCAGGACAACTAAAGCTGTTAGAAGCCTCTTTTAAAAATCACATGAATGCCTTTATATTGAATATTTGAATGAATCAATGTTAATTTATATTGGCTGAAGAGATGCTTCATCTTTGGTTCATATTACATGCATTGACAGGTTATGCAGGTTATGTTAGGATTAACAACCATATTGTATACCACTTTCCCATGAGGATTCATATGACAGAGGACACTTGGAATTTTATTGCAGTTTGTAGACCATAAAATCATTTTTTGTTGCTGTAAAAATGAGTAGTTTTTGCACGCAGAAGTTGACATGTAAATTATTAAGATAAGAAAGGAAGTGAAAGGTTATTGCTGATTTTTTTTTTTTCTTTCCAGATAAATTAAGGGACAGAGCAACAAAATGTCTTTTCAAGAATCTCCTGAAAGCATGGGGGGAAATGGAGTGCAAATTACCTAAATTTTGCATCTGCACAGATCCTGCCTAGCTTGAACCTTCACATACTTTTCAACCATGGGTAGATTCATAACACCAGTATGGACTAAAACAAAAGTCTACTGCAATCTACAGCAAGATTTAAGATGACAGTCAAAAGACATAGCACACATTTGCTGTCTATTAGATGGCCCAGCTGTGATGCATTAAAAAGAGTGTCCTTAAACCATCCCTTACCTATGCATTTTTCTAATTGTTCCAAGGAAAGCAAAACCAGATTCATGTAAGTCACCTGTTTTGCTCTGTCTTGTGGGACATTAAGATATCTAGATAGAGTTTAGAAAAATTAAAACAACCAAAAACCAAAACAGTGATAGTACACAATACACAATTGCACAGAAATGTAGTTAAGAACTTCACTGTGGATGAATACATTTTAAGCAGGTATTCTGTACATATCTCAGGATCAGATAAAAATTTCCAATGTGACTATCTTCTGTGTGGTGTACAAGACTGACAATATTCCTTTCTTGTCTTTAACCAAACATCATTTTCTACTGTATGTTATTGCACTTTAGTCTTTTTCAATATGATCACATTAGTGTATACTCTCTGGTTTGAATAGTAGAGGTTTCATAAGAGCAGACAAAACTTAGTTACTTGGTACCATATTCAGAGCTGAGATACACCCATATAAATAACAACAACAACATCAGCAGAATTACTCTGGGAGTAACCTGATGTGACTATGAGGTGTACTGGGTACTGTACACCTAATTACAAGAACAGACTGACTGGTTGGATTGCAATTGCTTTTATGGGGAACAAATACATCTTGTTCCTTCTACCTAAGCAGTGTAATAAAAATAAGATTATTAGAACCGTGTTAAGTTGTTATGACAACCTGAATTTAGACCCTGAAAAATTGTGTCTGGTTTCACCTGAGCATTAATAAAAACTTTCCACCTGAGGAATGCTGCTTAAATTTTGTGTAGTTGAAACCTCTGGAGAGCAGCTACTATTCTCAAAACCTGCAGCTCTCATGATGATTGTAAACAGCAGAAACTGATTGCCTTGAAAAAGACCAGTAGTAGAAATGGGCAACACTCAAGTTCAGCTAATGGGGTATATGGGCTCAGGGATGTATGAAGGAAGGCACAGCTATACTGGAGGTGGGTTGCTCATATAAGCTATGGAGATGTCCTTCCTCCCTACAATCCTCCCTTCTGCCAAATTTTGGAGAAGTTACTGCCCTCTCTCAACTATACACCTTCTCACCATGCTCAGTGTTTTCATTTCTCAAGACAGAACACCAGAAGATAGTATGAGGGACCTGCAAATCCTAATAAACCTGATAAACTATTTTTTCCCTCTCTTTTTCAAAAATGGAAGAGGAGATGATATTTATCTCTTCCTCTTGTTCATGCTCACACTTTCTGTCATGTCCTCAGATCAGTGAGCAAAAAGTCAGCTTCTGCCTAATTCTTGTGTTTGTAGTATTGTAGTACTGTATTTTTTTTTCTTTTAATGTTATATACTAAGATGAAAATGCAGTTAGTGAGTAGAAGGTCTCATTTTTGTCTTCATCTTTCAATCTAAAAATATGTATTTGAGATCTGAGTTAAACTTTTAAGTACTGAACATTAATATTAGGTAGTGGGCACTTAAAATATATTTAGTTTAAAATTCAATATTAAGATCTCTGAATAGTTTTATTAAATGTGTTCAGATTTGTATCAGTTTTTATTTTTTTCTGTCTTCTTAAACAAAATAAAATAAGTGAAAACAGACAATATTTACTTTCTATTCTTTAACAAAATATTTAGAATTTAAGTTTGAAACAACATTTTGTTTCAAAATTTCCTTTAGCTGATATTGCAGAATCAAACTGACAATATTTTTTTCTTTCTTAATTACTGTATTTCATTTGATCAAAACAACCTCCTCCATCTTTTCACTTTTCTAAATAATATTATTTTTAACTATAACATAACTTTTTTTTTTTTTTTTTGAGTTGGTGGTGAATTGAAAGTATCATTTCCCTTCTTCTACTAATGAGGCAATTAGTACATTTTACTAAAATAATTCAAAATAAATCTTTCAAATAATTCAAAATAAATTCTTTCTGGCATAAATATCACTTTAAAATTTTACTGGCCATAATGATAAAAAATATATATATTTAACAGAATTTCGCTTATTTGAAACTAATATATTTACTTCACAGAAAAGCCTAAAAGTCTGAGGTGAACAAAATGGATTTAATTCAAATGTTTACAGAAAAGTCAAATTTTTCATTGAAGTTGTTAAATGAGGTAAAGAAGCAGCTGCCTCTTCCATCCCAGGACCATTCCTGTCTGGCTGCGGGGGCCCAGCCTGGTGCCCACGGACCTGAGGTCTCTGCCCTGTCTGAGGGACATGTCCTCCACTTTCCTCTTTGCAGGTTCAACCAGTAGTGAAATTGAGTTCATATCCCAGAGGCACAGACACACAGCACACCGACGTGACCAGTCACACAAACCTGCCAGAAACAAGGTGCTGCCATCAATAACACTTACACACAGGAGTCACGTAAAGCACTGACATAGACAGCCAAGTCCTCTTCGCCTCTTTGGCTGGTAGAGACAGAAGTTCAGTAGTGCAGGCACACACACAGCACTTACCATGTTCACAAGCACACAGACATCTGGGGATCCATCAATCATGGCCCTTCTGTCCACCCAGCACCCCTGCATGTATCCCAGGCCTTCAAACCCATTTCATAAGTTGTCCACTCACCAGTTAGTCCAGCTTGAAGTTCACTGCAAACACACATGAATTCACACACTCATCCTTCATGCATACCCTATTCACAAGTCTCCCTGGGCATGAAGCATGCCTGGGCATGAAGCATTGCTCACCTGATACCATGGCCCAGACCTGACAATAACACACTGACTGGACCCATTTTTGCATGTAACTGATTCTTTTACACCCTTTTCAACCTATCTCCCTCTTTGTTCCCCCTTCCCGCTGTACTTTGCTCCATGGGTTTGCAGAGATCTGCAATTTCCTGCACCCTCCTAGTCTGGGGCTCCCCCTGGCTGCACAGTCCAGGTTGATGTTCCTGGAAGTGGCACCTGTAGTGTGATAGCTCGCCAATTAGTATGACTGGGAGATTTGTTTCTGATCACTGTCTCCATTTTATGTTGTCATATCTGTGTCTCAGATTTTTTTGCTTATTTTTCCCCCTTATCATCTTGATCCAGAAATCCTCAACCATACAACCTTGCTTGAATCAATATTCCCACATTCTGTCTCTTTCCTTATCAATTGGTACAACTGACCAGGTTTGTAACTGGTCACTCTCTCCCAGCTTAGAAGTCCTCAATCAAATAACTTTGCTGGAATAAACATTCCCACACTCTCACATGCCCTCAGCAGTTAATATGTCTGTCCAGACTTGATTTCCATCACTGCCTCCCTTTCTTATTATCCTTTGTTGCACTGGAAAATGTCCTTGACCAGAGGCAGGAGGAAGAGGGAACAGACACTCTCCTTCTGTTCTCCTTCTATATAAATTTACAAATGGAAAATTTTCCTATGTCTATTTTGCATTTGTTAAAGTTTATACAGAACACTGAAATTTCACATTTGCTTTAAGAAGCCACAGTGACAAGTTTTAACAGGTTTTCCTAGTGTGAGAGCTGTAGATGTACTTACAATTGATGCCTGGTCAAGGTAGGAGAACTACAACAGCAAAACCAAGCCATGTTCAGAATGACAAGTTTTTACATTGTCTAAGTTTTGAAGAGATGGCATAGAACTATATATGTAATGCTGTATATTACAATTGAAGACGATTGCACAGAAACATATTCCCCCAGATTACTGTACCTGTGGAGTCCATGGGAGACCATGAGCAATTTACTTTGTTTCTGCTCAATGCAGCATAGTAAATCGCTTACACTGTACACTTCAGTTGTTTCGTACATGAATCATCAAAGGCCTTTGTTGATCCTCAGACTGTTCTGATAGGGCTATTAGCAGCTTCTCATATTTAGAAGAATAGAGATGCTGTGAGCTGCTGTTGCAGCTTTGTTCTGTCATTTATAAAATGAGTAATGTTTTCTTTGCTACATATAGAAACCTTTGTTTAGGTATACAAATATATATGTGCAAATACACATTTATATAGAATATAGAATAGGTGTGTATACATATGTACATATGTATTGTATAGAAAAATATGTAAAACAGATTTTTATATAGGAGTATATGTAGGTGTGTATATGCATGTTGATGGTATATACAAGCATTTCTACATATAATAAGTGTTTGTGGGCTTTTCTGTTTATTTGTCTGTGTATAACTTCTGATTTATTATTTTCTCTTCATATAGCCATAATTTCAGTAATGAAACAATACAGCAATAGCAACAGGGCTTCCTGTACAAAGAATATTAATTCTCCATCAGTAAAAGATGAGTACAAAATTCAATGTTCTCAAACTCTTCTCTGCTTTTGTCCTGTATTGAATGTACTGCCGTATCTCTCCTCTGGGAATAAAGGTAATCACAACACCTAAATTTTGTCATTTGAATCATATCGTGTCAAATGGTTAAAGCTGTCTACAGTGCATATTCCTGGTGTAGGATCCTCTGCTGGTTCAGAAGTATAGTTGTAACAGAGATCACAAAAATAGGTCTGCTAGAACTAGCAAAGCATTGGAAACTGAATATATATTGCAGGGTAATTTTCATTCTCCTCAGAGGGTTGTCATCCTAGATTGGTACAACAATCCCACAAAATGGAGATTTATAGCTGTTCAATGTGAGGCCCAGAAAAAAAAAAAAAAAAAAAGTAAAATAAATAAACAAACAAAAACGTAGTTCTGAAATAAAACAGTATTTATTTGAAGCTCTTCTATTGTCAGCTTCTAATCGTTTCTGTTCACAATAGCAGTTCAGCCATCGGAACTATCGACTTGCCAGGGTATGTGGGTACTGATACCAGTATGTTCTGAGACAGACATCTGATAAGAGAGGGAGTGAGCTGCCCCAGCTGGAGGCTGCCAGAAAGTAACAGACCCTAGAGTTGTTACCCAATAAGTCATGAGTCGGGTAGTCTATCCAGAAACTGGGCAAGACTCTCTTAAACCTGTTCTTTCTCTGAAGTTCACTTCAGTTGTTCTACTGAATGTTTTCATAATACTTTTTAAGCAACTGCCCTTTCCATATGCAAGACTTATTTGTTTGAGATCTTCAGAGTAGTTCTAGCTATAAAGATGGGTTTCTATTTCTATTTCTACATTTTTTTATTGGTGAAAGCTGGTAAATAGGTTGTAATAGAGAGAACACAAGAATAATTCTACTTTGTCACAAAGTACATTTTAACCTTGAGATGCTAAAAGACTTAAAGAGTAGGAAATGAATAATCAAATTTTCTTGGAAGTATTTTCTTCATTTACAGCTGTAGACTGTGATCTGCTAAGATGATGATTCAGCTGGCAGGGCGGAATGTGATGAGAAAAGATAATAAAATGGCTGTAGGCCAAACCTATAAAAACACAGTAGAAATGTTCCACAGAGTCACATTTCCAAAACAGACATATGCATAATGCTTTAGACTATATGTAAACATTTATTGATATTGGTGTCCAGTAATCAATAATTCTCAATGCTGAAAGCATTTTGGGCAGAGATATTGAAGCTATAACCAACCAAACTTTATTTTCATTGCACAATTAGAAAATAAAAATATTGCCTAAAGAATAAATTGAAAACTTTTTCTTCAAGAACTATTCATAACTAGTCAAAAAAAAAAAATCTTCTGGTGACTCCTCTTAGTTTTAGTCTGTGCAACATTAGTAGAAGATGAACTAACACATGTAACAAATATGGGAAGATTGTTTTTAAACTTGTGTCTTTCTCTTCTTGCCCTGCTTTCCTCCAGCTTTCTTCAACTAGTAACCTTTCTGTTCCTGTAATCCAGAACACATTTTTACACCAGCATCACAAGTTACCCAAGAGAAACCTTTGCTGGAATATTTTAACTTTTAGTGGAAGAACTTTAGATAGTTTGCCAGAATGTTTCACAATGCCAAATGGAAGATCCTTCCATGGAGTGTAATGCATAATGAAAGTCACAGATCTTGTCTATTTTTATTGTCAGTATTGAGTGATCAAGGACTAAAATCTGTTTTTGCCTTTTGTTATCACCTTATGGTTACTGTTGCCTAACATCTGTAGAAAGGATATGTTGATGTTTTTATATAACAGTCAAAGTACCTCAGCATGGACTGCAGCTGCTTCAACATTGGATATTTCACAGTATTCATTAACTCTCTAATTGTTACTACAGATGTTGCTACTTATCCTTCAATGAGATGTATTCTAATGCAATTGCTGTGGAATGTGTTCACACAGCTGTGATTTTCTTTAATTTTATCTAAATATTCCCCCAAAATACACACAGAAACATTTGCATACACATATATGCGCATGCATACACGTACATAAGTATATGAAGAGTCACAAACCCATCAACAGTTCAGTTGCTTACCAGTCCGTGTACATAGACTCAATGGAGGTTTTGAGGTGAATCAGAAAAATTTGTTCAATTTGCAGAAGACCAAGTAGACAGGGTAGACTGAAAGTTTTTACTAACACTTTAAGGAATTAAGGCAACTCTAAACCTCCTTTTATTGTACAGGTACATTGATGATATAAACCCCAATGCAAGTATTTCATAGCCCAGCAAAGTGCTTATAACAAGAAAATGAAAATAAAATAAAATAAAATAAAATAAAATAAAATAAAATAAAATAAAATAAAATAAAATAAAATAAATAAAAGAAAAAAAAAAGAAAAAGAAAGAAAAAAAAAGATTAAAAGTATGAACAGCAATATGACAATAATAATAACAGTAAACAACAAATTAAGGTAACATAAACTTTTTACCTTTTTAACTCTTGATGTCATTAGCATGTCAGAGAAGAAATGTGTCTGGGAGAGAATCACAGAATCATAAAATGGATGGGTTGGAAAGGTCCGTAAAGATCCTTAAAGTTCCAAGTCTCATGAGGGCAGAGTAGACAGGGACAATCACCTCCCTCAACATCCTGGCCACCCCTCTGTTGATGCAGCCCAGGATGCAGTTGGCCTTCTGAGCTGCAAATACACATTGCTGGCTCATGTTGAGCTTTTCAACCACCAGATTCCCCAAGTCCTTCTCAACAGATCTTCTCTCAATCTATTCTCCAAACAGCCTGTGCTGCCACCCAGGTATAGGACTTTCCTCTTGGCCTTGTTGAACTTCATGAGGTTCACAGGGGCCCACTTTTCTAGCTTGTCCAGATCCCTCTGGATGGCATCCCTTCCTCTGCTGTATCAACTGCACCACTCAGCTTGGTGTCATCTGAAAACTTGCTGAATCACAGAATCATAGAATATCACTGAGCATGCACTCAATCCCACTATCTGTCATTGATAAAGATATTAAACAGCACTGGTCCCAGGACAGACCCTGTAGGGCATAACTTGTCACCAGTCTCCACCTGGACATAGAGCTTTTGACTGCAACCCTTTGCCCGTTGCCATCCATCTATTTCATTATCTACCTTTACAAATAATCCACCGTTCAAATCTGTATCTCACCAATTTAGAGAGAAGGATATCATGTGGGACTGTGTCAAAGGCCTTACAGAAGTCCAGGTAGATGACATTGGTCAGTCTTCCCTTGTTGACTGATGTAGTCACTCTATAACAGAAGGTCACCAGGTCAGGCATGATTTGTTCTTGGTGAAGCCATCCTGGCTGCTTTGGATTGCCTCCTTGTATTGCATGTGCCTTAACATTGCTTCCAGGAGGAAACAGCTCTATTTTTCAGAGTAACTTAAAGTTCTGCTAAGGATTGAGGCACACCATTCTGATTAAAATTTGAACACTATCTAATGGAGAAAGACATGACAAAGATCAAAGGCTGGAACAGAAACTGAATTATATTCAAATTCTTAGTCTGAGATATATTTTCAGCACTACAGGTTAGTGCACTTAGATCAAATCACAAAAAGCCTGACACGTTCTGTTTCTTGCTTTCTTCTCTAGTGTCATAGAATCATATAATTGTCTAGGTTGGAAAAGACCTTCAAGATCATCAAGTCCAACTATCAACCTTAGCCACTGAGTTCCATCACTAAACCATGTCCCTTAGTGCCACATCCACACATTTTTTAAATACATCCAGGGATGGGGACTCCACTGCTTCCCCTGGCAAACCATTCCAATACTTGACCACCCTCTCCATGAAAAAAGTCTTCCTAATGTCCAATCTAAAACTAACCTGGTGCAACCTGAGACAATTACCTTCCATCTTTTTTCTTGTCACCTGAGAAAAGACACCAACACTATTCTTGTTACATTCTCCTTCCATATAGTACTAGGTAGTGATGAGGTCTTCCCTCAGCCTTCTTTTCTCTGGATTAAATAATCCCAGTTCCTTCAGATGTTCCTCATGATGATTACCTTCTAGTCCCTTCACCAGCTTTGTTACTTTCATTGTGAAAAATTCAGAATAAATGCTTATAATTAAGATGTAACTTTAATACGAACTGATTTGCTATCATTTAAATAAGTAAGAAAATTTAAAGACAGAAGCTCTCTATGTCACAGCTGGCTTTAATAACTCCAATATCAAGTGAGGAAATTTCAAGACTATTCTGCTGAAGAGTATTCTCTTTAGGGTCTTTTAAAACTCTAATAGGTGTAATAAGGTTAAATTCCTTATTTTCCTCTTGTCTTTGGCAGACTGCAGTGTCTAATTTATCCCATCCTAAAACAAGTATCCAATATTACTTGGCCTTCTGAAGTTGTATACAACTCCCTTTGGACAACATGGTGGGGAGGGGGCATATATTACAGATCCTAGTCTCAGATGAATGATGAATAATACATGTATTTGGTGAGTTTTCCTACAGGAATTCCTAGGAATTTTTCTGAATTGTATCTTAAAATACAGTTTCTTTCATTTCAGGTTTGTAGGGGCAGTACAGACTAGATGACCTACCATTCTTCTGTCTACCATATCTCTAAATCTTCAAAAAGTAAAAATCCTTGTTCTGCAGTGGCATATTTCCATGGCTTCCAGCAGATCTCCATGAGGATGGAATGACTGTTTTCTAGGACTGCATGCTGGAAAGCAGACACAGTACTTTCCCTAAAAATCACTTTTCAAAATCATTACCTGTAAGTCGAAAATTCAGCAGACTGAAGACCATATGGACCTATAGTTCAGAACTATGGTAGAATCAGTTTGCATCTCCCCAGAAAATGCTCTGCCTGCAAAAGGATAGATAAACATTTCCTTTGATACATGATTTAATCACATTTCCATCCATTTAATAGACTGTGTTGATTTAGTATCATTATAGTTTCCTAAACAAAATACTATGCACTACAAAAAATCAAATGCCTCACAGAATTCTAAGAATACTTTAGCAATGCTATTACCTTTATCAATGTAATCATCAAAAGATGATTAGAGTCATCATAAACATCCACACAGAGTTTGCTTGTCCTAGTTCATTGAATCTTTTGTGTTCTAGAGACTGAGTTGTGAATTATCATTAGTGTGGCAGGGGAAAACTGTATTTACACTTCTTTAAGTAATCCTACAGTCCTTTTTATCTTTTCCTTGCTATCTCATTATTATTTGTTTGGTTTTGGTTTTGTCTGTTCTTTTTCTGTGGCGAGTGAAGAATTCCCTGCTGCTTTCATTATTAATGCACACAAGAACCATAAAACACTGAAAGCCAGAAAGCAGAGCTGCTGAAAGATGTTTTTGAGTTTTGCTTTCTTTAATAATGTGGAGCAGCAAAGAAAATAATGTCACTCTCTTCACAGTTATTGGAATCCAAACTGAAATAGTGTGAATGTTTAAAGGACATAAAGGATGTTGTTTACTTTGACATAATAGTGTATGTATCCATAAATTAAAAGCACCGCCACTGTGTACTTTTCAACACTCATTTCTCAACTTTCTCCTGTGCACTTAGGCAGGTTATTTTGCTTCACAGGAAGGTAACGGTATAATCTTCCTGTTATGTTTGCCAAGAAGTAGAAAAACACACTCTGTGTATACAACTTTATTTTTAGATGTACATATATTTCTTATCATGTTCTCCAACATGGAGTTCTAAGATTCTTTCATTTGCAGGAAGAAAGACTAAGTATTATTATTATTATTATTATTATTATTATTATTATTATTATTATTATTATTATTATTATTATATTTATTTATTTATTTTACATTGCAACAAGCACATGCTTCTAAGTGGACACAGAAGTGAGTGAATAAATGCTAGAGGTCATTGGGTGGGGACAGTGCAGCAGCAAAAATGAGTAGAGATTTTCCTTCATCCTCTCAACATGCCAGGAGCACTGCAGAGAAACAGGAACACGTATTATATTCTCAGATGATGAGGTTTTAGCATATTGGTGAGAAAAATTACCTAAAAATGCTTCTTTTATTTTCTTTATTTATCTTCAAAGTCTAACTTCTACTTTTCTCCCATTTGATGAAACTTCCAATTTCCATTTTCAGTCATTTCTTTAGCATATGATTTTAGTAAAAAAGTTTGAAAAGATAATAAATCACATAGATCCCCAAAGAGAAAGGTTATTTTATGCATGATACATATTTCCTTAACCATTTTGGAGTCATGACTGACACCACAAGTCAATCTTGTGGATTCTACAGTTCAGTGCATTCTTTAGTCTCCATAGTAGAAGAGTGAATGGTAGAACGTTGTGATGGAGCCTTCCGAACGGGCCTCAGCAAAACTGCTCCAAGACCCAACAAAGTGACCAGTAACACAAATGTCCTAGAAGAAAACTTCAGAGACTTCTTCAGAGACAGTTTTGCTTCTCAGAAAGGCTTGTTTATCCATGCTTGGTGACACATTAACACGAATATGCTGTTTCTTCTCCTAGAATTATTTTGTTTAACACAAGTAGGGAGATCTCAAGCTATATTGGTTAAGAGCATTATTATACTAGGCAAAGTGCATAGCAGACCTGCCCTGTGGCACTCATTAACACACCTGCCTTTTGAGGCCCTGTAAGGCAAATTGATTTTCTAAGGATATGCCTTGGGTGACATGTCTTTGCTTATTTTTCTCCGCAGAAGGACATTATGTTGCATTGTTCTCTCTGCCCAATGGGACTGAATCAGTATTAAATAAATAAAGCATTTCCCTTTGTAAAACAAGAACCAAATCTAACCTTTAATCATTGGCACATTCATTCTACAAAGAAGTGTCTGCTGGAACACAAGAAATTTCTTGTGAAAGACAGACTGCTAGCTTATTTGGCTGAGGCTAAAGTAAAGAAGAAAACTTCCATTTATAGATAAGATGCTGTGTACGGGGTTGGCCTTTACCCCTTCTCCCTCTGTCTCATGAGATATGTTGGCAGCTAGGAAGATAGTGTGTGTCACCACAATATCTGCAACATTATCAGAAGGAGAAAGGGAATGGGCACATCCCCATCATGGTAATAATCTAAAACTATTCCTGAGGCATCTCTGTCTTCACCCAGTCTCTGCCTGAATGACAGCTCAGAGTCCACAAAGGCATTACAAGCTATCCTGGTACACTCTAAGCAGTCAAGGAGGTTGACAGATGTTTATAAAATCAGCATAGCTAGTTTCCTTTTCCAAAGCGGTTTTCAATCATCTTTATTTCTATGTATGTATGTGTACAATATCTGTGTGGTAGCCTGATGTGCCTTATATGAATTAAGGAGGATTCCTATATATGACTTTTTGTGATATCCTTTTTTTTCTTTCTCTCTTTTTATTAATAGAAAATGTATCCATCAAAGATGAGGTCCCATTGTGCCTAGCCACTATATAAATATTCACGAAGAAGACAGAGAAACTGTAAGGAGAGAAAATGCAACTTAGGGAAAGTATTACTATCCCTAATGGAATGAAGTAGGGACTGTATCAGGTGGATATTGCAAGAGTAAGGAGATAAAATAAAATGTCTGTGAGAGGGCTCAGGAAAATCTAACCTTTTATGCTTGCCTTTCTTAGGCCAAGGCCTATAAGACACATTTAAGTATATGTGTTTTTTTAAGCATATGATATTTTTTGAAACCTTTTAATGAGATTTTAGTGAGCCAGCCTTTGGTCATTGCAGAATATGAATGCTCACAAACATGCTCAGGACACTGATAAAAGTTGATATTCTGCTCACATTTTAAACTTTAGTTTTTCACATCAGAAAGCAGTATCAGACAAACCTCAGGGGTGACTCCAAAGGCATAAGCCAAGGAGTACTAAAGGTCAAAGCTGAAGCAAATATTCAAAACTACTTAGGGAATCATTCTTAGCTTAGCTTCTATAAGGCCACCTTCAACTATCTACAAGTCATTTTCTGGTTGTCTTAGGGGTTAAGTGAGCTAGTGAGAAAAAGAGATATGCTGTTCTGTAATTAAGGTTACAGTTATATTCAGGAATTTTTGAAGTATTTTCTGAATATAACCTAGAAAAATATGCACAGACAAGGAAATTAATTTTTATCTCCTACTCTTTGGTGATGGTACAGGAATATTCTTTCATCTCTGCCTGAACTTATTTTAGTAAATGATTTTATGTTCATTATATAAAATAAACTAAGATACCTGGCTGCTATTCTAAGAACAACAATTCAAAAAGACACAAACTAGTTTCCCCATGTTCCTGGGGGTTTTTATTCACTTCCAGACGACTGCCTCTCAGACAATAAAGTCTCTTAAGTAATTCCAGCTTTGTTACTTGAACATACATTCTGCTGCAGATTGCCAGCACTGAGTTTTCTGCCTTGTGTTACTCACAACTTCCTTACACAACTCATGCTGTATGCAGCAACTAACAAATAAATGCATCTCATTTTATGGCTATAGATAGAGACCAAGACCCACTTGACTACAACCATCTTCCAGGTAATTATAGAGAATGAAGTGGTCTATCCTCAGCCTTCTTTTCCTCAAATCCCTCAGCCAGTCCTCATATGTCTTGTTCTCTAGTCCCTTCACCAACTTCATTTATCTTCTCTGAACACTTTCCAGCAGCTCATTAATAAATTCAAGTCACTTTCTTCTTTAAGGGGATCAAACCCACTGCTTTGATCTTACTCAGAAAAAGAGTCACCATTTAAGTGTAAGATGTTATAAACTTTTTTTTTCCATTGTTTCCTCATTGAAATTGTTCTGTTTTGCTTAAGAGAGACAAAGGTTCTCTTCTGCTGAAAGACACCTGGTCCTCAAGACTGGGCGATATGGACTTTATTAAGTGTGGCAACAAACCACACATTCGAGTGGGAGGAAAGAATCAATATGGCTTTTGTAAAGGGAAATTAGGCCTCACGCTCATACTGAAGCTCTACAATTCTGTCCATCAAGGAGACCTTAAATATATACTGAAATTTTCAGAAAACCTTTGAACAGTGAATTTCACAAGTTGCAGATAAGATCTTTTTGATAGTCAAATATGTCCAGAAAGCATCAAGTAAGTGAGTAGCCAATATGGTAGCAGATGCACTTTATAAAGTTATAGGTAAGGTAGCATGTCAAGGGAAAAAATTCCCATTACAGCTGTTCACATAAACAAAAAATCTCTTGGACTTGGGGTTCCTGAAGGACAGTCTTGCTAGCGAAAACTAAGACAAAATAGGCATTCAATTCCTTGGCCTTTTTTCTTTACTGTGTAACCAGGTCCCCTGTCTTCTTCAGCCCTGCAACTGTACATGTATCTCTAACTCATCTTGCTTATTTGCCATACTGCATGCATTAGTATCAAGGCACTTTAGAGATGAACCCCAACATGCTGACTTCCTTGAAAGAGTTTGGGGTAGTGCTCCATAATGGTGCCTTGTAGGTACTTCCATGCTTACATGCAAGTGAGAGAGTCGACCCCACGTAAGAGTCATTTTGTTGATTTTGTTTTCCATTCCTGTCACATCAGTCTATACCCTTTGCTCAGTGATCCTTTCTGTCACTGCTGCTCACTCTATCCATCCCCTGTCATTCCTAGTTTAAAGCCCTCTTTATAAGATCAGACATACTATTGCCAAAAATATTGTTGCCCTTCTTAGTGAGGTTTATCCTATCTTTCCCAAGCAGACACTGATCAGGGTCCCGTGATCATACAACCCAAAACTCTATTTCCAACTCCAGTTCCAAAGATAACTGTTCACCTGTCCTTTTAGTGCCCTTCTACTAAGGTCCCTAATGCCTTTCACCATTTTCCCGAGAGCTTACAGATTCCCTTTTGATACTGTCATGGTTTCCCCTGGCAGTATCATTTGTGCCCACATGGAATAACAACAGGGACTAGTAGTCAAACAGTTAACTTGACAGATGGGTGCCTCTGTCTACTCCAGAAGGGATTCACTCGTTATGATGATTCACAGTTTCTTCCACAGGTTATTGTGTAATTTAGGGTTAGGTAGAACAGATCCTTTACTTGTAGGCACATTTATCTTTTCCTCAACTTTGAGGGTGGTGAAGCTAGTCTGCACATGTAAGCCCTTAGGTGAGGCAAGAGCCTTTCTCTTGGAGACAGAAGTCACCAGCTTCCTTCTCCTTTCCATGAGGTTATAATTACTTAACAGTAGGAATGCATAGTTTGCTTCTCTTCTGTAGCTGTGGTTTGAGGTTTTTCAAGCTGTTGTGTCTCAGAGAAAGTCCTGTCTGTCTCCATTTCATCTTCTCTAATGTTGCACAGCCCATTAAATTCCTCTAGTAAATCTTGATGGCATAGATCCTCCAAAGACAGCACACCTTCCTCCTACAGAAGAGAAGACCATTTCTCCTGGCATATCCTTCCTTTTCCATCTTATTTTCTCCTTCTGTTGTGTGGAGGAGGGGGAGGGAGGGAGTGGCTGGGGGAGCATTTAGCTTATGGCCTAGGCTAACCCACCACAACTAGTACAAAGTTTGAGAGCCCTTGATGACAATGGGAGAAGATGCAAAACACCTTGACAAGGTAAAACTTTTCTTCCCTTATTTAAAATGACCATTACAATAATGGTATGAGAGCTGTATGTTATCTAATTACTGGGAATTCCTGCAGAAAACTGAATCAGATATTTTTCCCCTTCCCAAGTACATTAACTTTTCCCAGCCTACTCTGACATGGAAACACTGTCTAATAATTGGCTTCCACAGAACTGCCTAGCCATGCTGAACACTAATGATAAAGCATCTTAGTTTTCTAGCCCTAAGCATGAATTTAGAATCTCTGTTGCTATGGATAAAGTTTAGCATTGAACAGAATACCACTGAAGAAAATTGATCCTATTAAATTTACCTGTTTCACGGGTGAACTATTTTATAGCCAGGCAGTAATTCCTGAGAGATAGGCTGTTAATAACAGGTAGGATGAAAACTCTTGTTTGCTCTATTGTATATACAATGTCCTGCAAAGGCAAAACATCAGAAATATTTTCAAGATAGTGTAGACTGTTGTTGATAGTAGGGAAGACAAATGCCTTGCTCCTGCAGTGTGTGTGTGTGTGTGTGTGTTTGTGTGTCCTTTCATAGATATCCAGAACATTCAGGTGAAAATGTGACATTCCTGAGAAATCAAGGAACTTAATTTTTTAATGCTAATTATCAGGACCAGAAATCAGAGCATCATGTAAGATAGTAAGTAACATTTATAATTCTATTGTTTTTTGTTTGTTTGTTTAATTATTTGTTTGTTTGTAACAGCTGTCTCAGAAGATAAAGGAATGTGTCATGTGTTTTTACAGGGTACTGATTTTATTGGTGATTTTGATATGGGTAAAAGTTAAAGGAGAAAAAAAGTGAATGTAGTCCAAAGTGTAAAACACAATAACAGGGCTCAGAATCTTCTGTGTTGTCTCAATATAACACTGAGTTGCTTTCTTTACTCAAACTGTTGCCTCTCACTCCTTGTGTGATGTTTCTGGAGCTCTGACTTTGGTTCATCAAATGTCTTGAGTATTGGAGCTTGGTGGCTACAGAAATAATTAATAGGCAGAAAGCAAACATATTTTCAGATTTAAATATATAACTATATATAGTTATAGTTTAGTTATAGTTATAGTTATAGTTATAGTTAGTTATAGTTAGTTATAGTTATAGTTATAGTTATAGTTATAGTTTAGTTACAGTTATAGTTATAGTTAGTTATAGTTATAGTTATAGTTATAGTTATAGTTTAGTTATAGTTTAGTTATAGTTATAGTTAGTTATAGTTATAGTTATAGTTATAGTTATAGTTATAGTTATAGTTATAGTTATAGTTATAGTTATAGTTATAGTTAAGAAATCACAAAACAATGGTCACTCATTTGCTCCATGGTTGACTTCTGAATACACCCAGAAAGAGGCAGCCTGAAGTGGGGTCTTCTGTTTAACTGAAGAAATCATAACCATGTGATTTGTAATCCATACATATACTCAGTCAGTGGCTGACTTGTGGATACAACAATATTTGAAAGGGGTTCTAGAACTACTGATGCCAGTAGAGGCAGATTACTATTCTCCATCTTTATGCCTTCCTACTTATGCTACTGTCCTGAGTGCAAATGAACATTTTGAATCAAGAAAAGGGACATGAATGTGTCTCCTAGACCTCATCAGACATTTGACAGGTCCACTGAGCTGTCTGACCTGGGACTACTAATTGGAGAATTGAACTGTACCCTAGAATGCCAATTTTTATCAAGTGGATATAAGGTGAGCCTTGGTAACTTAGATTTAGGTATGTAGATCTGTACTGGGGACATGTCATTTGATTAAATGAATCCTAGTAGTATAGGAAGGATGCAGACTCCTTAACCAATAGGCTATAAAATTATCATCTTAAATTTATGGCATACATAATACCCTATTCCAAATCAAACAGCTCCAAAAGGAGAGCCTGAGGTTTATTCCAGATCACTCTAAGGTTGCTGGGGTATTGTCATTGCAGATAAAGCAAAAACCCAGGCTACAATACCAGTAATATCTACTTAAACACATTAATTTCAAATGAAGGGAACCCCTTTCCGCCCCCCCCCCCCAAAAAAAATAAAAAAAAATCTCAGTGATATGGCCTCTAATGCAGCAGGTGGACACTATACAGTACATAGAGAGGATTCATAATCCAATATTTTATAGTTCATTCTGTTACAGTATAGAGATGCGTCTTAGGATGTTTAACACCTCTTCGCTTTCTATGTGAAGTAAGTTGTGTTCAGGTACAAGTTTTGTGCTTCCATTTCAGATATTATGAACTAAATAGTTTCACATATTATTTTGAAAGTAAAACATTATGTACAATCTGATAATGAAAGTAAGACAAAACAAGAGAGAGAACCAGATTGGTAAAAACTATGAAATGCCTCAGAAATATTAAATATTATTTTAATTTAATATTTTATTTTATTTCATTTCATTTTCTTTCATTTATTTTTCTTATTTACTCATTTTGCCTATTTGCCATACTGTTTATTCAACTTGATACTCTGTTTTCAAGGTCCTGAGTAGGCTTCCTCTTCCTGGAAATTTAGTTGGTTGAGTTAAGGATTTCAGCTGGCTTCAGCCAAGAACCCTGATATAAGAGGACCAGTTGTGAGGGAAGCTAAAGTAAGAGCCAATCAAAACCATTTTTAAACTGGAACCTTACTGCAGCCTCCTTTCTCTGTAGCACTTAAATCTGTGTGTGGTCTTCTGCTTCCATTTAATTTCCAGGTACTGAAGTTAGAGCAAAAGCTCTGTAGATTCCTAGGTTTTCTCTCCTGCTCTTTTTGTAGTTTGATATAACATTGCCTAACCACCTAACCTCCAATAAGAAGGGACCTCCCTAGGCTCCCAAACCTGAAGAAGAAGCGCTGAGTCAAGAAGTATACTTCAGCTTCATACTTTCAGATATTTTTATCTGGGACATAGTTTACCAGTACTTCAAAGCAGGATGCCAATCACCAGAGTGTGCTTTGCAATGAAAACACACTGCATGTGTATTGATCAATGGAATCTGTTTAGGGACTTCTTCTGTGAAATGATACCTGACATGAAAAAGGAGATGATGATGATGAGCAAGCAAGATTGGCTCATGAATATCTGTGCAGCTGAGTGCTTAATAACAGCAAAGTTTTAGAAGCTGAAAATAAGTGAAGAGACTGCAGTTGGCAAAGATCAGTATTAGTAAACATGCTTGAATACTTCTAGAAGCACATTTGGAATGACTTTCAAAATTTATAGAGGTTCACAAACTGAAAATGTTGAAAACACTGTCCAAATTCAGAGGTGAAATCAGGGATTTGATTCCCTCCTTTTTAGTATATTAAATCGCGTTCATCAATTTCCTCCTCAGTTCCCTACCTCCAGCTGGGAGAGTTTGCAAATCTGGAGATAAGGTGAAGTATTACTTTAGAAAGACCTAAGTGGGTGGGTAGATTAAAGTCCTTTAGTAACTCTCTTCCCTCTCCTACTAAATTTGCTTCTGCCTTGATGCAATATATAGCTGGCTTTCTAGTTCTACTCCCAGCAGAAATGCAAATGTGACACAGAATTATCACATTCTAGGCCATTCTTTTTCTAGTTTCGGAGTACATAAAGTGATGGACACCTTATCTCTAGAGATGGTCTCTCACAGAAGAAAACTGGCCACACCAGCAACACTGTCAGGGTTCAAAAGATTTATTTATTTATTTATTTATTTTTAAGAGACAAGAACATTACCAGGTTGGATGAGGCCTTGCACAACATGATCTAGTGGGTGGCATCCCTGCCCATGGCGGGGGGGGTGGAACTAGATGATCTTTAAGGTCCCTTCCAACCCAAGCTGTTCTGTGATTCAGTGATTCTATGATTACTGTTCTGGCAAATTATATTAAATTTCAATTTTAGCTGACATACATTTTTATCTCCTTAAGAGACAATAGATTAGGAAATGCTCATTGATTATAAACTCAAGAAACAAACAAAAACAATAAACTACACCTCGGTCTTAAAGTTAAATTTCCATCTCAGTTTCATATGTGTAGTTCCTCTGAAGTAGACTTTGAGAGTGAATTATTTAACTCCTCTAGTTTTCACTTCTTCATTTGAAAAGAAGTAATAGGTTTACATTTTCATAAGTGAATCATCATTTTAAGTAATCAGTTTGATGGACTGAGTTTTCCAGATGTGATGGTGTGTTGAGTCTGGCTGGGATGGAATTACCTTTCCCCACAGCAGCCCATATAGTGTCTTGCTTTGCACTCGTACCTAGAACACCAATGGTTTGTCTATTGATGAGCAGTGCTTGCTCAGCATCAGTGCTGTCTCCAGTCTCCCTCACCACAAAGTGCAATAGGCTTGATATGGGCAAGAGGTTGGGAAGGACAGTGGACATAAACGAACCAAAGGGATATTCCATACCATATGAAGTCATGCTCAGTAATAAAGGCTAAGGAATGGGAAGAAGAAGTGAGGGACCCTCTGTATGAAAGCCCCGGCATTCCCAATCAACTGCTGTATGTACTACGGGCCTTCTTCCCAAGATGTGTCTGTGAGCCTTTTTACATCCTATTTTCTTCCCCTGTTCTTCTGAGGACAGAGAGTGAGAGAGTGGTGTGGTTGAGTTTAGCTGTCTATAAGTGTGAAAGTGTTTTACTTTCCGAAGTGAAACCATGCTAAATGTGATCAGTCAAAAATGAAGGTACCTAAAAGTGACTACTCACATGTTAAAGTTTAGACCATTGTAACTATAAAATTAGTTACAATTTTTTATTTTTTTATTTTATTTTATTTTATTTTATTTTACATCAGTGTATCATAAATTAACATCTGAAGATGAAACAGCTTCATTTTGATTCAGCAAATGCAACAGTGGTTTTAACGTCCTAAAATGGTCTCCTTCAGAAAGTGATGGAAAGAGAGGAGGAAAATTTTAAGATTATTTCATCTACAAAACTCTTTCTTAAAAAGGATATAGGAGTCCCTGTGGACACCAAGTTGAGCATGAGTCAGCAATGTGCCCTTGCTGCTAAGTAGGCTAACAGTATTCTTGGTTGCATTAGACAGAGTATCACCAGCAGTTTCAAAAGGAGTGATCATGAACACTGGAGGGTGTCCAAAGTAGGGCCGCAAAGATTATCAAAGGCCTGGAATACCTCTCCTATAAGGAATGGCTGAGAGAGCTGGGACTGTTCAGCCTAGAGAAGAGATGGTTCAAGGGGGATCTTACCAACATGTATAAACACCTGAAGGGAGGGTGCAAAGAAAATGAAGCTTCATCTGGAAGACAAGAGATTCTGTCTGAACACCAGAGAGCACTTTACAGTGTTGGTGACAAAGCACTGGCACAGGTTCCCCAGAGATGCTGTGGAGTCTTCCTCCTTAGAAATCTTCAAAAGCCATCTGGACATGGTCCTGGGAAAGCAGCTCAAGGTATCCCTGTTTGGGCAGAGGGGTTGGGCCAAATCACATCCCAAGGTCCCTTCCAACCTAAACCATTCTGTGATTCTCTGATTCTTACATTAGGCTTTGTTATAGCTGCATTTTTTTCTCTCTTGTGAGTTGATTTTGTAGCAGACCTGATGGGAAAAATCAAGTTGAGCAGAGGAGGAGAACTGGTTCTTTTCAGGTCTTTTTCACAGGCTTTTTTTAGATGTCATTTTGTTCTGACTTTGTACCTGACAAAGAATAAGCTTTTTGCAGCAAACATTATTTTGCCAAAAACAACATGTGTGTTTGGGTTCTAGTTCATTGCACTTCAGTCTGAATCATATAGGCGGGATCTTGGAGTCAAAACTTTCAGCTGGGGACCCTGGTTTCCCTGCTTGTTTCACTCCATATTTTCCTGATACATCTTTTTCCACCACAGAGGTACACACATAAATGTGTGCATGTTTCTATATAGGTGTATTTATATAGAATCATACAAACATAAAATCATTAAGTTTGGAAAAGACCTCCAAAATCATCTGGTCCAACCATTCCCCTACTACCAATGTCACCTACTATATAGATAGATAGACTTTATGCTAGGGCATATTTTTCCCCTGATATTTTTGTGGAAATTATAGCAGAGTTTTTTCTATGGCAGAAATATTTCTGTGACTGATAGTAACAAAAGAATCCTAATGGCTGAAAAAGCAGAAGGAAAATAAATTCAACTTCATTTTTAATATTTCCTGTATTCAAAATTGTATTTTTCAGTTTTGGAAGTTCATAGTAACAGCAAGTTTAGCTCTTAGTGGACACGTATTCCTCATATCCACATCAAGTCAACTAAGATGTCTTTTCTCAGTTCCAGCTATTGACTCTGTTACATCCTAAAGTACAGTGATCTTCCATTTTTTTCATCACCTTTTATCTGTTCCATGACAATTTGACCTGCCAGGGCATAAGGATTACAATATTTTTACAAACTCTAAATGGGACATGTTTCCACAGTACATCTCCACAGCAATGCAAGTGATAATCTGCTGTACAGTGCTTTTTGTTAGAAGACAAAAGGAGTTCAAATTCTTACATGTTCTCTTCAAAGTATTCCAGTGTTTGGCTTAGGATACTGGGGAGTGTTTGTGTGGGGGAGGCAAGGGGTAGGAGGGAAGAAGAAAAAAAAATCACCTAAATCTTTGAGATGAAGAATCTGCTTGACAGTTTCAGTCCCATAGCACAAGGGAGCTGTCTTCAGGTACAGGAGAGCAAATGAGAGAAAAATGGAATATTTTCAAGGGGCCATTCAAGGCTGTGTAGTAATTCACTTCAGAAACGTGGAACTGTCATAAGTGTCACCACTTCTCACTCTGAGTGCTTTCTCTAACAATACTTAGAAACGTGCTTTTGAAGAAAAGGAAAACTCAAAGCAAAATAAGTCACATCATTTCAGGTACTTCTCTCTCAGAGGGTGGCTGAGAGAAAAATCAACAACTGAGAGTTGTTAGTCATATCATTTAAAACTGTGGAAAGTCTTTGGATACTAGAAAGACAGTCTGAAATAAAATAGAACAGAAGAGAATACAACAGAATAGAACAGGACTTAAAAAGTTTAACTGAAAATATGGAAAGGGTACTGTCTCACGTGCAAGAAGATAAACATTCAATATGTTTTATATAATAACTTTATATTGGAAGGCGAAACACTGATAGCTCTCCATGATGGGTAATTTCAACAATATTATTCATTATTCATATTTTTATCGTTATTCTCCTGCACTCATCAGTCTGCCCATGTGCAGCCACCTGAAATAATATGCATAATTCTCACGTTACAACTTCTTTAAGGTGAGATTGCTAGTTTCTATGGTCCTTGTACAACAGCTAGTTTAATGAGCTTTTGTTTCTGTAGTGGAATTCCTTAGTCCTACCACTAAGAAAATGTGGCTGATAAGAGTTGCAAACTCCTATTTTGTTTTCCTTGACTGTAATATGTAGAAGACATAGAGTAGAAGTTGGTCAGTATAGAGTTCAGTAGGATTTGGATGTGATCTTTTCAGATCTAAAACATTCATCACCTCCTATCTGAAATAAATATGGATTGCATCCTTCTGTAGCTCCAGTACTGTCTGTGTCTGTTAACAAGAATCATTTTCTCGTTTCTTGCATACTGCTTCAGTGTTTGTTTCAGAGTACTTGTTTGGGGTTTTTTATCTCTGACTAATGAGACATCTTTCTCCCATTTCATTGCCAGAGTGCAATTCTAACTTGTTTTCTTCACTTTAAACACAGAATTACTTGTGACAGTGAGATTTTTGTTACTATCACTATTTCAGTGTACACAGACAAAAATGCTTCTGCTTTCTGCTCTCACTGTCAGGTCTGAAATGGCTAAGAATGAAAATCTGCCTAAGAAGAAAAGGCTGAGGGGGAGAGGATGGGACAGAGTTTAGAAGCAGTTAGCCTCCTGCTTGACATTTGATTCACTTTCTTTGATGTTTGTTGCTGTGCCAGATATGTGTCACATTTGAGAAAACTAAATATATCTGGGAAAAAAAAAAAAAAAAAGGAAGAAAGAAAGCTCCATATCAAATCCAAATATTTCACTCAATAAAAGTCTTTCCATCAGAAAAGCTGAGGGAATAAATATGGTGTTGGGGATGGGCATGTAGCTTTCTGTACTCTTGTTGTCCTTCCCTATCTGTAAGGTAAGCTCTACTGCTGAAGCACAACAGTAGCATAGAGAGGATGGAAGAGACATCCTTTGCAAGATCCTGTGTCGAATCTTCCATAAGACCAGTATAATGGTGAAGTACAAAGAATTCATAACAGATTGCAGTGAAGCAAGCATGAAAAAATGTAGGATTAGAGCTCTAGTGAAATATATGCAGGTAGTAAGGCTAGCCACATAGTGATAGACAAGACAATACACGTGGGACAAAAGTAACATGTTTGTCATACTTTCTATAACTTTTAATTTCCTGTGTTTGTATAAGTATATATTGTACCTTCAGTACTTTACTCAGAACAATTAATACCAGAATAAGAACACTTTAAGCAAATTTACTAAGTATATGCAATCATGGGAGGCTGAACTACATAACCATTGCTGCATTTGCTAGCTTTTTCTCCAAATTTTTTTTAGCTTTCATATAATTGTTTTTTTCAAGATGCAGTTTGGGTGCAAATGTATCTGGCAAAAGAAAACCCGTTATAAATCATTTACTATTGTACATGTTGTACATGCCATAAGTTGCGGTGTGTTCCCATAAGCGTAGTTTTCAGTTGTCCGTAGATCACACATGACAAACCTGCTTTGAACCATACTATAAAGAAATGGAAAACTAACTTGAAAATTTCAAATATCCAGAGACTATCATGGATCCCACCTTGAAATTGTTGTAACGCTGCCATCTTGTAGAGAAGACAGTTGTTGGAGTGACCCAGGAAGGAATAGACTGCTCAGGAAACAAGTCCTTTTGCTCTGTCTTCATGACTTATTGCCTCAAAATTTATTGGACTGTTACTATTGCTATTTTACAATGAAAGGGGAAAAAAAAAAAAACAATCTATTCTTAAAAGCACATTCTTAAGCTATTTGTCCTAGAAAACAGTCTGCAGGGAAAAAAAACGAAAAGTCATTGTGAAGGATTATGCAACAATTTCAGCTAACTCATCATAATGAAATCAGATTTGTTTACACAAATTGCCATTATTCCTCACAGAAAAAAAGAGAATGAGAGAGATTCTCCATCAAGTATATGTCAGCAACTTTAGGCAAGCATTCTGTTCATCTCACAACATTTCTGAAAATTTTTGAAGACCACCCATTTGGCAGCTATTAAGGCAACAGACACGCACTTAGAGGCTAATGAGCTGGGATTTAAGTCCCACAAAGCCAAGTATGAGAAATGTAGCCACAGGAGATGAATCAAGAAGTGTGAAAGACATAACAAATGTTGGTCTGGTATTTTTTCACCCTGCAAGCAAACAAAAAGAATGTGTTTAGCATTTCTACAGTCTTAGCACAGTTTCAGTATGCTCTCCTCAAAGAAAGTGGCCTTCTGGTGTTGTTTCTGGAAGGTGAATCCCCTGAACCTGATGAACAGTTTTATTACAAAATAGTTACAAAATAGTATGAATGATAGTAATGAAAGGGGGAAAAAAGGAAATTCTAAATATAATTTTTAAATATTAGTACTAGAGCAAACAAACAAGAATAATTCTATGCACAAATGGTAGCTTTTTAAAACATTATATTATGTGCTAGAAAATTGTGCCCCAGAGAATAACATCATCATCCTGTAGGGTAAAAAGTTTGATACTTTGATACTTATCTTTTATGTAGAGTAAACATGAACTTTGTTCAAGGGATGATCCCATTTTGAGTACAGGAAATATTTGGCATTGTTGTGTGTTTTTATGTCAAAGAGGGTAATTGGTACGTATACTTTGGATACCTCCAGAACATTTCCCAAGAGCAATGGTACAACCTTAACTATTTTTAGCCACGGAGTTGACTTAGTATTCCCCCCTGCCACCAGCAGTTAATTATTATCTGGTTCTTTAGTTTGCTTTCCTTCAATAGTGTTGCAACAGATATTGATTATAAACTCAAACAGTAAATTGATGTGGAAATTTTTGTGGAAAGGGGGTGGGAACAATTATTTTTAATACAGAACACTTTGCAAAACCAGCCTCCCTAACAGATGTATTGGCAGTGAGTGATAAAATCCCGCAAACAGCCAGGAAGAGTGGAAATTTTCAACTCAGCTTCAGTGCATAAGACCTTCATTTATGTCTTGGGTTTAACCAAGGTTTGGATTTACTCAAGGTTTTGGCCATGGTAGGGCTGCAGAGGCGGCCTCTGTGAGAAAAAACAAAAAACAAACAAACAAAACAAAACAAAACAAAACAAAAAAACAAGAGCTGCCCCCATGTAGGACAACTAGGACAACACCAACTTCAGCTGGCTCCAAAAGATACCAACCACTAACCAGTGCAGAACTCAGTAACACTGGTGACACCTCTGTAATAAGAAAATGTAAAAAACACTGTGCAGCAGCCGTGAGAGAGGAGTGGCTGCAGCTTGTGTGGGATGAACACTGCAGCAGTCTGGTCCTGAAGGACTGTAACAGAGAAAGAATGTGAAGAAGGAGGAGACAAAGCATTATGAACCGATCAAAAAACCCATTCCCTATCTCCCTTCGTTGCCTGGGAGAGAGTAAGTAAAAGATTCAAGAGAGAAGTTGAGCCTGAGTGAAAAAGCATGAGGGGGAAGATGTTTTGTTGTGGTGTTTTGGTTGTTATTTCTCACTAGACTATTCTGTTATTAATTGACAATAAATTAATCTTTCCCAAGTCAAATCTTTTTTTGCCTGTGACAGTAATTGATGAGTGATTTCACTGTCTTCGCCTTGTCCTAACTCTTCCATTTTATTTTCTCTCCTTATCCTGCTGAAGAGGATAAGTGAGAGAACAGCTTGGTTGGCACCTGGTGACCAGCCAAGGTTAATCCATCACAACTTATAAAACTCTAGTCTTGACTAAAGAATCATCTTCTGTGGTAGATTGATTTTCTGTTGCTTTCTGTGTTTCCAAGAAAAGTGCAAGTAAGTATAGAGATCATGGTTCAGTTTGAGTTAACTGCAAGGATGAAAACCTGGCCATTGAAGGTAGTCACACAAAGTGGCAAAATCTACCAGAAATTGATCACAATACAGTAGAGTGCTTGTTCATGACAGAATGAACAGAAGGCTGGAAGTCGCTGTGTGATCTTCATGACTGGTTTCAATATGGGAAAATTGCAAATAAAAGAGCAACAGCTATATAAAAGAACAGCATGGATAAAGAGGAAAGATGACAGGAAAGAAAAAAGAAATAATACATGCAAGAGCATCTGCAGAGCAAGCAGTACATGCAATGAAAGGATTGTATATAATTCAGCTAGGAAACAGAATAAAATCAATGAGGAATAAGTGAAGTATTTCTTCACCAAAGCAAGAAACGTGGGAAATACAGAGACAGAATATGAACTGCTGATATAACGTGTGAAAACTGCTATGATGAGATAACTGGAACACGGTACACTAGGAGGTATGATAGTAAAGCAAGCTGTGGGGAGTTTGTAGTGTTCTTTAAAAATATGTATGAAGAAGGCCGTCACAGAAGGAAACATTGTTTCTTAAATATATTTATGTGGTTTTAGAATAGATGGAAGAAATGATTCTGCTTTTTTTTTTTTTTTTTTTTTTTTTTTTAAGTAGAATCTGGACAACATTTATAAGGAGGCTTGCCTTAGAGTTTCTACTGTCAATAAATCCAATATTGATAGGTGTTCACTGTAGAACTCAGTAGACTAGATCTATGTATGGACATAACATATTAGAATACCTTAAAAATGTTTCTCTAACACTGATATCAATACCAGAACTGTTTAGCAATTTAGGAAATTGGCAGGAGTTTGCTAATGAGATCTGGTGTTAATAAATCTGGGAGGAGCTGCCAGCAACACAAAAGGTTAGAATGTCTTACTGGAAAAACGGATTAATTTAGTTACAGAAATAATAAACATAAAATCAACTCTGATCATATATACTGCAGTAATACATTATATTCTGCAATTCAAGAACAACAAAACTATATTTACTACAAACCATTACAATTAGAGAGGAGAAACAGCAAGACACTTGGAACAGATAGATTTAACACATGCATAAAAGGACTGTCATCAGCTGAATCATGTAACAAACTTGTCACATCATTGTGTTAGGCAAGAATGAAAGCTCATTCAGAGTAGCATGTATCATTTTGATCATTCTTTATTTGCAAATTTGAAAGAGGATTTTGTGGAGATAAGGGTTACTACAAAAAGTACAATGAAAGACAAGTACTTGTTTATCTGTATTGCATATAAAAATAATTGTTTGGTTCTGTCAAGAGTGGATAAAAAAATTATCTATGAATATTGGGAAGGAAATTGGAAGAGGGGAAAGAAGTCTTTATATTAAAAGATGGTGCTATCAGCAGTCAATTTATAATAGTGAATTAACAAACATCAGTTAATATCAGAACAAGATAGGTGCTGCTTTTTTATGTTGAATTTTGAAAATTAACACCACTTGGCATATTTGAAATGGGAAAGTTATATTGTTAATAGCATATGCTAGTTCTAGAGCCATTTCACTGAAGGTCAGGTATACTTACAGACTACCCACAAAAAACATTCACAAAAATCCTCTCTGTGCTTAGAACATGACTGGGCTTTCATTTTTAAGGCAAAATCTTTCAAGATACCTCCATTTCTCAGTTGTGCTTGCCTGAGTATGTTACCATGGTGATAAGGAAAGTCTGGGAATTAAGTTTGTTTTATGATTATTGTGAAACATTCATATATGAGCTGATGAGCTGCATTTCAGAATGAGACCTTGAAGAGACAATAAGCAATTTGGGGATTAGCAGCTTTTCGATTGTAAAAGATAAAGAGCAACTTAGATTAAAGAAGGACAGATATGTAATTGATGGATTGGATCATTAGTGATTTCACTTGAGTCACACCTACTTAAATCAGTCAGGAATCCAACTTGGTATGCTGTTAATTTCCCTTCGAAAAGCAATGGTACATGTAATCACTGCAAAAATGAAACGCAAAAAACAGTTAAACTAGCTGCCAAATCATATCTGTTCTGCCGATGGCCACTATCCTGCAACACCCTGCTCTTTTAATGTAAGTATTCCCTTTGTTATTTCACAGTTGTAGTTACTATTTCACACTTTCAAATGTGTATTAAAATGACAATAACAACTATAACATTACCTGATTATATCTAGACAAGAAAGATTCCTCCTTAGTTGAAATAATGGGGCTCAATTTTTTTATTTTTTTATTTTTTTGCAAAGTAGCAGGAGTTTAGTATACATTATCAAGATCAGCATACACTTCTCATAATGATTACGCATTTGTCTGTCCATTATACACTAGTTATTCCACTCACAGATGAAAAAATCTTTAACAGGATCCTTTTAAATGGAGGAGACCTTGGACATAAAAAAATGCCTAATTACAGGACGGGTAAAAATTAGAGATAGGAAATACCACACCATACTTAGGAAGGAACGTTTGGAAAGAGAAGAGGGTATTTGTGATGAAAGGTCTTCATTTATGATGAAAGAAGTTCATAGGTCTATTCTGTGTTCTTACTTACATAAAGCAGTAATCAGTACACAATAGGTTATGGTATTGTGGTGATTTTGACCTTTGCTGGCTGCCAGATGTCCAAGCAATGAACTCTGTAACTCCTCTTCCTTGATAGGACAGGGACAAAATAAATTGAGAAGCTCATTGGTTGAGGTAAACACAGGGTGATCATTTACTGATTACAGGAAAAACAGACTGGACATGGGGAAGATTAATTTAATGTACTGCTAATTAAAAACAGAGTACTGTATTAAGAAACAAATGCAAAACTAAAAGACCTCTCCTGGGTTTTTCTTTCTTACCTGGGCTCTCTACAGACTGCAGCTTCCTTCAGGACACATCCACCTGCTGTGTTATGGGTTCCTCCTTCAGCCCCATTTTCCCCCACTGTTTCCCTTTAAACATTAAATGAAACAACAGGACTTACAAGCATGCTGAAAGTGATGTATTCCTCCTTGCTCATACTCCAGCCAGAAAACTTAAATTAATTGTAATCTGATGCTTATTTGATTGTTCTTCTTCAATAATCAGTGTACTTGAACTGTGATGCATATGCACTGCTCTGTTTTTAAGTACACTTCAGCAAGAAAATAGTTTAGACCTTGATTCTTCAAGGATGATCATCTCTCACAAAAGCCAAAAGGTTCCACTCTCATAAGTCTCAGCTATAACTGAGAATCTTACTAACTTTTAAATACAAGTTGAAATTGTTTTCTTAATAAGATTGAAGACCTGGCTTTCTAGCATTATGTGCATTTGCACAACACACTTTACATGTGTTAAGGAAAAAAAAAAAAAAGATGATGAGGTCAATGACAGTTGTCCTGGATCATGAGTTCAGAGGATGGTAGCAATAATATTTATTAATCTGGAAAACAGTCTTTTAAGTGAGAGATCAAAGAAGATCAAATTATTCTAGTTATCAGAAATAAAAGTAAGAAGCAAAGCATAACTTGTGAGGTTAAATTAGAAAGTTACTTTCCACAGGGTGTATATATTATAAAACAGTCTTAATTGTCACTGTGGTGGGGCCTGTGATTCACACTAGTGAAAATCAGAGTTTGCATATTAGAAAAAACAAACAAACAAACAAAAAACAAACAAACAAAAAAAATTTCTGCAGTAGGCTGAAGGAAATAATTCTCCAGACAAGAATAGACTAAGAATTAAGACATTTCTTTATCCCATCTTTATAGTCTGTGTGTGATCTAGCCAACTTTTTTGAATTGTTTCCCTGCAAGACAGAGCTGGCTGGCATAGTGTGCTCTGCAGCATAGCTATCAGTGACAGTACAGACGTAACCATACAGTGTGTGCAAATAGTTACCTCAGAACACTTACATTCAGATGTTCTTTTGAACCTCTCATGGAAGGGTTTCTCTCCCTCTTTAGATTATAATAGCAACCTAGATAGATGGGCAGGCATGTGAAGGTCTCATGTCCATGATAAGGAAGATCCTGAGGGAATCTAGAAGGTAAAGGCATAGCAAAAGGAACAACTGGAAATTGCTATCAGCAAAAAATGAATTTTTAAACCTACAGAAGTAAGTAAGAATGAAGGAAATGTATACGGTATCCTTGCTCCCTCATTATATATGATTTCCCAGCCTCCGGCAATCTGTGGATGAGGGAAGAATGAACATATATATATGAAGAGCTCAGTTATATACAAATATATTCAACTGCAAGTAACTTCTCAGGTTAGCTTTCTCAAAATTTTGGAAGATATTCCTGAACTGAGAGAGAAAAAAAATAAAATAAAATAAATCTCATTATATTCCATGAATTAAAATTTTGAAGAAAAAAAATATTAACATGGCATTTTTGAGCTTTTTAAAATGTTTTGCTTCAAAAATGATCTTTCATATGTTTTAACCGTGAAGGGGTCTATAATTATAAAGTCAGTAGTTTTTCAACATTATTAAGAACAAGTTTTTTATTATTTTTTTAAAATGAGATATTCTTTACAGTTTTCACGGTTTTATTTAGTTAGTTTAAACCACAAAAATTTACTGAAAGGGAGAGTTTCAGATAGATAAATTAACATTTCTTTGAGGGATGAGTGTTCTACTGAAAAAATCTGGATAAACACACACTGTCTGCAGACTGTCAATACTTAATTATTCTAGTCTTTCTCCGCCCCCATCCCCTACTCCCAAAATTCATGCCAGAGGGAAAAATTATATATATATATATATATATATATATATATATATATAGGTAGGAATATGGATGAGCATGGAAGAGGGACAGATAAGTAGAGGAGAGGAAAATGACTTTAAGGAGGAAAAGCAGAAGAGATAAACTGCAAAGTAATGTAATACTCCCTGTATAAAACTCACAATGCAATAAGATTGAATTATGAGGAGGGTATGATTATGATGTTAAAGAATAAACACCATTATGCAAACTACTAAGAAATGGAAAATGATATGTGGCTACTGAAATAGATTCTGTATACGATAAGTTGTGGCAATAAAAAAAAATAATATTCATTTAATATTCCTAGTCTAATACATTTCACATAATGTTATTTATTATACAAAAATATTGCATAGTCTTGCTTCATATTTCTGTTCAGTCTGTAAGACATAACAGACCATTATTATTGAAAAAGTAAGAGGTTTTCAATTCTTGCAAACTAAATTATTTAATAATGAATTTAATGGAATGCCATAGAAAAAGTCAATTATGTTTTTGGTTTTGTTTATTTATTTATTTATTTTTTTAATGCAGTTAATATAGTAAAATCTAGAGGAAGAGTAGATCAACAAAAGCAATTATAACATATTCACAGAAAATATTGATATAAAAACCAACAGAAAGTGGCTGGCTGGCTTCCCTTGCAGCCAGTCTCCCTCATATTTTCCAAGGAAAGTTTTTCATCACTTCTGCAATTCATTTTGAATGTTAGAATATATTTCTATTAAATATTTACACACACTGTCCCCAAGACCTTCATCAACAGAAACAGACTATAGGGGCCAATAAAACTTGTGCTCGTGACCCTCAAGTAATAGTATTTACTGGGTATCCAGACACTTTGTTGTACCAGAAGAGATGAAGTCATCGCGTCACATGATTTTTTTGTGGTTCTTCTTTCCAAGTCAGCCTCCTACCTTTACCTAACTTTCCAGGGGATTTGTTAGGCACTTACTTGAAAATTCTGTTATTTAGGTGCACAGTTAGTGCAGCTCCTTTGATTTTCCTTTCTTAACTCCCTGTAGTTTCATGACCATATGTTCTTTGACATTCTTTTTAATTAGTGACAGATGGATGAAAGAATTTTAGATCCTAGACTGAATTCCTTGCTGTTGTGATTTTTTTTTAATGACACTTTAATGGCACCATTCATTTCTTAAAATATTTTGACTTCTTGTTGGTGTCGGCAACTCTCTGCTCTATTAGTCTCTCCAAATTGTATTCATCAAGCAACAAAGAAAAAAAAAAAAAAGAGAGAACAATCTTCGTTTTAACTGTTGTGTTACTTACCCTGTCTTCAGTGACAACTGATGATCTTGTAGGTCTGGTCTGCTTTTCATTCTGTTTAGTGTTGTCAAGATTTCTGAGAGAAAATTTTGGCATTGAACTAAAAGAATTCCCAGCCAGTTATGGACACTTTGATACTCAGTTTTAAAAGTACGTCCAAGAGACAAAACACATCAGAATAACAACACCAACATAACACAAAGAAAAGATTAAGTCAGATTCTGGTATAACATGACAACGAACACTTCATATTTCCTTTTACTTTAGGCCTACACAAATGGTGCTTTTGATATCACTCTGTCATTTACACATCTTACTTTTGTTTTGTTTTTCTCTTTCTTTTTGATCTCTCTTTCTCCATTGCTACAAGTCAAAGAACCCTTTGGGCACTTAAGGTCTTTATACATTTCTTGCAATAGTCTTTCTTTCTTATTCATTAAACAGTGTCTTGCTTCCACTGAAACTGGTACTGTGAGTGCTGTGATTTTACAGGCATTTTCAGTTCATCAGTTCTATCTTCTATCTTCTGCCAGACAATGTGTATATATATATATATATATATATATATGTATATATATATATATTAATACTTAGCCCTTCACTTCATCTAAAAGGAGGAGGGTGGGGAGGTGAAGGGATGACAAAAACAAAAGAGAAAACACACACACACACACACACAAAATAGTAATTTTAAGATTATTAAAGGAAACTAAGATGGCTGGGGATTTTAATATTTGGTAACAGAGTACATGTTAATCATAAGATTTTATTGGGTAGACATATCTTTGGGACATAACTTTGAGATACATCTACCCAATAATGTTCTCAACAATACCAAACCTATGCAGACATCCAAAATTAAGCTTTTCAGTGGATAGTTTAGTATGACAGGGTGGTAGATAGTATAATTCTTAGTAAACATCTTTTCCTAATCATCAACAGGACTGGCATGTTACTGGCAAGCAACACACACAAAATTGCTTGATATTATGAAGCAGATACATTGTCTGTGTTTTATATTTTTTGGATAAAAGTAGCCATCACCATCTCTTTGCTCTACAGAGAGAACAGACAACATTGGCTGGTCAGTAACAGGAAACATATTTTACCATCATATTCTTTGGATGACTAATCTGTTAGTATGAGACTCTATCTGCTTTTAACATATATTAATACATCTGCTGATTTATATACCTAGTTTATTTATTCATGTTTTCCTTTTCCTGCATTGCTGTGGTCCTTAAAGAGGAAAAGGGGGGATTGAATTCGCATTTAAAATATTGTTTCAATTTCCTCTGTCCCTACTAGTAGACAAGAGGTAACATGTAAATGAATATATTCATCTAACAGTAAATTTAGTGATGGAGTGATGGGCCTTTTTTTTTTTTTTTATAACAAGTCACTAAGATTTTTTACCACTGTACTTCTTCAGGGGTGGGAGATGGGGAGGAGTAGAAATGGAGAGATGGAAGAGGATAATGTATTTTGCATACAAAGCCTTTCAGATGAGTTCCTTGAGCACTTACAAAGGAGAGAAAAAAAGTTTTTTGTTGTTGAGCTGTTTCAGAAGAGCAGATTGGAGGCCTACAGCACAGTAGCAAACTGCTGCACCTGTAACTGTTAGACAATTATGAACAGCTGGTGATGATTAGCACAGCAACAACCCATCTAACCAACATATTTCACTCTGATAAATAAAAGAATGAAATGCAAAAGAGAATTAGGGATTATTTTAGGGAAGTCTTCACTTCTCCCATCAAGCCTTAGGGGGGTAGCATTTTAACAAACGGATCTCAGGAAAATAAAATTGTTTGCTATATATTTACTATTGCTCTCTAGTTCTTAATTAAGAAGCACTTAAGGAAAGGTAAAAAGGAAGCTGCCATTGCCATCAAAGTATGTAAGAAAAGTGAAAAAAATATCATTTTATCATGGAAATTGAAGGTGGAAAATACCTTTTAGAAGGGATAGAATCATTTAGGTTAGAAAAGACCCTTGAAATCATCAAGTCCAACCATCATGTCTCTAAGTATCATGTCCACACACCTCTCAGATACCTCCAGGGGTAGAGACTCCACCACTTCCTTGGGCAGCCTGTTCCAATGCCTAACTACTCTTTCTATGAATAAAATCTTCCTGATATCCAGTCTAAACCTCCCCTAGTACAACTTGAAGCTATTTTCTATATCACTTGTCGCCTGAGAAAAAAGAAAGAGATCAACCTTGCTTCGACCTCCTTCCAGGTAGTTCTAGAGGGTGATGAGGTCTCTCTTCAGCCCATCCATTTAGCATATTCCAATCCCGCTGTAAAGCCTTCCTACCCTCAAGCAGATCAACACTCCCACCCAACTTGGTGTCATCAGCAAACTTGTTGAGAGTGTACTCAATCCATTCATCAAAATCTTTGATAAAAATATTAAACAAAACTAGCCCCAGTACTGAGCCCTGGGAAATAGTACTTGTGACTGCCTCCATTAACTCCATTCACAACAACCCTTTAGGCATGGCCATCCAGACATTTTTTTTTTACCCAGTGTAATTGTAATGTAATTTTTACATCATGGAAAGCCAGTCTCTCCAGGAGAATGTTATGGGAAACATTATCAAATGCTTTCTAAACTCCACGTAAATGACATCCACAGCCTTCACTCTTCTGCCAAGCGGGTCATTTTTCATTGGAGATCAGGTTAGTCAGGGAGAACCTGCCTTTCATGAACCCATTCTGACTGTGTCTAATCACCTGGTTGTCCTTTAATTGCTGTCTGATGGCACTCAAGATGATCTGCTTCATGACCTTCCCTGGTACCGTGGTCAGATTTTGGCCTGTAATTCCTTGAATCTCCTTTCCTGCTCTTCTTATATATGGGTGTCACATTCACAAACCTCCAGTCAACTGGGACTTCCCTGGTTAGCCAGGCTGCTGTAAAATTATTGAAAATGACTTGGTATACTTTCACCATCCTTACAATAATCAGTTACTGTGCTGTGTGAATGTCTTTTTCTGAGCCTGACTTCATGTTAGTGTATCAAGCCACTTCTTTAAATAACTTATAAAGCAATACACAAAATAGTAACTGATTGCAAATAGCTTATCTATCATGCATCATCCACTTTATGAAAAAGTTTACATTATATAAAGTTAAGCCTGAACTCCGAGTTTCAGGCACACCTCCTGAAAGTTGTTCAATTCAGACTAAGATAGGTATTTCAGTTACACCAAATGAACCACTCCCAGACAATAAACTGATAATAACATTAGATAAAAAAATTAGCAGATAGACATTCAGTTGGTATGTCAGTAGCTTCGCAGGTATCCCAATCAGAGCAGGTCCATAGGGTGCCCGTGCCCAGGTGCTGGCTAGGGGCTGCAGGCCCTCCATGGGCAGAGGCCAGGGCTGCCCCATCCTGGACACAGGCAGTTCCAGACGGCTCCAATGGCCCCATGGAAGGGCCCAGCTGGGCCCAGCACCAGGCTGGTGACGTCTCAGGGAAAACAGCTTTCTGAATAGGCAAAACACAACACAAGAGGTGCCGGAGTAGCAGTAAGACATGTGGTAGCAGTAGGTCATGTGGTCACTTGAGATCTCTTCTTATCCAGATCATTCAAATTCACTTGGCATCTAAAAACAGACTTAACATTGCTGTCCTTCACAATTTGCTTGTCTCGTTTGCAATGTTCATTGATAGACAAGCCGGTTACACTCAAAAATATCGTCTATTCTCATAACAAACCTAATTCCTCTTCTGGTACATTTAGCTAAAGTTCACATGCTTGAACTACTGTCAACTGGGCTTAATTTATGCTAACTGCTGCAGTTTGTTAATTCTCATTACTAATACAAAAATAATAATCGTGTCATCATATGTGATAGCCTCAGGCCTAGTCAGGAACTCATTTCTAAAAAGACTGATGACTTTTCCATTTGCTAAGTAACTAGTCTTCCTGGCCTTTGAACCCAGCAGAGACTAGATGGGTAGGTCTGACAGCTTTTTGTATGAGTACAAAATAAATAACACAAAAGAATTTATGTAGTCTCCATTTTCCAGCATGAACAAAGTTCTTGGATAGTTTTGTGAATAATTCACTCTTGGGTTCATTCATTCAGTATTTTATTTCTAATGTATCAAAACCTTTGGATTTACTGTTTTGAAATTGAGAATAAGGCTGAAATGATACATGAGGCAATCTGGGTACTATTTCACAACATATCATCTTTACATTTGGGAAGGCTATTAAGTCATTTTGTGTTCCTGTTCTAGAAAGATAAACAAACAAATGAACAATAGAAGTATTTGTGTTTAAAGAAAAAACACAAATGATTTAATGCAAAACACAGACACACACACACACACAAGTAAAAAGGCAAGCAAAAAAAATCACATATACAGTTATCTTACTTATAATATGTGACTGTGTCATGTATTACTCGTGATTATATATGAGAGTTGAGAGAATGTATTGTATTGTTGAGAGTTGAGAGCTGATATATTGAGAGTTGAGAGAAGTTGATAGAACAGTGGTTTTTAAAATACAGCTAGTAGGTTTATGAAAATGTATTGATTTACTGTCAGAATAATAGCATAATAGACAAGATGGCTACATATGAATCTGTGTAAAGAAATGTGTGAAGTGCTGCAGTCTTAGTGAAAGACCAAGTGGAACTCATGTGAAGCTATCAGATGCTGGAGAGCTTTTATTCCTGAAGACAAAGGCATCACAGGTTCCCCTTGCTAGCTACATGTATATTCAGAAGAGAAATTTGCTGTAAATAAGACCATACACTTATTGTAACCTGAATGAAATTTCAAGATAGGTAACCATGGAAAAGATCATCCAAAATATAATTTATTCTCTGTGCCTGAAATCTGTAGACCAGAAGGGTAGTCTTAGAAAATTTTGATATCTACCAGAAAATGTATTTTAGTGTAACTTGAAATGTGATAATCACAAATTAGATGATTTTTTAGTGTAATAATCACAATTATTTAGATTATTTTTTAAGATAAAACAAAACAAAATAAAACAAAATGACATAATCCCAGAATGTCTGAACTGGGAAGGTACCTCTAGATGCCGTCTAATTCCTCATTCTGCTCAAAGCAAGGCTAGCTAGAAGATAGGTTATCAACTTAGGATTTGAATGTCCTGAAGAATGGAGACTCCACAGACTCTCTGGGCAACCTGTTATGATGTTTTACCACACTCTCAGTTTAAAAAAAAAAAAAAAAAAAAAAAAAAAAAGCTTTTTTCTTTTGTTTGAATAGATTTATCTGTATTTCAATTTGTGCCCATTGTCCTTTTCACAGAATACCACTTATTTCTTCCCTTCAGTTGTATTAGTGCTTTAAAGTAAAAGGAAGAACTGATTGCCCAGGGAGAAGTGGTGGCATCACCATCCGTGGGGGTGTTCAAGGAAATGTTGTACCTGGTACTTATGGACATGGTTTAGTGGGTGACATTTGTAGTAGGGTGATGGTTGGACAAGATGATTTGGAGGTCTTTTCCAACTTTTCCAACCTTTTCCAATTCTATGATTTTTATATAAAAGATATAAAATATAAAGCATTGAGCAAAGAGCAAAATGTTTGCTGTTGTATTTTTGTAACTACATTTTAATTTTTGACAAGTGTTGAAGCTGTTAATAACAGTATTACAGTATCACTTAGAGTTCCCAGATGAGAATAGATAATGCAAGAAACTGAGAAGAAAAAAAAAAAAAAAAAAAGTTATCTTGCTGGCATGATAGACAGTTGTTAGAAGTAGAGACAGGTCCTACTTCCTTTCCTTCAAGGAAGACTGAACTTTTTTTTTTTTTTTTTTTGCTAGAAGCATCCATACCATATAAATGTCACACTTTATACTTCTCTGTTCTTCACTAATTTGTCTTTTTTTTTTCTTGTAAGTAAATATTTGATTATTAGAATCAATTGATTATTTGAAACATATTGTTTAAGCTTTTATATGAAATTAACTCAATGTATGTCTTTCTTCCAGAATGCATTTTTTTTAGTTAAAAGTAATATAACTAGTTGGATGGCTTCCAGACTATATTCTTTCATATATTTGAATAAGCTAACCATGTCTTACAGAAGTGCAACTGTTTTATAAGTATTTATGCTCATAAGATATACTGTTTATTTAAAAATAAAGAACAAACAGGTTGCTATTTCAGTGATTTACAAGAAAGCAGATCTCCAGTAACTACACCATTATATTCTCACATTTACTTTTTTCTAAAATTAGGTATCAGACATTTATTTCAAATAGTCGGAGTTAACCTAATGAAGGCTTATCATATACTTCTTACAAAGCCCTTTTAAATTACCATAGGGGAAATGCATAAATATCTTTTTACTGATGTGACATTTTTACTCACATCTTGAAGCCATTAGGTGAAATCCTATCTGCAGTAATGTCAAGAGATATTTTGATTCACCCATTAGAATGCAAGGCTGAACTCTGGTTGCTGGTTGACCCCACTACATAGTAACAGTGACAATCAAAACTATTTTTGCAAGCTCATTTGCAAGTTCATAAAATTGCAATATATTGGACACACATGCCACGAGAACCATGTTTCACTGAAAAATTCTGTTAATATTAATGAAATCCAGGTAAATTCAGGTTGTATTTTGATTTCATAATGAAATACAAACACGGGAGCTTTGATCATCATTTCCCAAAGACAGTATATATATGCTATGAAAAACTGGTAAGTATTTTAGGAGAACATTAACATGTTGTTTACATTATGCAAATTAGATGAAAGCTTAATACATGCTTATAGCTATGTTTAAAACCTTCTTTTTCAAATCCCAAGTCTGTAACACTGGAGTTGTCTTGAGTGGCATCAGTCAATTCAGCAAATAAAATATTTAAACAAATTTAATTATTTATTGATATTTACTTTCATGTTTATAAGTGCTTCTGATCCATAAAGAGATTTTCTATGCCTACTATTCTACTGCATCCTTTTGTGTCAGGGCATGCTGCTTAGGTTGTACAGTTTATTTTACAGAATCTGTTGATTCAAAGAGAAATGACAACTGGAAAACACATTCATTAGATGTGCTCAGTAAAGAAAAAGAATGCCTTGATATTCCTGAATCAAAATTATGATTATCATTGGTATTATCATGCATGGAAAGAGGCAATCAGGAAAGAGTAGAAAATTGAGTTCTTTCACATAATTGGACAAACAGAGAAGATTTAACCAAATTAACTTCTCTGGAAGAATTACAACAAATGAAGACTGTTTTGTTCTCTTGGCATTAAATAGCTGTTGTTTTTTGTTTGTTTGTTTGTTTTTTTCTCACAGAAATTTTAAATTTCCTCTGCTCTAGACCATTGTGTGATAAGAAGTAATTTCCCTTAAAGTTTTAACTAATGCAAGTTTATAATTCTCTTCACTTGGTCCTTAATCTCCCTGCTCATCAATTTCCATGATGCATGTGATGCATGACATTTATTACCTCCCTGAAAGGCAGTGCAAAATGGTTCAAATGTGTTTGATGCATTTAGCTTTGATCATTGCTATAGGTCCACTTAAGCACAGGACAAAAATACATAATACATCTGCCCAAGGAATTTTGACCAGGAACCTTCTGCCCTGGTAATACCATGCACCTGTTAGGTGACAAGTCACAGAGCACTTACTGTAGCCAACTAAATGTGAAACACTTTCTTGTTTTATTCTGTGGTGTTTTGGTACATTTCTCTTTTGTTCTTTACAGAAGCAAATCAAATAGTTCTGAATTTTCTTGACCCATAGTCGAGCTGTGTCTTTTTGAAAAACATCAGGGGCAGAAGAAATGAGATGCAAAAATGTGGAAGGACACAGATCTTACACTTATCCCTTTGTCTTGTAGCTTTTGTAGGGAGGGGAAAAAAAAAAAAAAAAAGAGTGAGAGAGAGGAGAGAGGAGGTGGAAGGAAACTGCAAAGAAGGAAGTGAGGAAGAGAGAGTAAGAGACCCTTTTCGCATTCACTATTCATAGAATCATAGAACGGTTTGGGTTGGAAGGGACCTTAAAAATCATCTAGTTCCAAACCCCTGCCACAGGCAGGGATGCCATCCACATCAGGTTACCCAGGGCCTTGTCCAACCTGGTCTTGAACACCTCCAAGGCATCCACAACTTCGCGGGGCAAATATGTATACAAATATATATGTTCCTTATATGCTGATATACTTACTGAAATAACCCACTTCAGTTTCATTTAATAATTACTTTTCAGCTGCCCAATATTCTTTGAATTGAAGCTACCCTCCTCTATATATAAAACAATTCAGGATTATGACTATAAAAAAATCTCTTCCCAAAATGTTGACAATAAGGTTATATGTACCAACCTTATTTTCAAAGGTAGCCTGTACCTCTAATGCTGGCTGTTATCATGGTAGCTTGTTTTCACTGTTTTCATAAAGAATCTCTTTTCAAGGTCAGAATGTGATTTAGGATGAATTTTTATCTCCTTTGACCTTCTCCCTTTCACGTTGCCTTGTAATGCATAAAGCTTCAAAATTTTTTAAGCTGCAAATTAAGTAAACCCTTTGCAACATTTCATAGCACATCTCATTTTTCTATTTTTCTAGTAATTTTATGCAGATGAAAAAAATGTGTAGGTTTTTTATTTTTCCACAAGTTACTTGCACTTCTAAGCCTCTGCATCTATTTCTTTGACAGAAACAGTACCTCTGAAATCCTGAGCCTTCATGGACTAATCCTACTAAGCTCTGCTATGTGTAACTTTTCTGGAAGACAATAGGGGCTATATTGGCACAGATCAAGCAAGCACTACCAGAGAAGATAAAATAAATATTTTTCATCTCATATTATGTATCTTGGCTCTGCTGACTTTACTCAATTCATTCAAATCTTAAAAGCTTCAAAAACTAACTGCAATATTGGAGCTCTTTCTTAGCATACGTAAGTCTTAGGTGTATTCCAGCAGCAAAATATTCTCATATTCTATTCTCCCAACAGCTCAGTCTTTCAAAGGGTATTTTAGGCATGGTGAGAAATATGTCCTCTACTTGAGTTCAGAACATGCTAGAATCAGATATTTGTAGGTTGATTGTCTTTAGATAATTCATTTGCATGTATCACTCTTCATTCAAATCTGTACTCCAACCTGAAGACAGAAACTCCCACTATCTTCAACAACACAAATTCCAAACTGCATCACATTGCTAATTAGATTCAGATAGTGTTGTCTGTCCAAAAACAACCTGGGCAGAGCTTTACCAGGAAAGAAACTGAGAAAAAGCTGACCTCATAACACAGAAAGTGCTATTTGTATTTACCGAACTTGGTGATAACATAAATTAAATTGACACAGTTTGAAAACTATGACAACTGAAAGCAAATGTGAAGTGACAGTCAAACATCCTTGATGAATGTGATAAAACTCTTGGCAAAAGAAACTGACACTGCATAGCACCTATAACATTATAAAAGTGCCTTATGGTTGTAGAAGACATAGAAGAAAATAGAGGAAAGAAAATCCTGACCCAACACAGAACTAAGAATGAACACAAGACCAGAGCAGCACAAGGCCCTGAGAAATCACACAATAATCCAAAGTCCTTCTAAAGGGACAATTCGGGTCCCATTAATCTTGCGTACATGAGCCTCCCCTCCCCTCCCCTCCCTTTCCCTTCCCATTAAACAATCAGTATTTTTTCTATATATATTTTTTTTAACAATGAAGTAACATATTAGTAGATCACTCTTAGATCAAAATGAACTTATATTTGAGAGCTTCATGGTAAGACTAAACATTTATGTGCCCTTACTATGAACATTCCCCTGTACACCCTCTTTATGAGACAGCTGCTGAGCAGACAGAAATACCTTTCAATCAGATGTTTTGATTGGTATGTGACAGCAGCCTTTGGTGCATAACAAGCCCAGAAACACTGTTTGTAAAAGTAATACTTTCCTAAGCCCTTTTTCTGCATCAGATTTCCTGCAGTAAAGAAATATTTTGGGAAGACGGCAGTTTTTATACATGTCAGCACAACCATGTGCAGTGAGGAGACCATTTCTTTTGCAACCAGGTTATACTGCAGTAAGCAGTGGATTAGGAATAGTTGCTTTTGTACAGCTGCTCCTGCGTCATTCCTGGCTGGGAACGACTTTGCCTCTGAGATGTCCTTAGTATGATAGCACATTAGTTACCTCAGGATATGCAAAGCAGTTAGTAGAGATCTGTGAGTGTTTGTTCTCCTCCCAAAGCAAGAGATAAATGGTTAGCAGATAAAGTCTTTTCCTGCCACAGTCACAGTTTAGATTTGACCTATGAACAGCACAGCAATGACTCTAGGCTTTCAGGATGTGTGGAAAAATCCTGCAAGATGTGGTTAGTTAACATAACAGTACAAATGAAGGAAGGCATTTTGAATATCATATTCATTTGTTAAATTAAATGAAATACTAAAAAGGATAGGACTTTATATACAGAGTAAGTTGATCATGAGGGTCTCAGTAGGGCTTTCTGTACTTTACTTTAGTGAAGTGGGAACCTCTGGAAATGTTTAGTTCAGTCATTCCTCAAACTAAGATCAGCTCTGAGGTTAGGTCAAATTGCTCAAGGACTTAACAAACTGAGTACTGAGAATCACAAATAATATTCAAAATATTCTTCACAGTCTCTCTGAGCAACCTATTTCTATGCCTAACATCCTTTTTGTGAAGATTTTTATTCTCCTTATACCTAAAGGAAATTTTCCTTTTGCAGCTTGTGACAGTCGACTCATGCTCTCATCATATACTTATGAGCACAGTCTGTCTCCAACTCCTCTATAACACCTCTACTTTATGTCTAGTAGAAAATAGCCACTAGGTACTTCCTGAGCTGCCTTCTCCAGCCTCGTCACACACAGACATGCTATTTTTGCTGAATCTACTCTGGCAATTGCCAGACACCTTGTTCTTCATGTGCCTGGACAAGGTCTCTAGGCATATTTGCTCCATAATCTTTTCCAGGGACTAAGACTGAGATGATCAGCCTCTAGTTCATCACACTCTCCTCGTTGCCCTTCTTGAACATGATTTTTATATTTTTAAGCTTGGATGCTTAGACATTGCGTCTGTACTCCCTGTCCCACCTGCTGGGAACTTGAGAACTTGAGTTCTTGAGAACTGTGGCCTGTGGGAAGCCCATACAGGATCAGTTCAGAAAGGTCTGCATCCCGTGGGAGGGGCAGAAGGGTGCAACTAGCAGGGTGCAAATCTTGGTCTGTGTCTCCAGCATCATTGTTGAAAGTGAAGGAGAAATGGCACTTTATTTTAAAAAGTGAATGCATTACAATGTTCATAATGAGAATAAGCATCATGACTGTCTATATAACCCACCTTAATGTAAAGAAAATATTGTCAATAAACTTATTTTGGTTATATACCCAAGTCCCTTCTCTCTCAATTGCTGTATCTCAATTGCTGTATGAGCTTCTGTCTCCTGTCTCAACAGCCTAATTTTAAGATGCAGGTGGTGTCTTTTTTTCTTTTTTTTTTTTTTTTGTTGTTGGTTTGGTTTCAAAACCAACCTAGCTAAAGGGTAACGTTCAAAAGAGAAGTAAAAGCAGTCCCAAAGAGCTAGTGTGAGTAATGTACCAATTATTTTTTGTTCTACAATTATATTTTCTGCCCTGAGAGAATGCAACAAAGTATCGTTGCATGCTAAATAAATAAATAAAGATAAATAAAAGAGGTGTTTTTGTACAACAGAAGTATATATACTGCAAATATTAACCATTCCATTCCACTAGGAAGTGAATTAGAGAATACTCACATTCCTAACAATCATTCTGTAGTTTCAAGATAAGTTGAACTAAATAATTATATTTAAAATATAAACATGGACAAGAACATTTATCCATGTTTCCACAAAACTTGGAAACTCCTGAGACTAAGAGGCCAACGTTCCACTATCACAAAATAATACTACCACTGCACCATAAAATCCTTTTCTAAAGCTTATCAAACAATATAATAACGTATTATCTTTCTTTATGCTATGTCTTTTGGAAAGCTCCAGAAAACAGATCTACTGAATGCTAGGAACCATTTCTCTCAGTTCCAACTAAAACACCTTTAAAAATTGTATTCTGGTGCTGGAGTTGTCTTTTTATATTTTTCTCTGTCATGTTTACCTTCCTTCTTTATGTATGCAGAGAACAGACATTATCGCTTTGCCAGTGATATTAAAAGATTTTGTATTCAATAATGCTTCTTTCAGCACGAGTCACTGTGAGCTCTACCACTTCTCTGCATATCAGTTATTGTCTGCACCTCATCTTTAGTGTCTTGATTAATGTTTGCTTCTATGGCACTGTAACAAATGCTATTCATTCTTTGTCCATAAAAACATGTGCTTTCTAGGCACAAGTGCTCATCTGATATGATCTGCCTTTCTTAAAAGAATCTGACATTTTGCTCCCTGTTGTGGTCAAACCAATTGCCTTACTGTTGACCTGATAATGTATTATTTTCTTTTATATATCTTTTCAAAAGGAGACTCTTTGGCTAAGCAATTGAAATTACCACCACTGTGTTAGAGTTGTTGTAAATACTCATATATGTTCTTCTGAGGGACATAAATAGGTGAGTTGTTTACTGTATCCCAAGGGTGCCACATGCCAGTGTTGCAGGCTCTTTCACTGAGGATGCTTCTAAAAATGAATGGGGTCCTTCAGATCCTCCTCATTTTAACACTGCATTGCCTTAAGAGGCAAAGGCCGTCTTTGCTGGCATGAAGACATACTGCTCCACATAAATACAAATAAAAAGCCATCACCAAATGTTAGATATCTATGGTGTAGACATCTACATATGAGGTTGGCACTCTAGCAATGATAATTGAACTAAAATATTTAGCAAAGTCCTGAGAATGACTTATCTCACATTTGGAATTAATCTAATTAATTTTGTCATGTAAACACCAATTTCTTTCCTTTGATTATAAAGTTCCACCAGAAGCTACCTCAGTTCCCAGTGCAAGTGACCAGGGGTAAGATACTATAATTTTCTGCCCAGACTGTTAAGGACTAGTTTTGGTGGAAGAAACCTGAGTTATTAGATACTATAGAAATTCTGATGCATAGCCTATAGCATAACCTTGAGCAAGCAAAAGAAGAAACAGACATGCCTAATGGAACAAGTCAAAGACACAATGAATCTACATTTGATTGACTACCACAGTGATTTTGAAATTAACCACAAGTACGCAGCAATGATGTGACAAGGTAAGAGAAGCCTTTTCTTTTTGAACAGACAAAATCTCCTTGGGCAGGAGAGGCAAATAAGAGGACAAAGCAGCTGTAGAATGGTTCAAGGACTGAGTGGCACAGTGAACTGTGAGCCAAATAATAGTTGTCAAGTATAAAGGCCTTCATAGTCATCTAATTGCATACTGTACTTGACTCAATTAAGTTTGCTATCACACTGATATATAGTCACGAAGGACTAACAACAATGACACCAATACAAGCATTTTGACCATGGCAGTCTGTGGGAACATTAATTAAAATAAATAAATAAATCAAATTAACACTACAGTTAGTAAAGACTACATTTGTAAATTTGATTTCTAAATCCAAGGAAAAATAAAAGTGCTACTGTAGAAATAAATGAACGATAGTTCAGAGGCTTTGCCATGAAAGATCATTTAGCCTGCCATTTGGGACTGGATCAATAAACCATTAGATCAGTTCCCTTTTCTCATCTAGGCAAAAAGTACAGTGATTTGAAAGGCCAGTTTGCATGCAAATAGGTATATAGATCTATTCTTTGTACAGAATTAGGGCAACGACAGCCCCAGGCTCCTCAGGTTGACCAAAGCTAGTTAGGAAGCAGATGATTAATTGTGGCAGGTTCTGTGTACCTGTCTCTTCAAATAATGATGAGAGTATAGGTCAACTTTCTGCCATTTTCTGATATTTATACTACATTCCAGAAGAGATTCAAATCATCCCAAAACTCCCATCCTTACCAACAGGACAAGAAAGGGGAAGTGACCTCTACCTGTACTAGCCCATTCCTAAGGAGGGGCAGATCAGTAACTGCAATTGTAAAGATGTTGGAGTCTGATGCAGTTCAGCTGTGCCTCTCTGAAGTACTGTGCTTTGAGATAGATGGTACTACAGAAGAAATGAACTATAGTATTGGAAACATTCAGAATAATATATATATTATTTTTTTTCTAGATGATGGTGGTGAGCTTCAACTTCATTTTAAATTGGGCATCTACAGCTAAGCTAATTGACCTAGTTTTTCACTCTAGCCAGAAGAGACTTGAGGATTTTCAGAGAGTATTTTATCATAGAATCATAGAGTATCCCAAGTTGGAAGGGACCCACAGGGATCATCGAGTACAACCTCTGGCTCCACACATGACCACCCCAAAATAAGATCATATATCTGAAAGCAATGTCCAAACACTTCTTGAACTTCAGCAAGCTCAGTGCCACGACCACTGCTCTAGGGAGCCTGTTCCAGTGCCCAACCACCCTCTCAGTGAAGAACCTTAAAGACTGTCTACTTTAGTCTGAGATACATTGTACTAAGAAGGGTCTGTTTCTCTCCACTTAATAGAAAAGGAGATTAAATGTTTAGCTTGGCTATGCACATTCTGCCAGATTGCCAGATGAAACAAACTCTAAATCCCCATTTTTTTTTCAGTAACAGTTAAAAAATAATAATAATAAAAAGCTACCATCTAACACAAACATGTCTTTACGAGTGACTTGGTATATTTCACTTTAGTGGCATCTTTTACTTTTCTTTTTTTTTTTCTTCTTTTTTATTTCTTCTTTGCTATCCACCCCCCACACCCCAGCTTCCTCAAGTGTAATTGCTGCTATTTCAGACTTGCTAAGATATAGGGATGGGTCAGACAAGGTTAGTACCTTGACCATATCACTGTTAAGCAGAAGCCAGTTCAAAAACATACAAGGGATTCAAACATAGTCAATGAGTGTTGCTGAGTTATGGGGAACATTTAAATAATTTAAATACACCTTCCATTAATATTACAGAATGAGTAAAGAGAATATGTGTTTTGGAATGGGTGGGAGAATGAGGGAAAACAACAAAGAGTCATTAAAATTTTGAAATATGTAGAGTATTAAGAATTTCATTTGAACAATATCTTTTATTCACTGCTCCTGTATCTGGAGAGTGACTTTTAAGGGGAAAAAATAGTATTTTAAAAATATATATATTCCAAACAGTAATAGTTACCCTTTCTAGGAAGAAGTTAGCTTCCCTGTACCTCATTCCTTTTAGTTACTGGAACTATTTTTTTTTTATTATTATTATTTTTTTTCCACAGTGTATTCGATGGTAGTACACAGAACATAAAGTCCCTTATTTATTAGTTATAAATTAGTTATAAATTAGTTGAGACTGTCTGCAGATTTTGTTATTATTGTTCTGAAATCTGATCTAATTTCCTTGAAGACAAATGAATATGTGGGAAGGAAAATGTGGGAGGAAGGCAACAGTGGGGTTACAAAAGGCAATGGTTCTTTTTACTGATGATGCTAGTTTGTAAACCTTACTAAAGAAAAATAAACATACATATCATTTTATTATGGCTAAAACAAACAAAACAAACAAACAATAAACTTCTACCATTGGGATGTTTAAAATGCTTTTAGCTGTTTTTTTGTTTGTTTGTTTGTTTTGTGTGTGTGTGTGTTTTCTTTCCTTTATTTCTTTCATTTTTTCTCTGATCACAGATGAACTGTGAATGAAGCAGTCATGGTGGTCTACATCTTTTTAAACAGAAATGCAAGAAAAAAACTAGAACAAGGCAAGAAAATGTCATTAAAGGAAGGGGAAAAGTTTCTTCATGTCCGGCAGCATTCAGAATTTACCCTGAGGTAAGAGGGGTATCAATTTTAAAATCAGAATCAGTGCTAGATATATGACTAAAGGCTTATCTCTGCAGGCACAGAGGAACCCAGAAACACAAGAGCAGGCTGGAGAACCCAGATACCCTAGACAGAGCCACAAACCTTTATCCCAATTTCTGCCAGGACTGTCCCAGAAGAGCCTCAGCCCCACTGGGAAAACAGTGCAGCTGTTTGGGTCACCTCTCACACTAAGGAAGGCCTGGGGTATGGGACCTATTATGGAATGTAAGGCACTAAACCATAAGTCTGGGCAGGATATGAGAGAGACCAATGAGTCTTCAAGGTGACTACTGGAGGGGCCAGGATGTCCAAACCAGCCACTGAGGGTTGGGTCCCTGAAGTCTAGGGATCAACTCAGGGACTGGTTAGCATGTCCATGTCTCTGTTTCAGGTAGCTAGACAATCAAGAATGTCCAAGGGACAGCTTCTGGGTAAACTCAGCATGTAAGGCCTGTTACTGCATGTATCTAGACTGCATGTGTATACCTGCCCCCAGTGGAGCAGGTGGATGTGGCCTGGAGGAGGCTGCGGCCCATGGAGAGCCCCCGCAGGAGCAGGCCCCAGGCCAGAGCTGCAGCCCGTGGAGAGGAGCCCACACAGGAGCAGGGGGTCTGGGGGCAGCTGCTGCCCACCCGTGGGGGACCAATGCTAGAGCAGTTTGCTCCTGGTGGATGGACCTCGTGGGACGGAGCCGTGTGGGAGCAGTTCCTGAAGAGCTGCTGCCTGTGGGCAGCCCCTGCAGACAGTTCGAGAAGGACGGCATCCCGTGGGAGGGAGCCCACAGGGAGCAGGGGCAGAAAGGGACCATGAGGGAGTGGTGGAGACGAAGCGTCAGAGACTGACCACAGCCCCCAGTCACCGTTTCCCTGTGCTGCTCAGGGAGAGGAATTGGAAGAAGGTGGATTGGGGAGAAGGTGTTTTTAGTTTACTTTTAGTTTCCCACTGTTCTAGACCATTAGTGATAGCCAAGAAATTATATTAATCTCCCTATGCTGAGTCTGTTTTGCCTGCGACGATGATTGTTGATGTTGAGTGATCTCCCTACACTTATCTCAATCCTTGATCCCTTTCAATTGTATCCCCCCCCCACCCACCCCCTTTTTTTTTTTTTTTTTTTTTTTTTTGGAGGTGGAGTTCAGCTTCATAGCAGGGTAAAACCACCACAAGGATCTGGATGAGGCCTTTGGTGCTGTTTAGGTTTATGTGTATGCTGAACATTTTTGTTTGTGTTGATCTGTGTGGCTAGCTGGATATATAGATGTGGATCTGTGTAGGATGTATGTGTGTTTGTGTGTTTGCATACTGGTAGTGCATGCTGAACCTTGCTGCTGACTTTGGGAATGGGGCTTTGACAATATTGCCTCTGTTAGGCTAGTGGATTTGACAACTGTCTGGCAATTAAGACAACTGGAACCAGTTTGAAGATAGTTTGCAGTCTCTATGGTTGCAGGGACCTGGTAGAAACTTTGCCTTGTCTATTGCAATAGCTGATGTAGCTTCAGAATCAGAGGAATTGCAGGTGCACCTAGAGGCAAAATACCACCATATATCAGCAACAAGCATTCTGCTTTACAACAATATTTCAGCTCCTGGAAATTTTGTACCCAAGATGTGGAGTAAATCTGGGAGTCACTGCCTGTTGTGGTGGTCAGTTACTACTAAATCGCTATTCTGTGCATGACTTGACAGTTTTTCCTAAGGTCTGATTTCTACAAAACAAGACTATTAATAATTAAGGAGTAAGTAAAAGCCTGTGTCACTCCTAAGCTATTTGGTATTGGCATTTGATGACAGCCACATTTTTAAATGTGACTTAGATGTGGGGCTTTCCATAAAGCAAAATAAAATATGTCTGTCTAACTGAATTTAAACAGTCATCTACTCTCCACTGTTTCTGTTCATTCTCCATGAAATATTTACTCCCAAGACAGCCTTCCTATCTATTCCCACATTTTTAATCTCATATGGTGACGTGTGTCAAGTTTGATGCCCTATGACGCCTTTCTATTTCATTTTCTATTATAGTGTTAATCTATAACTAATTATTTTTTTAAGTAGTTGATCCTAGGTTTTGGCATGACAAATCTTGCCCACAGTAGCCACTCCAGACTCTTCAAGTTTCACCTATATGATATATAAACATGTTCATGGTACATCAATAGGAGACTAATTCAGACTGTTTATCTTCCAAAAATTGCTTTATGAACAGTTCTATGTAACAGTTCACTTAAGCTTCTATTTTCTTACATAATACACTGTGTGGGTCTCTGCTGCTTGGGGGAAAAAAAAAAAGTACAAACAGTAAGAAAGAGATTAAAATGTGACATCTGTGATTCACTGAGTCTGAGGAATGCTGTTCCTCTCTTTTTAAATAAAAGACAAGTCATGAGGCTTCATGCCTAATCCAAAATGAGAGAGCATCCCTAGGAACCCGCAGTGCTTTTCTCCCAGAGGAATACCCAGACAGCAATTCTTTCTTACTTTTTCTTTCCATTTTCTGAACTGATTGTTAGTTAGTTCCCTTCTATAAAGTGAAGCAAATTCAGAAGGAACTTAACTTTTCCTTGTCCTTAATAGGCTACTTATCAGGGAATATGCTGCAATGAGGAAAAGCAGTGAGTTTGAAGCTGTTCAGGCACAAGTGTGTCTTACAGGTGAATACTCTGAAAAGAAGTTGATCTGTTTGAACTTTAAAATAAAGTTGTTACTGTATTCACAGCATCTGAATAAATCTTTACACTTGCTCTGCGAACCACAAGTTCAAACTGCTCAGAGGTTATCCATCCTGCTTCCATATCTTGTGTTGGCTTAGGTGGCAGAATCCAGTATGTTTCTGGGCTGGTAGTTTTTGACTTCTTGATTAACGAGATGAATGGCTAGAGAGAATGTCCCTGCAGCAATTCTGGGTTTGACACCGAATTGAGGGGAGCAGTTGTGTTACCCTCGAGGGAAGAGTCACTATTAAGAGGATTCCTGACAAGATAGAGAGATGGGCTGACAGAAAACTTGCGGAGCTTAACATGACCAAATGACAGATCTTGCCTCTGGGAGATGTACCACACCATATCTGATTTACCAGTACTCATAGAAGGGTCATGGTATCAAACTTGAGCTGGTGCAACAGAGATCTTCTAATATGAAGTCTGGAGTAAGAAGGTACCAGGAGAGGCCATGTTTGTTTGTTTGTTTTTAAACTGGAGAAGCAAAGGCTCTGAAAGCATCTAATGACTGTTTTCAATACCTAATTGTGAATTATAGAGAAGATGGAGACAGACTCTGCTCAAAAGTATATAATGAAAGGAAAAAAAAAAAAAAACAGCTATCAAAGATATAAGAGGAAATTTCTATCTGGGAAAAGGAAAATTCCTTTACAATGGGAATGGTTATCCACAGAACATGGCTGTCCGGAGAAGCCATGAAGATTCCATTCTTGGACACACTCAAAACTCAGCTTGTCACAGACCTTTAGAACATGATCTTACTTCAAAGATAGAATACACAGAACAGGTGGGATCTCCAGTGGGCCCTCCAATGTAAGTTTCTGCATGTATACACAACGTATGCCAGTCTTGAAACCTGAACTTCCTTGGAGTCTAAGTTACAGTTAAGTAGGAATTTTGAGGGTCATAATGTTATTTGACTCCTTTCTGACTATTACCCTAAGTCCTCATCCTGACTCTCAGTTAATTTATCCACCTACCCTGGTGCAAGAAAAAATGCATGGCAAATCAGCAAATTTACTGAGGAACAAACTAAAAGAAATGGATACCCTGATGCATCCACATAATGTGGTCTGTGGGCTTTCCCTCAGACAAAGCAAGTTGGGCTGTCAGCTTCTTCTTATCAAAAGGCCAATAATCAGTTTAGAACATCAGACTTTTTTGCCATTTTTCTTTCTCTCAAAAATAACTGTCTGATGAAAATTCAGTCTGTTTTAACAGCAAGGAAAATATTAGCAGCAATAAAAACTGAAGGCATATATTGGGTCTTGACAGGTAAGTGAAGGAAGAAAAATGATTTGAAATAATTTTGTTTTCAAAGGTAATTCAGTGCCAGAATGTGATTTGGGATCACAGTCTATTGTCTGAGGTTAGTATTTGTTCCTTAAGGTATTTCAATTCACTGCTGAAATGCTATGAAATGGAACAACTGTCAAACTACCTTAGCTTTAAGGCCCACATTGCTACTCCTGACACCATTGCCCTGAGGCCCTGAACCTGTAAGTTCTTGTTCAACAAGGACAGCAAGTTGAAGGGGAAACTGTACATAAACAAAAGATTAAGTGCTAGATTTATTTCTCCGCACAGAACGGAAGTGAAATGTCAGTTTTCCACAAAACTGCTTTATTATTTGCAAAAATGGGATGAAAAAAAGGGCTATTGTTCACCCAAATAATGTCAGGTCTGACAAATTACTATGCCAGATCTGAAGCCAACTTATGCTGATTTACACACACTAAGGGTTTGGCCCAATTGTTAAAATGCAAAACTCAGCTCAGTAATGAGACATTTACTCATATGGTCTTGTTAGCCCTATTATAACTCTTAGCAATCAACTATTGGCTGCATAGTTCAGGCTGCTTTGCAATCTCTGTCCTGTTTTTTTCCCCCTGTGCCCACTGTTTGCCAGGCAAATCTTGTGGTCTATGGGTGACTTTTGAACCTATTTTTTAGGGTTTTTGTTTGTATGTTTGTCTGTTGGCTTGTTTTTCCCAACTAATCAAATTCAGAGCTAGTATAACTGGATCCAGTTTCAGTGAAGCCCTTAACTTGAAATGATTTAGTGTTATGCAACAAGGTGCACTTACATTGTTTTTTGATAGGTGTAGATTTTGAGAGATATTCATTTATCTTAAAATAGTGCCCAAAGGAACACTACCCAAAGAAAGACGTTTTAGTGACCTCTACGGGGTTTCTACTGTTTTCCCAGGGGAAGCCCAGGCTCCTAACTTGAGACCTCAATTTGCTGTAAGCACCTGATTATATACAGCCCATGGTGTCTATACCTCACAAACTCTGCTTCAGGGAAAGAATCAGTTCATAACACCTGTACCAGGAAGGACATTGACTGAATATTCATGAAGATTCATACAAATAACTGTAGCAAAGATATGCAGATATTAATGCCTACCAAAGCTGGGTTGCACAGAAAATAAATAAGAAAAGAAGACGGAGTAATTTTATAAACTTACATGTCAGGAAAAAGAGATTAATCTTGAGACTGGATATAAGGACAATTGTGCAGTTAATTAGGCATGGAAAACATATCATTAAATTAGAATATAACCATTTTATGGAATTTGCTGGTTTGCATCTAAGTGTATTGAAACAAACGTCCAGGAAAATTACAAATGAACAAGAGGCCTTTCCCTGAAGTGAATTAACATCAACACCGGGCCTTTTTAAGAGCATTTGTTATATAGCAAGGCATGTTCCTTCACAGCAGTGTTTCAGTGGGGTAGAGGAAATAACTAAAGACTCATTTGTTGGTAATTTGTCAATAGAAACTCATTTTTTTCCCTTATCTGTTGAAGTTTTCTCAGAGGTGTTAGAAAATCAATGTACTTCCTGGAAGGCAGGATTTCATTTCACAACTTTGAAAACAAAACAAACAAATAACAACAACAACAACAAAAAAATCATATTTATAAGGGAATAAGAACAATCTATTTTCAGATTTTCACAGCTAAGCACATTCAATGATTTACCTTATCTGGATTCTTTCCCTGCAATTTCATTTTATGTCATATTCTAAGTTAAAGCTACACTTTTGTGTCTTGGCAAATCTGGAGCATTTTCTGATATTACTCTTCCCTTCCTCCTATATATGAAATACTGGTAGTACCAGAAGGCATGTAACCATACATAGGTATGGTGGAAGGAGGTGGAAGAAAGGGAAGATGGAAGATGGATTAAGAAAGGAAGAAGGAAGCAGGGAAGGAAGGAAGAAAAAAAAGAAGGAAGACAGCAAGCCTTGTATTCCTTTCTCCAACACAGGAGAGGAGGCTGCAGCAATACTGCACCTCAGCCTGAGTTCATTGACACTGCAGTCCATCTCTCTCACCATAGGGCTTTACTGTAGTTCAGACCATGTCCACTAGAACAGAAAGTCCAAAAAGTTGAGGCACTTCTGGATAATTTAGCACATTTCTTACATTTCAGCATTGCCAAAGTGAAATGGCAAAGCCTGTATGCTCCCCCTTGCGTATCTGCAGTGGTGTGGCTGGACTCTCCAAGGGGCAAGTACAGAATTTATTTTAGAAGAAAACCCCTTCGTTCTGTTTTTACTCTTGTACATCTCTAATAAATACATAAGTAAATAGATACATAACAAACAATAATAACTTCACAATTTTATTTTATTTTATTTTATTTTATTTTATTTTATTTTATTTTATTTTATTTTATTTTATTTTATTTTATTTTATTTTATTTTATTTATATTTACTGTGGCACTACTTACTCCTAAAGGAACTTTTCCGTAGTAATTCAAGGACAATCCTTCCCTACCACGTTGAATTGAAGTCTGGGCTCTCCATTTCTCTCAAAGAAAATGTATAAATTATTCAAGAATATATAACAGGCATCTTTGTTTCATTGCCATGTGGGGATGATATCTTCAGTAACAATTCTTTGATTTGGGGAGCACTATCATTTTATAATTCCTGCCTCCTGAGGCAAGGAGGAAGAGTGAATTGAGTAGCATGGCTTTTCTTACAAACGCTGGAGTTACATACATAGAAATATCCAGAAAAAATAAATTACCATTTCACCACCAGCAAAAAAGCGCAGTGTGTGTGGGTATGGTGATGTGCTCCAGTGCAGTGTGAAATGAAAATGAGACCATTTTCTTTACAATTTTTCTTTCAAGATAATAAGAAAAAGACACATCTAATGATTTCCTATACTCAGATAGTAAGGATGCTTACAGAAAAGCAAGACAAGTAGGTTCAGCACTGACAGTCTTCTATTTTTCAAATCAAAGTCCTGAAAACTGGGATATTTAGCACTTTGTGACAGTTTTCTCTGTCTTTTCATCTACTCCTTTTAAAAAAATTATCCCTTGGACTTAAGAAAATTTCATCAGGACTGGTGTATAGCTAAATAATGTTCTAGTTTGGCTAAAAAAGAGGATTGAGGGGTGAGTGAAATGGGGAGGTTCATCAAAATGTATGCAATAATCTCTACTCCTAAAGGTGCATACTCTTTGAATCATTGCTCATCAGTAATTAATTTCCACTTGATTTTTCATCAAGGCCATAATACCTTATAGCCATGGCTAACCTTGCATTGTGGTTTAGCCTTGGAAAGCAGCTAAAGCAAAAGCCACAAGTCCAAGCAAACCAAAACAAGGAATTCATTCTCTACTTCCCATCAGCAGGCAAGTGTTCATCCACTTCCAAGAAAGAAGTGCTCATCATCCATAAACGTTTCTTAAATAAAAGACCTAAGTGACCTGAACTGGACCCATCTTAAAAATAAATAGCCACTTTTTTTTAATTGTGTACTCCAAATATGATTCACCTTCACCTTTTTGGAAAAATAAAATAAAATAAAATAAAATAAAATAAAATAAAATAAAATAAAATAAAATAAAATAAAATAAAATAAAATAAAATGATGTGGGGTTCTTATTTCTCTGGTGAATCAGGTGAATTTTTCTGATATTACCATCCATTGGTTTGTTCTTGTTATTCCTTTGGCAATTAAATTGAAGAGCCTTTGTTTCCTGAAATTTTTGTTAGCAATACACACTGATAAAATTCTTAAGCATATTTTAGATAAACTAAGAAGTCTGTGCTTTTAAGTAGTCAGTTGTCTTTTGGGGATTTTCTAACCCCCTTGAACATATAGTTGGTGTTTTTTTTTTTTTTCTGAATTCTCTCAAACTTTTCAATATCATTTCCAAATTATGGATACCAGAACTGGTCATGCTATCAGGCTAACTACTACTATACAGAAAAAACAAACAAACAAAAAACAACATCAACAACAACAAAGACTAACAACAAGAACAAATACAAAAAACTGTCTGGCTCATTTCTGTATCTGTTCTTGCATTCAGAGGTTTTGCTATTTTCTTTTTCTGTGTCTTAGTGGAGAAGGCTGATGCTGGGCTTCTTGTCTAATATGTCTTTTCAGAGCTTTTAAAGGGGGAAACTATTATTCTTCATTTCTTCAGGCTGCATGACACTCACAACTTTTTTCTTGGATGTCTAATATTTCACTAGGTTGTATAAGAGTAATTAAATTGGTTTTCTACCTTATTATGAACATTTTTTTCTTATCTTTCCTACACCTTTCTTTGAGTTACCCACTAATTTTATCATCAGTAGTTTTACACTTCAGTTGATCAACGTTAATATTGTTTAGGCAGAAAAAAGTAAGTGTATGGACATTGGCAGTGAGTCAGGTGACATGGGAGAGATGCTGTTGTGTAGGAAGATAATTCGTGCAACCAAAACACAATTACAACTGAAGCTGTCTAGTACTGTGGGAGACAATAAAAAGGGCTTTTTAAAATACGTTGACAACAAAAGGAGGAGCTGAGATAACATTGGTCTATCACTTGAGAAGGATGATCACCTTAAAAATTGGGATATAAACAAAGCAGAGATATTTAATGCCTTCTTAGCCTCTGTCTTCAGCACCACGACAGTCTCTGGGACCCCTGGAGCCCTGAGTTGGAGGACCATGACTGCAGGAATGATAAACTCCTAGACAACTCCAAACTTCAGCAGGATTTTCTGCTCCAGCTGGATGCATCTAAGTTTATAGGGCCCAATGGTATTCATACCTGGGTACTCAAAGAGCTGGCTGATATCATCATGAGACTTTTCTCAATCATTTGTCAATGGTCTTGGGAATGTGGAAATATCCCAGTTGACTGGAAGTTGGCAAATGTTGTCCCAGTTTTCAAGAAATGCAAGAAAGAAGACCCTGGTAATTACAGTCCTGTCAGTCTCACTTCAGTGACTGGTAAAATTGTGGAGAAAATTATTCTGGGAGTTACTGAAAAACACCTGAAGGACAATGCATTCATTGGTCACAGCCAGCATGGGTTCATGAGGGAAAAGTCCTGTTTAATGAACCTAATTTCCTTTTCTGACAAGGTTATCCACCTAGTTGACCAGGGGAAGATAGTTGATGCGTTCATTTTAGATTTCAACAAAGCTTTTAATACTGTTTCTCACTGTATCCTTCTGGGCGAAATGTCAAGCATGCAGCTAGACAAATGCAATATGCAATGGGTGGATATCCCAGATATATGTACAGACGGGGGAATGAGAGGCTGGAGAGCAACCCCACAGAAATTGATCTGGGGTATTTGGTCAACTGCAAGTTGAATATGAGCCAGCAGTGTACCCTGGCATCCGAAAGGACCAACTATATCCTGGCGAGCATGGAGCACGACACTGGTAGCCAACCGAGGAAAGGGATTGACCCACTCTGCTCTGCATTGGTGTAGCCTTACCTTGAGAATTGTGTACAGTTTGGGGCACCACAGTATAAAAAGAACATGAAACTGTTAGAGAGTGTTCAGAGGAGGATTACAAATATAGTGAAGGGTCCAGAGGACAACACGTATGAGTAAGGGCTAAGGCCACTTTGCTTGTTCAGCCTAGAGAAGAGGAGACATGAGAGTGCTCATCATGATCTACATAACTTTCTTGCAAGGGGAGCAGAGGCGGAGACACCAATCTCTTCTCTTTGGTGATCAGTGATAGGACCCAAGGAAATGGCATGAAGGTGCATCAGAGGACGTTGCGATCAAGTATTAGTAAAAGTTTCTTCTTTGAATGGGTGGTTGGGCACTGGAACAGGCTTACCAGGGAAATGATCACAGCACTGAGCTTGCTGGAGTTCAATAAGTATTTGGACAATGCTCTCAGACATAACGTTTGCTTTTGAGGTGGTCCTGTGTGGAGCCAGGTGTTGGACTCGATGGTCCTTGTGGGTCCCTTCCAACTTGGTATATTCTGATTCTATGATTCTATGATTGTATGAATAGAGTATGATCCAATTTTTGATCTTTACAGAATCCTGCTAACATAAAACTCAACCTGACCTGAATGTTGACTTATTAAAATGTCAGCTAGATATACTTAATCCTTTTAATACATACATTGTGATTTTTATGCTGATATTTTCAAGTCAAAATATCACATTGTGTTAAGTGAAATGCCTATGTGTACTATATTAAAGCAGATGCCTTTAATAGATCAGTTTACTATCAGACTGAGATTTGGCAGAGAAGGAGTAAATAATTTATTTCCCTGGTTGTTTTTTTTTTTTTTTTTTTTTTTTTGTTTGTTTGTTTGTTTTTTGATTTTGGTAGGGCTAAAATATCTGAAAATTCATAAAAATTGTTTTTACTGTTTCTTGACTGCAAACTTGCAGTTTTATGAGCACCTCCATTAAACTTTTCCTATCCAACTCCCAATTATCATTCATATTCTTAATTATAAATTTAAGTTTACTCTTAGCTATACTCTGAAATTTGGTTCCTTGGGGTAAACCATCCTTCTTGTAATTTTGGATCATCCTTTGTTCAGCACATATTAAAAAAATAAGATCTTGATCACTGATTCCTAGTCGATTTCCTCTAGTCTAGTGAACCTATCTTTATCAATGATGACGAAATCCCCCAAAAAATCATCATTAAGATTACTTTAGTTACACAGATGAAGAATGGGACTAAATGACTCACTCAAGACTATTCAGAAACTCTTTCTCAAAGACAGTGTAGCACAAAGCTTCTCAATCTTAAATGAGTGCCTTCAACCAAAGATCATCCTGTCAAACATGATATTGGCCCCACATTTATCTGAACCCCCATCTGTTTCCAAATATGAACAGATGGCAGATAGAAAGTTTTCATGTATAATCTTATTCCCCAGGTGGTATGGCTTTAAAAAGTTCTAAAAAAGAATTCCACAATAATTGCAAGATCGTGCTGGAGTACACCAAACACTCACAATATGAATCCCTTTACAAGATACCTTTTTTTTTTCCTTTTTTTTTTTTTTTTCTTAGTCAGCCGGTATATTATCACAAAATACTTTGGAAATTTTAATTAATGATTGAAATGACAGAGCAAGCACTTAATTGCTCATTAATGTTTTATTTATTACAAATTCGTGAAACATCAAATTGCATTTAAATTGGCATACATGATAATATGTACAATGATGTTCTTTGTGATAACATAGTGATAAACATTTCTGTAAATGCCATTACCACTTTGAGTGTTGGTTCGGGAGCACAGGGTTTGAACATGCCATGACCTCTTAATTTTTGCAAGCCAAAATAAGTTTTATATTTCAGTTTTTTAGTATGTAAAAAGGATGAAGACATACTAGGAGCCTTGCGGGAGACATTATATTCAAAGACTTAGTAATCTTGAGCAAACTCTGACAGCCATAGTGGGCCTTGTGCTAATGCTCAAGATACCTGTTGGTTAATGTCTGCTGTGTAATTTCAGATATGTAACAATAAACAGGAGCATGCTGGAAGGTTCTAGGTATGAACTGTTCCTAGACACATGTAGGTAGTTATGTAGGTAGGTATTAAAAAAGAGTCCTGGTAAAACAAATGTATGGCTTTATTTGTTATACAAGATATAAGGAGTCACAGTTGTAACCTCACTGTTGATGGGATCTGCTGAGCATTAAAAAAACTTTATTTTAGTTATGAACCACGTTTCTATCAGGTCTCTGCTGCAAAGCAGAAACAGTCAACTTTGCAAGGAACAGCTGTGTGCAAATGTTATGGTTATCATGTTGGCCATCAAACTAGAGTTTTAAAACTCTGGTCAGTACAACCTCCTATAAAGTGGGGGGAAAGCTGGTCTAGCTAGAATAGGTGAATTCTATGTGGTTGCTAAATAAGTCAGTTTCAGAATACTGTTAGCTTGTGCTATGCTACAAGTAGTAGTGAGAGTTGACATTCTAGAAAGCATCTAAATTTTTTGCTTTTATGAAAGAGATAACGTAGCTGTTACAAATGCTCAAGACTAGTGTGAGTTATTTAGCATTGCTCTTAACATAGATAAACCTTATATGTGTTTTAAATGTATGAAATAGAAAGGGAAGGTCATGTTAAGAAGAAATGAAATCAGTGGGAAATGAACCAGTCCCCTTATATGAAGTGTTTTAACTCCACAACTAGTCAGTAGAAAGCACTAAAGTGTCTCTGACAGCCTGCTTAGCATTATCCAGTTTCACTAAATTAAGTCCCTCAACAGAAAAGACTTGTGAATATAGTCTGCAGAGCATTTGAGCAAACCATGATGAACTCAAGCCAGTGTCACAGTGAGAACACACTGAAGGTCAGAATGCAGAAATGAGTGTAAGAAAATAGAGGAAATAAAAAGCAGAATGCTAGAAAAGAAGGAAGGAAGGAAGGAAGGAAGGAAGGAAGGAAGGAAGGAAGGAAGGAAGGAAGGAAGGAAGGAAGGAAGGAAGGAAGGAAGGAAGGAAGGAAAAGGAAAAGAGCACAGAATAAAATAGTTAAAAAAAAAAAAAAAAAAAAAACAACAGACCATCAATCAAACAAATGTTTTTCCAACCCCCAAGCACACTGAGAACTTTTTTTTTTTTTTTCCTGGCATTTTTTCCACCCTAGACATTGCAGAAATGTACAGTGATTTTTTAAAATGTAATGTAGGGCTTGTTCCAATTGTTATTTATTATATTTTATTTGTATTTTGTTATCATTAATAACATACGTATAAAATATGCATTTATAAGTTTCTATATTGGGAACTCACCTGGGCTACAGGTAATGCATGACTTTGCACTGAAAAATAACTACATAAAATCCTATTAGGGACTGCCCTAACCACTAAGATAGATATTCATTTCCACACTTACTTTTTCTCCTATTAGAATACAAAAATATCTGTAAATTGAATTTAAGGAAGTAATTGAATTAAATTAAATGGATTAAAATGAAGATTAAAATAAATATATATATCTTCTCTGTAAAACACTTTCTGTGATGGTATCTATTATCCTGGATCTGGGCATAATATTAAAGATCTCTGTTTTACCAGCATCTTTAGGAAGTGCTCTAAATTCTATGTTCTGTTAAGCACTCCCCATCCTTCTCTCTTTATTTATTTCTTTCTGTATCGTCTACAGAAAACCTTCTGACTAGTGCTCAGTATGTTATAACTCTTCTGGCATGTTTAAAGATAACATCCTGGTTGAAGTCTAATTGTCAATACAGACAAATATTTATCTTGTGACTCCATATCTTGGCATGAAGATCTTCAGCTTTGTCAAGATTTGTCAAGAGGCAGCTCTGGCCACATGCTGCAGCTGAGAGTGAGACACAGGTCAGGGACATCAGTCTAGCTAGCACCAGAAGACGGTAAAGAAAGATTATTTTCTTTCCTTTCCACTCCAATTATTTAATGTCCACAAGCTGGGATTTAAAATTATGTATTTTAAGAGTCAATGGGAGATCTGGATTAGGTTTGGTCGTTTCAGAAGGTAGTTTGGGACCATGGTATCACAGTGTAGATAACTCAGGCTGGAAGAGACTTGAGTAAGTCTCTCACCCAAAATTTGCAAAGACAGCTGTGGCATCAGACCAAGTTGCACAGGTCTTTACCCAGTATGGTCTTTAAAGACGTGGTATTTTAATGCTAGCTGATCCTTCCTCCCTCCCTCCCTCCCTCCCTTCCTTCCTCCCTCCCTCCCTCCCTCCCTCCCTCCCTCCCTCCCTTCCTTCCTTCCTTCCTTCCTTCCTTCCTTCCTTCCTTCCTTCCTTCCTTCCTTCCTTCCTTCCTTCCTTCCTTCCTTCCTGTCTTTCTGATTTTTTCCTTTTTTTTTTTTCCTTTTTTTTTTTTTTTTATGTTCAAATTCCTCTCTTTGATTCAGACTCCATCATATGCAGCATTGCCTACTGTTGTAGTTTAACCCTGTCAAGCAGCTAAGGACCACACAGCCATTCACTCTCCCCAGCTCTTTTTGCATCCCCAGCCTCCTTGCTGGCAGGGCAGCACAAAAAGCAGGAAAGTCCTCGGCTCTGTGTAAGCACTGATCTGCAACAACTAAAACATAGTTTTAGTGTTATCATGACTATTTTCATCAAAAATCTCTAATGCGGCATCATTCAAGTCTCTAGGAAGAAAATTACCTTATCCCAGCCAAACATGACACTTACAAAAATCCTTGAGTCAGACATGAGTTTGTTATGTGCAGATTCTCAGAGATGTGAAATGTAAATCATCCTATTGCTGTACAGTAGTATTAGCTCAGGTCTGAGCATCACTCCAGACTTTTAACCTCTCTACAATCTCTCCTCTGTGCACAAAATTCAGTGTTGTTGTTCCCTATATACTGTTGAGTAAGATCAAGTATGCTGCCTCATATTTGGGCAGCAAGCTGGCTGGACTTATTAGCAGAGCTTTAAACTAGATTCAGTAGGTGAAGGGATGAGTGACAGAGAAGAGCCAGGAAACACTGACACTTTAGGAACCAATCCGTGACTTGTCTCAAAGGAATTAGGGAGGGCTCTTCTAAAAAGGTGATGCAGCTGATAGCCCAGCTGAAATGCCTCTACACCAATGCATGAAGCTTGGGAAACAAGCAGAAAGAGTTGGAAACTACAGTGGAATTACAAAACTATGATTTAATTGCTATCATGGACATGTAGTAGGACAAATCACACAACTGGAACACTGCAATCATGTACAATAAGCTTTTCAGAAGAGATAGGTAAGGAAAGAAGGGGGGAGGTGTTCACAGAATCACAGAATCACAGAATTTCTAGGTTGGAAGAGACCTCAAGATCATCGAGTCCAACCTCTGACCTAACGCTAACAGTCCCCACTAAACCATATCCCTAAGCTCTACATCTAAACGTCTTTTAAAGACCTCCAGGGATGGTGACTCCACCACCTCCCTGGGCAGCCTGTTCCAATGCCTCACAACCCTTTCAGTAAAGAAGCTCTTCCTAACATCTAACCTAAAACTCCCCTGGCGCAACTTTAGCCCATTCCCCCTCGTCCTGTCACCAGGCACGTGGGAGAACAGGCCAACCCCCACCTCGCTACAGCCTCCTTTAAGGTATCTGTAGAGAGCAATAAGGTCACCCCTGAGCCTCCTCTTCTCCAGGCTGAACAAGCCCAGCTCCTTCAGCCGCTCCTCGTAGGACTTGTTCTCCAGGCCCCTCACCAGCTTCGTCGCCCTTCTCTGGACCCGCTCAAGCACCTCGATGTCCTTCTTGTAGCGAGGGGCCCAAAACTGACCACAGTACTCGAGGTGCGGCCTCACCAGAGCCGAGTACAGGGGGACGATCAAGTGTTGCTCTCTATGTTAAGAAATTGATAGATTGCCAAGAGCTGCTCAGAGAAACAACCACAAACAAGTTGAGAGCTTGTGGGTAAAAATTAAGGACTGGATATCTTGTGGCTGGGGTTTACTACAGACCACCTGATGAAGGGGAGGATGTTAACAAGTCCTTCTTGCCTCAGCTATAAGAAGCACTAGCAGGCTTGCATACTGATAGGGGATTTCAGCTACCTAGATGCCTGCTGGGAAAGCAACAAAGCGGGCTTTAAGCAATCGAGGAGACTCCTAAAGAGTATCGAAGATAACTTCCAGGTCCAGGTGTTAGAAAAAACAACCAGGGGAGAAGCACTACTGGACGTGGTGCTTACCAGTGAAGATAAACTCATTAAAGAGCTTAAGATTGGAGGCAGTCTGGGCAGCAGTGACCATGTCCCAGGAGAAAACAAGCCATTCTATGATTCTATGCTATCAATTCATTGCATGGAAGCTGTTCTGAATTAGAGAATAGTTTGAAAAAAGACAGGGAGCCAATACAGCAGAGAACATCTGCAGTGTTATCTTTCTCCTCAGCCTTCTAGAAATACTTCAAGCTGCCTTGAATTTGTCCCATCCTATGATGTTGCATACCTTCTGCTTGGAGAAGAATCTTTCAAAGCCTGGGCAATCCCACCACATCAGGCCATATCTACAGTACCAGTATTGTTTCAAAATTCATTCAAAAAATTGGTAGTATGGTTATTTATTTCTGAGAGTCAGAAATTGTCTGTATTCTGCAAATAACAAGCCTTGCTGATTCAAAGATAGACTGTACAATCCAATTTCAAGAAATAGAATATCTTCTGGGCTCATTTTATTCCAGATCACGAACAGACAAATCTACTGTTTATCACTGATAGGATGTTCCCCTCTTTTTCTCCCTGTGACTGGTCAAGAATGAATCCAGCATCTCCAGCTCATGTTTTACATTTAGAAAAGGCAAACAGAGACAAACAGGAAGGAAAAAATATAAATGTAATATATCCTGGATAACAAGGTGTCCATCTGTAAAGCAGCCGTGTCAAGAAAAAAATGAGGTATTTTAAGATGCAGCACAAAGGTAAAAGAAAATCTGCAAATAGTTACACATCTTGGTTGTTTTAAAATATTTTTGAGTTACTTGGGCAAGTTTTACTCATTTAATCAAAGAAATTAAATTAAATCTCTGTAAAACTTTATTTATTTATTTTAATTTCCTTGTGTTTGTGGGTATGTTTATTTATGTATTTACCTTCAGTACATTGAATTTATATAATACAGATGTACCTTTAAATATGTAATTACTTTCCTTTGCCTACTGCTGCAGAGCTTTCCTTGGGGGAAAGGTATCAGAAGAACAGTTATCTGCACCTCGGATGAAGTGGAAAATTTAGTTGTAAGTGGCATTTACTGCTCTCTTCAGTAGCAATAATCCAACCATTGAAACGTTACTAAGATTGCTTCTTTTGACCCTTTTTAACAAGATCACAGCTTTCAGCATTTCAAGTACCCTTATCAACCAGACCCAACAGTGGCTTCAGGAAAGGCATTACCGGATCCAGGAAGCTTTAAGGTGTCAGAGGGAGTCAATCAGCCCCACTACTAAGCAATTCTTATAAAAAATCCTTTGCTCTTTACTTTGTGTGATTGTTCCCTTCCTCATTGACGTGGGGGCTGTAAGGTTGGTGGAAGAAAGAACCTTGTGAGCAATGTACAAGCTTTTTCTCAACAGAAGTGACTTTTATGAAACCTCAGCTTATTAAGGCAGCTACTAAGGTGTGTGCATTGGAGGAGATGTGATTGAAAAGTCTTCAGAGATGAGGTCTGCAAAACACTAAGCAACCTTTAAGGCTGTCAGAGTAGAAATCAGCATGTCCCAACAGCATGGTATGTATGAGGTTTATATTGTGGCAGTCACAGAAAATTTCCTTTCTCTTCCCACCTTCTTAATTGCAGAATGTTGCTATGTTCCAGGGAAATATACATTGATATTGTGATCTACAACAGCAGGTGAAGGCACTCCACAATGGAAGATAACCTTTTTCAACATTCAAAGTTAGAGGTCAAAGAAGAAGTAGGTGTTAAACACAATTAATGCTTTTGAATAATTTAGAAACGTTTTCAAAGTTTGAAATCACAAGGCTTTTGGACTTTTAAAGCTGGCAAGAACTAGAAAGAGGACTTAGGGAAACTGAACTTTAATCTTCCGTTCTTTGAAGATATCAAAGGAACTCCTAACTCTTGTTTGGTCTGTCAGGAAAAGAAAGGAAGCATAAGGGTTATTTTCATGTCTTCTCGTTTTTCCACGGATCACTACTGTATTTCTGTCTGTACTGTATATCTTGCAACTTTTATATGGGTTAACTGATCTTTGATTCCATTACAAAATATTTCAAGATCCATAACCAAAAAATGTTGGACAAAAAATGATTATTCTAATTGCACTAGGATGGTAATTGTTGATCATTGAATTGTTGATTACATAGAAATGTACAATAATTTCTTATTTTTATTATTATTTTAAATCTAAACAAGCAATGCTAAGGAAAGTAAGATCTCATAAGTTTTCTCATATCATGAATAGTCTATTCAAATTCAATCGCATCTTTCATATAAATAATGAAAACTCACGTAAGTAAGTTATATAGCATCCAAAATTATTATTATTGAAGCTTATAAAAAAAGGCAATATTTTTCAAGGATCTCATATGTTCTCTATCCTTTGAAGGTTTTTAATGCAGTTGAGAATGACATTCTACAAAACTCTCAAGTGGTATTCAGTGGATTTGATGCAGAAATCACAGAATCACAGAATGGTTGAGGTTGAAAGGGACCTCTGGAAATCATCTAGTCCACCCTCTCTGCCAAGCAGGGTCAACTAGAACACAGTGCACAGAATGGCATCCAGGTGGGTTTTGAATATCTCCAGAGAAGGAGACTCCACAACCTCTCCAGGCAACCTGTCTCAGTACTCTGTCACCCTCAAAGTAAAGAAGTGCCCTTTCATATCCAGCTGGAACTTCCCGTGCTTCATTTTCTGCCCATTGCCTCTTGTCCTGTCACTGGGCACCATTGAAAAGAGTCTGGTCCCATTTTCTTTTCTCTCCCTTCAGATATTTATACACATTGATAAGATCCCCATCAGTCCTTTATTCTCCAAACTAAACAGGCCACCATATGAGGAGAGGTCTCTCAACCTCTCCTCATATGGTGGATTCTCTAGGACACTTGTACGACAGATGCTCCAGTCCCTGAATCATCTTAGTAGCCCTTTGCTGGACACACTCCAGTACCTAAATGATCATTAAATATAATTGAAAATCATAAAGCTTCAATCATTAAGTATAGTTGAAAAAACTGGGTAGAATCAAGGCCTGTCTAAGCCTACAAGAAACACTGTGGTAGTGAATATTCACTATAAAGATATGCTCCAAATGTTATTAAACCATCTTTGATTCCTGGGACCAAGTGTACATTCTAGAAGGCAGCATTACAGAAAAGGAGCTGGGGGGTCCTGGTAGACACCAAACTGAACATGAATCAACAATGTTATCTTATCACTAAGAAGGCTAATGGTATCCTGGGCTGCATTAGACAAAGTATTGCCAGCAGGCTGAGGGATGTGATCCCCTATACTCAGCACTGGTGAGGACACATCTGGAGTACTGTGTCCAGTTCTGGGCTCCCCTGTATGAGAGAGATGTGGACATATTAATGGAAGTCCAGTTCTACGGGCCACCAAGATGATGAAGGGATTGCTGGAGCATCTCTGGAGAGAGAGGCTGAGACAGTTGGGACTGTTCAACCTGAAGGAGAGATGGTTCAGGGTGTCTCTTACCAATGTCTATAAATACCTGAAGAGAAGATCGAAAGAAGATGAAGCTAGGCTCTTTTCAGTGGTGCCAGGACAACAGCCAATAAGCACAAACTGGAACATAGGAGGCTCCTTCTAAACATCAGGAAGCACTTTACTGTGCAGGTGATCAAACGTTGGCACAGGTAGCTCTGAGAGGTTGTGGATTCTCCTACTTTGGATATAGTCAAAGCCATCTGGACATGAACCTGGCCAACTGGGTCTAGGTTTCCCTGCCTGAACAGGTGTTGACCAGATGACCTACAGGTCTCAACCATTCTTTGATGCAGTCTACCCACAGTTATATCAACTACCTACTGCTATATTAATCAGAGGAAATAATTAAGACAAATTAAGGCATTTTTTAAACACTTTTCTGGAATTCTTTACTCCTTATGTGCCCAACTCTGTCACCAGAACATCTCATAGAATCATAGAATATCCTGAGTTGGAAGGGACCCTTAAGGATCATCAAGTCCAACTCTTGACACCGCACAGGTCTACCCAAAAGTTCAGACCATGTGACTAAGTGCACAGTCCAATCTCTTCTTAAATTCAGACAGGCTCAGTGAAGTGACCACTTCCCTGGGGAGCCTGTTCCAGTGTGCAACCACTCTCTCTGTGAAGAACCCCTTCCTGATGTCCAGCCTAAACTTCCCCTGCCTCAGCTTAACTCCATTCCCGCGGGTCCTGTCGCTGGTGTTAATGGAGAAAAGGTCTCCTGCCTCTCGACACCCCCTTACGAGGAAGTTGTAGACTGCGATGAGGTCTCCCCTCAGCCTCCTCTTCTCCAGGCTGAACAGGCCCAGTGCCCTCAGCCGTTCCTCGTACGTCTTCCCCTCCAGGCCTTTCACCATCTTCGTAGCCCTCCTCTGGACACTCTCCAACAGTTTTATGTCCTTTTTATACTGTGGTGCCCAGAACTGCACACAGTACTCGAGGTGAGGCCGCACCAGCGCAGAGTAGAGCGGGACAATCACCTCCCTTGACCTACTAGCGATGCCGTGCTTGATGCACCCCAGGACACGGTTGGCCCTCCTGGCTGCCAGGGCACACTGCTGGCTCATATTCAACTTGCTGTCTACCACGACCCCCAGATCCATCTCAATTCCTCTTACCTCAAAAAAAGTAAGAGGAATTAATTCTCTATAAATATTTTTGTACAATAAAGCTGAAAATACATGAGGTGAAAAGAGATGGGGTAAACATTTGAAGTTGGCTGCAACCTCATTTGCATGAGAGATTTATTTTAATGTGGAAAAAAAAAAAGATGGATTTTGTTGTTGTTGTTGTTGTAATCTATATTCTAAAAGACAAATTGAGATTTTTTTAAAAAATGTCATATTGAAATATAATATTTATATTTAGCTTTTATATTTCCATTATTCAGAAAAAAAAAAAAAAAAACACCTGTCCAAAATGTGCTTTAAATTTGAAATACTAATTTAAATTAATTTGAATTTTCAAATAGTTTTAAAATTTAATTTTTAGCAGAAAGGCTCTTAGGCTAAAAATACCTTCCCAATACTAATCAAAATTTGCAGAGTGAAATTCTAATTCTTTAGAAGTCAATGATCTCTTTTCATTGACTTCACTAACATGAAGAATGAATCTTATTTATTGCCCCTTTCATTTCCTTTTAGTACACTACTTTTGTTTGCTGTTTCTCAGTTTAGCAGGAATACTTTCCTTCCTTCCATAAAAAAAAGGTTGAAGGTGTATGCAGCAATGGAGTAATTTTTAACTTATCTAATATGAGATCTATTTCATGAAAACTGAGATTGAAGTAAGCTATTTTAACTGGACATGCTGGAGAAGAGATTTTGTTTGAATAGGAATAATATTTGTACATTCATTGTAATTTGTGATTAGTATTTTTTCACCAACATTTTTCTGTAAGGTGAACCTGGTATTGTAAATCTCAATGTTAGAATTGTATATTCCCTTTTATTTTCCTGACTCTATATATAGAGTTTGGGAGAGCTCAATACAGCAACATTCAAGGGATTTGTTTACACATTCAGTGAAGATCAATATATTTTCAATATGCCTTGAATAGCATAATGAGTGTCCTGAAAACCTTATGAAAGATGAAAAATTGATTGGATGTGATTCTTGTTTGAGACCACCTATGAACTCATTGATTTTTATTGGATGTCAACTTTGCAAAATGCTTCTTAGAAGCTTTCAGCTCTGAAACATCTGTGGTGAAAATGAAAGCCCACCTCAGTCAATAAAAAGCTTTGATATCCTTCTGGTGTTGAGAAGTTTCAGCAAGTATGCACATTTTGTAAAAGGTATAACACATTAATATCTGGAGATCTCTTCCTTCAAAACATGCATTTCCTATTCAATATTAGCTGAGTCACAGCAACATTCAAAGAAAGAGAAAAGGGAAAGAGCACACTCCAGGCTTCATGTTTAGTAGGGATTAATGCATTTTCTTGGGAAGAGGAATTAGTGAGCCCTACTAATTCCAGGCTCTCCTTTACGGAAGAGAGGTTTGACTCTCAACTTGTGCTTTTCAGATGACAGCAGTTTTAGGAAGGCCCTCTGAGGGAAACAAGATTTTAACTTCCAAATAGCTTAGTACTCTCAAGTTTCATAAGCTGATCTTTCTCCTGAAATTAAATAGCTAAACCCTTTTATAAAAAGAACAGAAAGGAGAAAGACAGTCGCTTCCTGTTAGATAAGAAAGTAAATCTCTGTCTATTCGTCAAGTAGTTAAAATAGAAATGGAAAAGCTTAAGTTCCTTCTTTCTCTGTAAGGCAAATCAAACCTACTTTTCTTAAGTAAATAACCAACAAGTAGAGTACAAGGGGAGACTCTTCCAATTTAAGGGGAGATTTCCCTCCTGTTAAGAACACTTTATGCTGTAAAAATACATAGATGAATAAATCAAAAATAATAATCTTCAGTTACCTGCAATTTTAAGAACAGGAAGTCAGTCTTCTCTCCTAAATAATTGCTTTTATGTTCTCCTACAGTCTCATCTGATGAACCTTTATTAACATACAGAAAGAGCTTCAACAACAAGATCTAGGAAAACATGATACCTGAATCATAGAATCATTGAATGGCTCAGGTTGGCAGGGACCTTTAAAGATCATTTTATTCCAACCCCCCCCTGCCATGGGCAGGGACACCTCCAACCAGACAAGGTTGCTCAAAGCCCCATCCAGCCTGACCTTGAACACTGCCAGTGATGGGGCATATACAATTTCTTTGGGCAACCCATTCCAGTACCTCACTGAGTACTCTCTCCAGTACTCACTGAGTCAAGAATTTCTTCCTAATGTCTAACCTAAATCTACTTTTTCTTTTTTTTATATATTTTTTATTTTTATTTGTAGTTTAACCCATAACTCCTATTGCTGCACCAAAGAGTCCATCTTTGGTCCATCTACAGCTTTCCTGTAGGCCCTGTTAGGTACTGGAAGGCTGCTATAAGGTCTTTCTGGAGTCTTCTTTTCTCCAGGCTGACCAACCCCAACTCCCTCAGCCTGTCTTCATAGGAGAGGTGCTCCTATGATCATCCCCTTGATCATCTTCATGGCCTTCCTCTAGATTTGTTCTAATACATCCATGTCCTTAAATGAATAACCATTTCTGTATATGTCCATGCCAATAATTTAGAGAGTAAATTCATTTTATTTGGTATGTAAGCCCAAATTTATACCTTATATTTAAATGCAGCTCAATACTATGAGTGAAATACCTGAGCATATCCTTTGATCAAATGATCTAGACATTCAAACTGTGATGCTGGAGGCTGAGATTCAAAATCTCTGCTTTAAATCAGAACACAGATTTGTTTCAGTTTCATATACTCCACATGTGTATTTTTAATGACTAGATCTTGGATGAAAGGTAAGAATCCACAATTCTATCTTGATCAACAAGCTTCCTGCTTGAATTATATGCTTTCAAAGGATAGTAAATTGTAAGAGGAAAGATGCACCACATTCCTGAGAAGTCAAAAATACTGCTGACAGTATCTGCAATTAACCTTTTCTTATTATTATTATTTTTTAATGGATTATATTCTTAAAATCCTTGGTAGGTAGTAGCACCAGACTGTTGACCCTGTCCTCTGACAATGCACTAAATTTAGACATTGCAGTATTGACCTTAATTTTCCTCTGAAGCTAGCTCAGAGGTCCTCCTATAGGCATAGTATCTCTCTTCCATAATTAAATATTTATTTTGGATCTAACACAAAGGCACATGGTAAGTCAAGGTCAGGATGAAGATCAACTGAGAAAAGAAGATAAAAGGAATATGACTATGAGAGTAACCAGATTAAGGCACATCTAAATGTGTCTGTTAAACCTCTAAACTGCTTTTCTTTCCAGGCAACAGAAAAGGGCCTGACACCAAAACCTGGTTTGAAAGGGTTGAAAGGGTTCTGAACACATATGTAATAGATCTGAAATCGTTTAATTTGATTTATATATAAAGGCACTTGTCTGTAATCATCTGCCATGGTCTAAACAGATGTGTGACTGTAAGCTGCCTTTGTACATCTGAGCTGTATATAAGGATATTATTCTAATACTTCTGTCAGTGCCCCTACACCTTAATCACTACATTACAACCTTTTGAGCATTACCACTTAGTTTCAGTTTGCAGTGAAAAGTTAGTATTTTCTTTCCCGACTGTATCTAATGAATAAGAAAGCTTAGAAATTCTTTTAGATGGAAAAGATTTTAGAAGAAGCATAAAGAATAGGGGTATGTGGTTTTTTTTTTTTTTTTGTTTGCTTGTTTGTTTTTTTTAAGTGAAATATAGGATATTACAATGACATAATTAAAAACAAAAACAAAACTAAGCAAACAGAAAAAAAACTATCACACAGTAAACACTGAATTCATGGAAATCGGGAAGATTTAATTAACTCAAATTTGAGAACACAGATTCATTGCCATACTAAAAGGCCTAAATTATCCATTTTTGCATTAATCATTATATTTTCAGCTTTATTTGTGTTCAATAAAATGGGGAATAATCTGGGGGGAACTTAAAAAATAATAATAAAGTGCCATGATTTGATCAAAACATATTCACCAGGTCTTCAAATAGAGTCCATTATTTACAAGTGGTTGCTTTCCTTAGCCGGTATACATTTAAAATCTATCTTTATTTCCTACTGCTACTAATAGAATCCTTCTGATTTCATCTACATTTCAAAAAACTTGTTGCTGCACTTCTTTAAAAATGAGCAAAGCATGAAGTCCTGTTCCCTAACACTCTGCTTCCCAATGGGATCTCCTTTGAGCATATCAACTCTATAAAAATGATTAGCAATGCTTGGTTAGTTTGTGCAGCACTTACTCAGAGAAACAAAGAAAAATTCAGTCTTCCTCATTGTTGCCTGGGAGTATCCAAGCCCAGTGGATTCATTTGCTTTCCATCTGCCTCACTGGTTTCATTTTCAAGCAAAGGGAACATTTCAAATTGGGTACAAAATATGTAGGTTCGGTTGTGAATGTGGTCATCTTTGATTTAGTATCTTTTTTGCTGTTGTTGTTTTTCTTTTCCATCTATTTTTCCCAGTCTGTTTAGAAAGAAATAGCTGCTTTTGTGTGATTTTCTCACAGATAAGAAGAAAAAGCTCAAAAGGAAAGGTAAATCATATAATCCCACTTAAGTCTGAAGTGAGCTGCAACTGCTGATCAACAAGTGAAAAGAGGTGTGATTGTCTGATGGGCAAATTCTTCCTCTCTTTCTCATGCTATATAGCATATAAATCCAAACCGAGATCCATTTACTGCACTACTATGCAATGCAAGTGCATTTAACTGGGGCAAGTGGCGAGGGTACTTTTGTCTCCACCCTTTACTGATAGTGCTGTTTGAGTACAGTATGTAAACTCCAGGTAAACCGTGTGTATATGACTGTAGGTGTACAGATAAATCTGCATCTCCTTGTCCTCCCGTCCTCCTATTTTGTAGCCATTTAAGCCTCACATAGGTTAAGAACAAACAAACAACAAAAAACAACTATATTAAATCCTTATTATTAAGTGGTATACCTTCAGCAAAAGCATAGCAGCAGTGCCAGTTCTAACGGGTCAATGTCTTTTTCAGAAAGGGCAGAGCAAGCACAGGCCGAGGAGGAGGCCCAGGGTGAGGGAGAAGCAGCAGAGGGCCCAGACCCCAGCAGGAGGAGGGCAGGAGGGGCTCCAGGCCCACAGGCAGCAGGGATTCCCCGGCAGCCCTGCAGAGCCCCCGCTGGAGCAGATCTCCACCCTGCAGCCCGGGAAGGGCCCACCCCAGCAGGGGGACATTTCCTGAGGGAGCTGCGGCCGTGGGGAGCCCCCGCAGGAGCAGGGTGTTCCTGAAGGGCTGCAGCCCAGTGCAGGGCCCCTGCTGGAGCAGGGACACAGGTGAGGGGGAAGGGGCAGCCGAGAGGGGCTGGAGGGGCTGAGCGCAGCCCCCATCCCATCCCATCCCATCCCATCCCATCCCATCCCATCCCATCCCATCCCATCCCATCCCATCCCATCCCATCCCATCCAAGTGCCACCTGCAGGTAGAAGAGTCAGATATGAGGGGGTGACATTGAACCTGAGAAAGCAAGCAAGGGGAAGATGTTTTCATTTTGTTTTTTTTTTTTGTTGTTGTTGTTGTTGTTTTTTGTCTTTTTTTTTTTCTTAATACCAAATATATTTTAACTGTCAGTAAAGAAAATTCCCCATGTTGAGTCTGATTTGCTAATAAGTGATCACCTTGGCTTTGTCATAAAACATGGACTTTTCCACTCTACTTTCTTCCCTTGTCCTATTGAGGAGGGGAAGTGAGAGGGAACCTGGGTGAGAGTTTAGCTCTTAATCAAGGCTAACTCTCTGGAGCAGGGATAATCTTATGCTTGCTCTGGAGCTCCACACTGAGGTTCTAAATATGATGTGCTTCTGGCTGTAAAGTTGCTGGGTGTAATAAACAGTAATGATGACTAGGGTAGGGACTGAGAGAATAAAGAACTGCCTACTGCAGAAGATCAGGTTCAAGGCTATCTAAGGAACCTGAATGTGCACAAGTCCATGGGACCTAATGAGAGGCATCTGAGAGTCCTGAAAGAACAGGCAGCTGAGTTGCTAAACCTGTATCCATCATATTTGAAAAGTTGTAGTAGCAAAGTTCACAATGACCAGAAAAATGGTAACCCCCATTTTTTGTAAAGGAAAAAAATAAAAAAAAGAAAGACCTAGAGAACCACAGACCAGTCAGTCTCATCTCTGTACCCAACGACTTCATGGAACAGATCCTCATGGAAACTATGCAAAGGCACATAGAAAAGAAAGAGGTGATTGGTGATAGCCAACATGGCTTCACTAAGGGCAAGTCCTGCATGACCTGTTGGCCTACTACAATGGAGTTACAGCATTGATAGATAAGGGAAGAGCAACTGACATCATCTGCCTGGACTTGTGCAAAGCATTTGACACTGTTCCCCATGAGATGCTTGTCTCTAAATTGGAGAGATATGGATTTAACAGATGGACCATTCCATGGGTAAGGAATTGACTATATGGTCACAGCCAGAGAGTTGTAGTCAACAGCTCAATGTCCAAGTGAAAATCAGTGACAAATGGTGTCCCTCAGGGGTCTGTACTGGGACCAGTATTATTTAACACCTTTGTTGGTAGTATGGACAGCAGGATTGAGTGCACCCTCAGAAAGTGTCCTGGTTTTGGCTAGGGTAGAGTTAATTTTCCTCCTAGGAGATGATATGGTACTGTATTTTGGATTTAGGATGAGAATGATATTGATAATACACTGATGTTTTAACTATTGCAGAGTAGTGTTTAGCCAAAGACTTTTCAGTTTCTTATGCTGCCCTAACAGTGACGAGGCTGGGGGTGCACAAGGAACTGGAAGGACACAGAACCAGGACAGCTGACCCAGACTAACCAAAGGTATGTCCAATACCATATGACATCATGCTGAGCAGCTAATATGGGGAGGTTGGACAGAGTGGGGTGGACCACTGCTCAGGGGTGGGATGGGATATCTGTCAGTGGGTGATGAGCAATTGCATCACTTGTTTTGTACACATTATTATAATTATTGCTATTATCACTATCATTAGTATTTTTTTTTTCTTTATTTTTCTGTCCTAATAATCTGTCTTTATCTCAATCCATACATTTTTACTTTTTTTTTTTTTCTTTTTTTTCCCCAATTCCCTCCCCCATCCCACTGAGGGGGAGCAAACAACTGAGTGGTGCTTAGCTGTCAGATGGGTTAAACCACAACAGCAAGTTTGTGGATGACACCAAGCTCTGTGGTGTGGTTGACATGCTGGAAGGAAGGGACACCATCCAGAGGGATCTTGACAGACTTGCTAGGTGGGCCTGTATAAACCTCATGAAGTTCAACAAAACTGAGTGCAAGGATCGTTTAGTGGAGGACTTGTTAGTGTTAAGTCAGAGGTTGGACTAGGTGATCTTGGAGGTCTCTTCCAACCTAGATGATTCTGTGATTCTGTCTTGGCCCAGGTCTAACCAAGGATGTTTTCAGAAGTATCTCTGAAATTAGTATCACATAATAAACTTTTTCAAATTATATATTATAGAAAAGTTTCCCATCAAAAGTAACCATTGGCACAGAAGGTGTTATGTAACCATAGGTCTTGTTTTGTTACAAAGTACATGTCATTCTAGATTAACCTTAAGTTTTGAAATCATGTCAGGTAAACATGTGGTTTAATATCTGATGTAAGGACAGTATTTTTCCAAAGTACATGTAAGTATTTTCCCATAGGAAAAGTATTTCACTACAATAAAGAAAACAATTAAATTAAATTTGACATTGAGAAGATCCCAAAATGCTTGAACTGTGTCATGGAAAGGAAAAAGTCTTCCCACAACTTCTGTCTAAAATCTAATTGATCAAAGAACCCTATGCCAATCTGTCTTGGTTGTACTGCTTAGTGGACTTTGAATGAGACCAGTAGAAAAGGAAATGTGACACCAAGGGAGAAATAAAACAAAGAAAAAACTCTCTTGACATTCACTCTGTGTGTCACTTTGAAGGAATTATTTATCCATTTTAGTAAGTACAATAACTTACTAAAATGGAAAGGTTTCATATAAACAAGAATGTTCTGAGGAAAATTTAATTGCAAGATAGATCCTCAGCAGGTATAAATTAGTATAATTTGATGGAATTCATAGCCTGACCTCAAGTTTCCCCAGATGAGCATCTGGTCTATTGTATGTTGTGTGCTTTAGTGTGCTAAATATTAAAATTAAACCATTCTAATAAACTTTTCCCCATGATTTTCATTCTTCAGATGATGGCTGATAGTTTATTAATAGACCCAGAAACTTCAATTAGTTTGTTACAAAGTCCCTTTGTACTGCACTAGACCAAACTCCTTTAACCTTTCTGTGACATATCTCAAAGGATATTATTCTTGTTGCTATGTTTCTTACTAGCTCAAGGGCAATTATGTTCTTGCTGAGGTATTACAACAAAAGCTGCAGAAAGTGCTCTGGTTGAGGTATAAAAAGTGCCTTCCACAGCAATAAAACCACCTCCTAAGAGTTACGGTACCCTCCCATAGCATGCTTTGACGGCATTCTATTCATTTTCTCTTTGGGAGCCATATATTTCATGGCACATTTGAAGGACTTTTTCAATGTTTTCCCCATTCTTTGTGTGTGTGTGTGCGTTTGGCCACTTTTAAGCAACGTTAATGCAGCAGACTGTTTCATATCTACTTGTATGATTCATCCTTTTCCTCAACTTTTTTGATAGAACTTTACAGTGATTAATTATTTCAGTTTAGTAGCATTCAGAAAACCAGTAGCTAAGTGCTATTATGTTTTGTAGAGCAACAGGCAGTTTATGTCGTGGAAAGCTTGCTGCAAAAGGAGGGAAGATATTCAAGCCTCTCTGAACTCAATATCAAAACCTGGCTAACCACCAGTGGATAACCACCAGTCTTACACAGAGACATTAAACTACTGATTACATATTCCACAGTAACCCTATGCCTTAGCTCATACCTGCTGAGAGTACAGACTATTTTTTTCTCTTCATGAAAATAATTAGACAATCAGCAACAGCATGAAGTTCAACAAGGGAAAATGCTGGGTGCTGCACCGTGGACAGGGTAATGCTGGACACAGTTACAGACTGGGAGAAGAGTGGTTAGAAAACAGCTCTTCAGAAAAGCATCTGAGGGTGCTGGTTGACAGCAGCAGCAGCAGCTCAGCATGAGACAGCAGTGTGCCCTGGCAGCCAAGTGGACAAACTACATTTTAGGATGCACTGAACGCAGAATACCCAGCTGATCAAAAGAGGTGACTTGCCCACTGTATTTAGTGTTGGTGCAGCCTCACCTTTTGTGCATGGTTTGGGATCCACAATCCAGTCCTTTGGGGAGGGGGAGTGAGAGAGCAGTTGTGGTGGAGTTCATCTGCCCAGCAGGGTAAAACCACACCACAGTTATCTAGTTTGGAGGAAAGGAGGCTGCAAAGCAACCTCACTGCTCTCCCCTGAGGACAGGAAGTGGAGAGGGAGGTGCTGGTCTCTTTTCTGTGATAACCAGTAAGAATAGCACAAAGCTGCACCAGGGCAGGTTCAGACTAGAGATTGGGAAAAAAATATTTTCCATGAGTGTGGTCAAACACTGAAACAGGCTTGCTAGTGAGGTGGTGGATGCCCAATGCCTGCCAGTTTTCAAGAGGCATTTTGACAGTGCCTTCAATAATGTGTTTTAACTTCCAGTTCGCTGTGAATTGGTCAGGCAGTTAGTTGGACTGGATGATCTTTGAAGGTCTTTTGCAACTGAACTATTCTATTCTATTCTATTCTATTCTATTCTATTCTATTCTATTCTATTCTATTCTATTCTATTCCATAAAATATATACAACGTAAAAACACACTTCTATCTAATAAAGTAAGATAACTGCTTAAAGTAAAGTATCTTATTTTTAATCATGAACACTCCATTTGTCAATCAAGTCAATCAATGGTACTTTTAAAAATATTTGTCTACATATTCTTTAAATGTTCTCCTTCAGGAAAAAGAGGCAGTCTCTCAATTCATACTTCAACTTCTCCATTTTGAATGGTTTAATTAGCTGACTCAATCCACAGGTGTTTTACATGAATGGATAGAACACGTGATTCTTTTAATTCAGTGATTCATATTTCAGTTTTTAAGCTACATTTCCCTTCAAGGTTTTCAGTCACTCCATGATTTGTCATTTTAGCATTTGTAAAGCAACTCACCTTTCTGACAACTGTAAAAGTGACTAGTCATAATTTATTTTATGGCTGCATTTTGGAGTTCCTAAGGGGCTCTTCTCTGGAAATCATTTCTTAATTTCAGCGAAGCTCCATTCTTCAACTTTCTCCTCATTTATGCTGGCAGATGGTAATTATTTAATATATTTGCTTTTTCCTTTGTCCTTCATCTCTAATTCCCTATAATCATTCTTAAGAGAATTCATCTTCCATTTCATTATTGTTTACTTTTTATAGCATGAAATCACTTTATTTGTTCAGCATCCTGCTAGTCAAATATCATATTCTTTCCCCCCCCAGAATTAATTCTTTGTTATTTTTACTTCCTCCTATAGAAATCCCAATTTGCAAATTATTGGATTCTGTGTAGCTTTAAAATGCTATTGTCTGTGGTATTTTTTATTTTATTTTTTATTTTATTTTATTTTATTTTATTTTATTTTATTTTATTTTATTTTATTTTATTTTATTTTATTTTTATCATTTTATTTTATTTTATTTTATTTTATATCATTTTATTTTATTTTATTTTATTTTATTTTTATTCTTGTTTACATCTTATTCTAATCACATTGGTTTGTGTCTCATGCTGTCTTTTTTGACAATTAGGACACTATTTATGAAACAAATGCATTATTTACATGACAATAACTTGTAACTAATGTGTGTTTTCTTTGTAATTTTTTAGCTTTTGTGATATATCAACGCCCATCCTTGACAGCTGTCTCCTCTACAGGATAGAGAAAATGAGTGCTTCATATACAATGTGATTATTTCATTTTAGCATGCATTGCAGACTAATAAAGTACTTAGACCACAATGAAATGAGTATTCCTGAAATTATGTGAAATAGGGATAAGTCAGACTTACAGAATTTTGTAACAAGATGTATTAACTGCTAAGGCAGCAAGTTCAACCAACTCATCCCTCTATCTGAATTTGTACAATGAAGATAGACCTTGACTCCTCTTCAAGGAGCTTTCATATCCTAGGATCAAAAATGTGATGTAAGAATTTAAGGAAGACCATTGGAGAAAAGTTTTTTGGCAGTGCTTTCTATTTAGGTAAACGAATTCAAGTTTGTTTGAACACGTACTGATAATAAGAATATATATATGTGGGTTCAAATAAGCTTTTCCCACAACACTCTGCAAGTATAACTACTGTTATTATTATGGGACTATTCCAACAATCACTTGTTAATGACAAGCACAAACAGGACAAGCCTGTGTTGCATTGTGCTTTTACGCATAGATCCCTGGAAGGCTGCAATGAGAAGGGTCTTCAGTTCATCTGTATTGCTGTGCCTCCTGGCTACACAAAATAGCTGAGATCTGACCATAACAGGAAGAATTTTCCTGACTGTCTGTAATAATAACCACTTCCTGGAAAGCAATCTCACCTTATGTAAATTGTCACCACAAAGTTTATTGATGGAAAGCTGAGAGATCTCATGGAGATGCAGGTAATCAAAATGCCATTATCAGTGTACCAGTGCCAATTTTTGTGACTATTATTAGCACAAAAATAACTGGCAGGTTTTTCTAAATGATCCTTAGTTATCTCCTACTACCATCAAAATTGATATGTAGTGGCTTCCAATTATTATTCTTCATCTCATTTCCTGTTCATCTGCCATATGTTTTCTCAAAGTCTAATACAAAGTTCTATGCTCTTCAGTGAGCTTCTCATAAATCATTATATTGTCTCAATTCACTGTTAGTATGTGGCAGGGAGAAAGTTTGGTGCTGGCTTTCTTGTATTTATGTGCCTTTTTATTTTCTCCATCTCACTTTGTAAAAATGAACATTCATAAGAATATGTGGTGTTTAAAACACATCATCTAGGCTAAACTGGCACTTACCAGCTTTCTCAGCTTCAAAAGTGCAACCATGACTGGGTATCTGTCCCTCCAGGTAATCATACAGTTATCCACATCCACATCTCAAAGTACATGAAATGCTCACCTTGTTAAATCTAATTGGTGTATAGATGGCACCTGTAACACTTGATTATAATGTTGGTGTTCCCTCCCATACCACTGGCCCAGTTCCATTTATTTTGCGCTATCGTGCAAAACAAGGAGGGATGTGGCCTTTAGATGCTGCACATAGGCATTGAAACAACCTAGAAAGCAAAAATGCATGGCACAATGTCTGTGGAGTACTGAGCAAGAAGCGTGTAACCAGAAGAGGGGGAGTAGAAGTCCTTACTACATATAGGGATTTTGGACATGCATGTTCTGACCACATACGAAGTTGTTAGGTGTGGACCATTTAGATGTTATATTGAAAAAGGAACAACATTTAACCTTTTGTTATCTAGGTTGGAATACATGAACCTACATCAACAAACCCAGGACCAAAGTAATGATATGTGGATAGAGTTCCTCAACTAATCATAATAGCAGTAGTCAGGCTAGAGGTGGTGAAACAGCTTCCTCTACCTCCTGCCCCAAAACATCTGGAAAGACCAAGGCAAAGGCTCTCTATGGTATTTCTGTAGAACACACCTATATCTATATGTCTATATGCATGTGCATACAGATACGTATATTTAAGATGATCATGGATGATCATCGACTTACTGAAGCTACTCCAGAGAAGGGCCATGAAAACAATGAAGTGATTGGAACATCTTTCATATAAGGAGAGACTGAGAGGTGGGACTGTTCAGCCTGGAAAAGAGAAAGCTCAGAGAAATCTTACCAATGTATAAATATCTTATGGGTGGGAATGAAGCAGAGATATAGACTCTTCTCAGTGACTGGTCAAAAGTCAATGGGCACAACTTTAAGAACAAGATATCTGAACATACAGAAAAAAAATATATATATATTTATACATTTATTTCTTTTTATTGCAAGAGTGATCAAACACTGAAACGGGTTGCCCAGAGATATTGTGGTGTCTCCATCTTTCAAAACCCAGCTGGACACAGTCCTGGGCAACCTACTGCAAGTGACCCTGCATCAGCAGAAAGATGGAGGTAGATGACCTCTAGAAGGTCCCTTCCAACTTCAGTTTTTCTGTGTTTCTGTAGTTCTGTGATTCTATGTTATGGTTTAGTACTTGCAAAGAATATCAGTATGATATTTTAACTGTTATCATTTGGTTATATACCTTTATTAGTGTTCTGCAGAAGATGTGTGCAAGCTGTACCATGTATCTTCTCTCCTCAGGCAGCTCTTTGGATAAACTCCCTTCTTATACTATAATTTGTTTCTAGCATGAGGAAGTTCTGTTGCAGATTCTTTTGGTCTTTACACAGCACTTGAACATGTAATATTTCTGTTTCCAGCTACATTAAAAGGAAAAGCTTTAAGGAAAATTAAAAATGTAAAAAAGTACATTCTTTTCAGTTACAAACCTGTCTTCCCGGGAATTGTTCAGCCTGTTCTCTTTATCAGCACGTTATATGAAATGGCCGCTAGAGGGGGACGTATTATGAACACCCCACAATAAATGCTGTATTTATGTATGAAGTTGAAAAATGTGATCTAATTATACACATCTAGCTAATATTTTAAAATATGAATTATCTCATGTCACTGTTTTTTTATTCCTTTTTTTTTTTTTTTCTTATCAGATCTTTTAAAAATTCACCACAACCTCTATCATTTTAGAGATCCATATAGAGATCCTCAGAGCAAAGTCATTATTCCATGGTGTTCTAGGAAGAACACTTAATGCTTTATTATTATCATGGGTAATTTTTTTCTCTCTTTTTCTTCTTTTTTTTTCTCTCTCTTTTTTCTTTTTCTTTTTCTTTTTTTTTCTATTTTGTACTCACTTTAGTCTCCTAAATCTCATGTCAAATTATTTTGAGCTCTAATTAAAAAAAATTTGAAAAAAAAAAAAGAGTAAATGATCACTGAATGTTTTTTCATTGCATAAAGAGTGGTCTCATACAAGAGATTAAGATAAAGTGAAAATAATAGAAATGAAAAAAAAAATCATTTTACATTTTTTAGTTAAGAAGCTTAAGAATAAAATAGAAATTCAAATGGACAAATAACGTCTGTCTCTCCCTAAAAATAATAATAATAAAATAATAATAATGATAAAACAAAAACAGAAAGGTGGTAATTAAAGTTCACCTGAAATGCAATCTAGATTTTTCTCATGCTAATATACATAAGTAAAACTGCAACAAAACTAAAGGTGGAAAGGTCTCCTATCAAATATACTTTTATATACTCTGAAGCATATACATACATGACCTATGAACATAAAGTTAAAAATAGCCAGCTAGAAATCAGTGAAAGTTTCAATTATGCTGATAGTGTGCTGGTTTGATGAAAGCATAATAAAAGTACTTAACAAGTAATACAGCTCCTGATATCAGTGATGCACTCTGATGTGCAACACAAGTCTGCAAAAGTCTACCTTTTCATTATAAGAAAGAAAATTGGGGTAATACAGAATATGACACCAATTTCTCTCTGTAGCTGGTCTTATTCCAGAGTGAACTACGTGAATCCAGCACTATGTGATTAAAATAAATAAATAAACAGTCTCAAACTGACTCAAATTCCTTTGCCACAAAATCTGTATGTGATACTAACCTCATTCTTCATGGTCATGAGCATTAACTGCTCTGTGGTTTGGGCAGAGTATTAAATGCAACCACAGCCCTAATGCTAACCACATACATGGGTTTGTTGCTGTGTTTGAGCCTCAGCCCCATTTGCTCTTGTACATTGTGAAGGCAGACAGTTTAAACAAGACATACAGATCCTTTTCCCTTTCCATCTGCTCTTACCCACCCTACTTCTGAGGGGCAGGAGTTGCTACAGATATACAGTAAAGCACAATTTGAAAGACAGTGCCACAAAGATATGCTATCACATTATGTCTTTGGCAACGTATTTTTATTTGCACCTTAAGGGGACTGAATTTTCTGAACAATTGTTCCAAAACACGATGGAGTGAAATGTTCTTTCTTATGGTCTGATGATAATCTGTTGTGCCATCATTGTATAAAAGAGCCTTTTTATTGCCCAGGGAAGAAAGCAGCAGCTGAGCATGAATGAGCTGTTTGTGTGTGAATCCAAACGGCTGATCGTCGGGTGGCTGTAATCAGCTCGCGGCTGGCAGCTGCTGGGTGATGTCACACGTAGCCTTGGTTGACATCATGCAGACAAGCGAGGAGCAATCCTGTTGCCAAGCAGCCCATTGCTACCCAAAGTCTTGTTCAGTCGAGAGGAACGTAATTGCTCTTTCCTCCAGACAGGCTATACTTAAAAAATACTGTCTCTACTGACTGAGCAGCAGGTCTGGCTAAAGGCTCAAGATGAAAAATAGCCTCCCACCTGGATTCTTTTTTTCACAAATGTTGCCAAATAGCGAAGAGGCGGATAGTTTTGAGTGCCTGTAAAGCTTCTTTTCTAAATTACTCCTCCAATACTTTTAGGTCTACGGAATCCCCTACGGCCAAATCCTTGAACCAGCTCATGTATACAGAGACTGTTTGATTTGCCAGTCAGATCCCAGTCTTTCTTGTTTGCTCTTGTTCTGCTACTCAAAGCTTGAAAACAGTCGAGCCATCTGAGACTGACCTGCTCTGGACAACTCTATTCTTTCCTTGCTGTGAACCTTGTGGTCTATACGGATGCTTTGGTGGCCACTGCTCCCATTCAGCTCATGATGGTTAAACACAGAGCTTCGTTAACAGAAAGCTTTAATTTACGGAACAGGGCTCTGCAGGAGATCAGGCCTACATGGAGTACCTTGCCTTTACTGCCATGAGCAAAAGAAGTCTGATCTTCCCAGGATTTTCTCTGACCCCTCACAACTGCTCACAGCAGGAAGAAACAGACATCCAGATGCTTTTGGTCAAAGAACACTTCTTGAAAGGAAGAGAGAAAACTGTTATTCAACAGTATGAGATATATACATGGGACAGCAGAATCTGTTTTGCAGGATGGCTCCTTTAGATCTTGAAACACCTCTAAACAGGGTGGTAGCCTTACACTGCATTAAAAAAGCCACTCATACTGTGTTAGGAACAGTATCTTCATAGCAAAAGTAGGAAAAGATGTTGGGCTCTGGTATTCAAGCGGATTTGCTCTGCTGGAAGGATTGGAATAGCATAGTTCTGTTTTCTCCAGAAAACTGTAAATATATATATATATCCCCATCTTCTCTTTGATAAAATTCAAGAGACATCTGTCTGAAGATATCCGAGAAGGAAAGACTTCTAGTTATTGTTTGAGGTTGGATTTGTCAGTTAATGGGATGTTTAGGAATCTATAGAGGGTTTATATAAACTCAACACAGGAAGGCATCAGTTCCAGATTAAGACCTTACATTCTGGTGTAAATACATGCCACATGCTCCCATTATAGCCAGGGAAGATCACTGACTCAAATCTGCTGTTGATGCCCAGGCACTGGTGTCTATTTAAACTTCCTTATAGTATTGAATTTGTCTTTGTTGGGTGATTAGATACACATATTCTCTTCTCAAATGTAAGCTAGAGGCAAGCAGGATACAGTGAAGTAGTGAGGTGACACAGTTTTGGCCTCCCAGAGAGACATGGACATACTAGAAAGAGTCCAACAGAGGGCCACCAAGATCATCAGGGGACTGGAGCACCTCGGCTATGAGGAGAGGCTGAGAAAGTTGGGGCTGTTCAGCTTGGAGAAGAGAAAGCTCAGGAAGATCTTATCAATGTCTATAAGGGTTCAAAAAGGACAGAACCAGGCTCTTTTCAGTGGTGCCCAGTGACAGAACAAGAGGCAATAGGCACAAACTAGAACACAAGTGGTTCCACTTGAATTAACATCAGGAAGAACTTCTTTGCTGTTCAGGTGAGAGAGCACCAGCCTGGGTGCCCAAAGAAGTTATGGAGTCTCCCTCTCTGGAGACCTTCAGAAGCCATCTATAGAGGGACCTGGGCAAACTGTTCTAGATATCCCCATTTGAGCATGGCGAGGGGTGGGGGGTGGGGGGGTAGAGATGTAGAATAGGTGACCTTCAGAGGTCCCTTCCAGCCTTAGCCATTCTGCTATTCTGTAAAATGGCACTAGACAACTGTGTCCAGACAGCAGACTCCAATGCGTTCAGCATAACTCAAAACTGTAAATGGCCAGTAAGAATAGGCGATCCCACAAGAAAATAAAAGCTTAAAGCATTGTGATCTCCAGATTTCACTTCAGCAGAAGGTGTTAACTCTCTTGATATAAGGTAATGCAGAGATGTCTAAAAAAAACAAAACAAAACAACAACAAAAAATAAATATGACCAGACCAAACCAAACCAAACCAAGCCATGCCAAGCCAAGCCACGCCACAAACCAAGCAAGCAATCAAACAAACAAACAAAGAAACAACAGAGAAAAGCTGGGATCTTTCTTTCCACAGCCCACAGTTCCTAATCAGGAGCATCCTAGCCATGGCTAAGTATGCTCTGAACATCATATTATGTTAATATATTAATAACATGGAAATGTTTTCAGAATAAACTACAGTCATGTAAATTTTTTGGCTCTGAGCTTATTTTATTCTGACAGAGCAGTGTATTTGATCTGGGCACAAAGCAAATTAACATTTTCAGAACTCATTAGTATGTGTGAACATCAGGCAAAGGTGACAAATCAGTTTGGTAGACTTCCATTATTCTAGGCTGAAAAGTCAGTCATTTGGGTGATTTGGTACTCATGAACCAAAGCACACTACAGTCTGTGAGAGTTCTGCGAGTAACTAAAAGGCAATTTAGGTCGTACCCTTGGACACAGTGGTTAATGCAGTGACAAAACACAGAATTAAGTTTAGACGTGGACTCTCTTTATAGATACATGGAATTATCAGCTGGAACAGACTCAGTAGTACTAGGTTGTTTAATTGTCCCAAGTGTGTTACTTGCTGTAGGATAATTCCCTTTGGTATAACAGGTCTCTGGTGTTTTAATTGTTCACTGTTAATTTCAGAGATGTAGTAATTAATATGGTCTATTAGATATAGTCAACAACTTATGTCTAACCATTAAAAAAATAGGAAAAATAAACTTTAGTCAAGTGCATCATCAGCTACTACTTACGACTAACCTATCATCTACTAAATTTACTCTATACACAAATACTTGGTTTATGCAGACAAATCCTGATTTCTTCAGAATTGTAGGAGAATGTATTAGTTCATACACAATGAAAAACAACAATAACAACAAACTATCACATTATTTGATAAAATTGTGTACCTTCAAAGAATTTGGAGAATGAAATCAAACAACACAACTTACATTGGCAAAAGTATTTTATTTCCTTTGTAGGAAAGAATAGATAAGGGAGGGTTAGGGGAAATAATACATAAACTGCCATAAATTTCTATGAGCCAATCACAAACATAAAGAGATTTGGAGACTGGAGAAGTGGAATGGTTCATCTTATATTATTACATGTTCAGTAAGTCAGCTTGAGGAAACAAAACAACAAAAAATAATATCAAAGAATAGAAAATCTTTGAATCTGGTCCAGCCAAATAGTTCACATACACTGCTCAGCAGAGCACAGTGATACAGTCCTTGAGCTACTACCGACTTCAAGTTGTTCATCTGAAAGAAGCAACACGATATATCTTGTAGAAATACACAAGTCATCTGGAGAGCAGTTAAGATATGCTGATATAGCCAGTCAAAGTATTCCAGGACAGTCAGACTTCTGTGACTATGCTTCTCTAAATCTCACCTGCCTTCAGATCTAGTTAGGCCAGATTCCGCCACATCATCCTCCATCACAAGATATCGACATGCCTAGAGTCACTGTACCTTATGATACTGGTTTTCTTATCTGTTTCATTTCCTTCATCTTCCCTGTGTAGTCATTTGTGGAATAATATATGTAGTTAATATTTCAAAAATAGGAGATATATTGTCAATTGTAGTAGGACTTCAGGCAAATTTTTGAGAATGAGGACTACATATTTTTTTTTCCCTTTAAATCTCTTTTTGTTTGCATCCTGTTTTCAGAGAAATTGCAAGCTGTTCTGGGCATATGTCTTCTTCCATCAAGATGGCATGTTGGTGTGGCCCACAGGGGGACATGCTTGTGTAAGCATGTCTTCCAACAACTCTGTGACTACTAAAAATAAGAAAAGTAATAAAGAAATCATATCTCTATCTCACATCTTCCTATTTTAGCTCTTCCTTCTTTTTCCAAGTTTAAAGTTAAGTTTTAAAGGTAAGAATTTTAGACACAGGTATGTTTTTTTCTTCCAATTTCATATTTTTTTCTTTTTATTTTTAAGAGTAAATGACTTGTATTTTGACTAGAACCACAAGGTGTCTACAGCTCTTCTCTGAATTTCTGAAATAATGTTTTCACAGGAAGGTGTAGAATACATCCTCCTTATCATAGGCCTTTGCAAAATATTTTCTCATAATTGACTGTATGTAGTTTATTATAGGCCAATGACATCAACCAAAGGTCAGGCTATTTGTTACCTATTAGCTGCAGACATTTCATTTCATGAATAGGTCTGCACTCTCCTCATATATTCTTTTCCATGTTGTTATGCAGTTCACTAGACAACGAAAATCTCTTTTGTCTCTTTCTGAAACATGGAATACCAATTCAGATCTTTTGTATTTTCATTTAAAGGGTTTATGATCAATCTTTTTTAATACTTTGTGATTTACCAGCTAAAAACTAAAGTTGAAAATCTTTGCTGACCTATACAACATATAATACTGGAACTTTGTGAGCTGTGAAAAAGTAAGGAGTTGAGGTTTGCTTTAGCAAGGGAGTGATGGGTTTTAATAGAGACTGATAGAATCATTTAGATTGGAAAAGACCCTTGAGATCATCAAGTCCAACCATCAACCAAGTCCACAACTAAACCATTTCCCCTAGTGACAGATCCACTTGTCTCTTAAATACCCACAGGAATGGGGACTCCACCACTTCCTTGGCACCCCGTTCCAATGCCTAGTTACTCTTTCTGTGAATAAAGTTTTCTTAATATCCAATCTAAATCTCCCCTGGTGCAGCTTGAGGCTATTTCCTTGTTGTGGTGGTTCCGCTCAAAGGGGCAGCCAAGCTCCACCACAACCGCTCTCTCATTCCCCCTCCTCAAAGAGGAATAGGGAGAAAATATGATGAAAAAGTCTCAAAGGTTGAGATAAGGACAAGGAGATCACACAGTAATTATTGTAATGGGCAAAATAGACTCAGCATAGGGAGACAGTAAGATTTATTGCTTATTACTAACAAGCTAGAGAAGTGAGAAACAAAGGAAAGAAACCAAAAGCACCTCCCCCCCCATCCACCCTCTTCCACCTCCTCCCCCCGAGCTGCGCAGGGGAACGGGGGAATGGGGGGTTATGGTCAGCCTATAGCGCTTCTTCTCTGCTGCTCCTTCTCAGTCACTCTCGTCCCCTGTGCTGTGGGGTCCCTCCCACAGGATGCAGTCCTTGATGAACTGATCCGGCGTGGGCTTCCCACAGGCAGCAGCTCTTCCAGAACTGCTCCAGATATGGGTCCGTACCACGGGGTCCATCCCTCAGGAGAAAACTGCTTCAACCTGGGTCCCCCATAGGCAGCAGATTCCCCCAGGTCACCTACTCCTGCGTGGTCTCCTCTCCACGGGCTACAGGTCCGGCCCGGAATCTGCTCCGGCAGGGGTCTTCCACAGGCGGCAGCCTCCGTCGGTGCAGGGCCACCTGCTCCACTGTGGTCTCCTCCACGGGCTGCAGCGTGGAACCCTGCTCTACCATGGTACTCCATGGGCTGCAGGGGGACATCCTGCTTCACCATGGTCCTCACCACAGGCCACAGGGGACTTCTGCTCCAGAGCCTGGAGCTCCTGTCCCACTCCTTCTTTACTGACCGTGGTGCCTGCAAGGCTGTTCCTCACTCCTCTCACTCTCCCAGCTGCTGTGTGTCACAGCGTTTTTTTTTTTTTCCCTGTCTTAAATATGCTCTCAGAGAGGTGCAAAACAACATCGCTTATTGGTTCAGCTCTGGTCAGCAGTGGGGCTCTTACAAACCATGGGGCAGCTTCTAGATCCTTCTCACAGAAGCCACCCCTATGGCCCCCTGCTACCAAAACCTTGCCACGTAAACACACTACACTTGTGTCATATCATTTGCCACCTGAGAAAAGAGACCAAGACTCACCTGACTACAGCTGTCTTCCAGGTAATTGTAGACACTGAAGAGGTCTTTCCTCAGCCTTCTTTTCCTGAGACTAAAATACCCCAAATCCCTTAGCCACTAAGTCTCGTTCTCTAGTCCTTTCACCAGCTTCATTGCTATTCTCCAAACACATTCGAGTAACTCAGTATCTTTCGTGTAGAGAGGGGCCTAAAATCAAGCACAACAATCAAGGTGCAGTCTCATCAATGACGTGTAAAAGGGGACAATCACTTCCATAGTCCTGCTGGACACACTATTTCTGATACAGGCCATTATGTCACTAGCCTTCTTGGTTACCTGGGCTCAATGCTGGCTTGTGTTCATGGTTCATATGTTAGTGAATGTCTGGATTCTATTTTAGTACATTCAGTAGCATTAAAACAAATCTGATCTGTAAAATATCTTGTCTAACCTATGCATTTTGAACAAATACATTAGTTCTCCCAATTGTTACATGGAATGAAAAAAAAAAAAAAAAAAAAGTTTAATGAAACTGTAGTCATTGTCTAAAAAATGTTGGGGGTTAACTCCAAATTATGGTAGGTTTGAGCTGAATGCTGTTGGCAAAACTGATCTAAGAAGTGCGGTATTGATGTGACTGGAGCTGTCATGTAGTAGTTCTTCAGTCAAGCACTCTCCTTTTGCTGGTAGTCTTTTATAGCAGTTCATAAAAGCTGACGATAATGGGGTTACAAGAATCCAAGCAAGATTAGTAATAGGAGTGAAATCTTATGGCAGTAATTCAAACTGTGCTGAACTATTTTGCTCCGGGACAGATCTACATGTGAAACCAAATAAAAATTACTACTGAGGAATTTTATTATGTTTTAGAAAGTCACTAAATCTGGTCCCTTTATGAACTTCTTTGGTGACAAAATAAAAATAAATAAATAAATAAATCAAGATTAACAAGAGAGTTTCTCTTATTGCGAATTGTGTTTCTGAATTTCATTTGGTTTTCACTGTTTTTGAGAGCAACTGGTTTTCAAGTGGGTGATATACATAGCCTACTCATGCAAACTAGTTTTTCAAATACGTTTGGAAGACAGTGGATAGAGCTGTACACAACATTTGCCAGAATATTGCAACATTTCCTAACACTGCTAGAGGACCTGGAGATTGATTTTCTGCTATTCATAATTGTTTAACTAACAGAAAAACTCCTTCTAAACATTCAAAATTACTTATTTAATTAAGAGCGTTGTTTTGATGTTGTTGCTGCTTTTGTGTTGCTTTTTATCTGTTAAAAAGAAAAAAAAAAAAAATCTTTTGCTGTATTTTTTGTTACCTGAACAACAACAGGGAAAGATGTATTGTGCTCATGTAACAAGGGTTTGGTAGCAGGGGACCTGCAAGGATGGTATCTGTGAAAAGAACCCAGAAGCTCCCCCATGTCAGATCAGAGCCAGTTTCAGACTGCTAAGAAAGGGACCCGCCCCATCAAAAGCTGAGCAAATGAGCTATGCTGATTGTACCTCTATGAGAACAGATTTAAGAAAAGGCAAAAAAAAAAAAGAAAAAAAAAAAAAGAAAAAGAAAACACCTTCTGTGCAACACCAGCTGGGAAAGCAAGGAGTGAGAAGCAGCCCTGTCAGCCCTCAAGGTGAGTGCAGCAGGAGGGCAGGAGGTGCTCCAGACATGCAGCAGCAGTTCCCCTGCGGCCTGTGGAGAGGCCCCTGGTGGAGCAGGCTGTCCCCCTGCAGCCCATGGGTCCCACATGGAGCAGATCTCCACGCTGCAGCCCCCCCATGGGTGGAGGAGCCCCCGGTGGAGCAGGTGGATGTGGCCTGGAGGAGGCTGCGGCCCATGGAGAGCCCCCGCAGGAGCAGGCCCCGGGCCGGAGCTGCAGCCCGTGGAGAGGAGCCCACACAGGAGCAGGGGGGCTGGGGGGAGCTGCCACCCACCCGTGGGGGACCCGTGCTGGAGCAGTTTGCTCCTGGGGGATGGACCCTGTGGTATGGAGCCGTGTGGGAACAGTTCCTGAAGAGTTCCTGCCTGTGGGCAGCCCCTGCAGGCTCAGTTCGGGAAGGACGGCATCCCGTGGGAGGGACCCCATGGGGAGCAGGGGCACAGAGGGACTGTGAAGGAGCGACAGAGCGGAAGGGTCAGGGACTGACCGCAGACCCCATTCCCTGTGCTGCTTGGGGGAAGGAGGTAAAAGAGGGTGAATGCAGGGAAGTTGTTTTTAGTTTTTTGTTCTCACTTTTTGTTCTTACTGCTTTAGACTGTTACTAGTAATAGGAAATAAAATACATTAATCTCCCTATGCTGAGTCTGGTTTGCCTTAACAGTAATTCTCTAGTGTGCTCCCTGTTGTTACCTCAGCACATCAGCTTTTTTTTTTTTTAATCATACTTTATCTTCCTGTTCTTTTGAGCAGGGGGAGTGAGAATGAGTTGTGGTGGACCGTATCTAACCATCAATGTTAAACCACCACAAAAGAACAAGGTGAACATATATTACTTGTATTTTCCTTAAAAAATTAAGAGGGGAGAAGGGGTAAATAGAATATCATAGCAGAAGGAAACAATATGTTACTGCTGCAGGTGGGATACTTTTTTTTTTTTCTTTTTTCTTTTTTTTTTCCTGGTAATATTTAGGAGTCAATGAAGCTTATATATACACAAATAAAACTCCCAAGGAGCCAGAAGTGATACTAGGAGCTTTCATTCTCTTATCCTCAGAACCTTGTCTCTGTAATAGTCATGAGGCTGCCTAAAGAGACAGAAAGCAAAGCAGAGCTGAGAGCATCCAAGAAAGCAACAGAGATAATGGAAAAACAATGTACATGAGCTTGCCTGGCTTGCGCAGTGAACCCTGAGCAATTCCAAGTTGTATTTTAAACTGAATGCAAAACCAGCAGGACTTTTTGAGATCAAAGGCTGCAAATTCATGGTTATGAAAAATGCAGATGTGCTACTATGCTTGTAGTTAAAGCTTCTTAAAATCTAATTTCTGGCATGTGTTCCCCAACTCTTCTGTTGGTCAAATTACAGGGTACAAGCAGGGCAAAAAAGACAATCTTCAAATTACATCTAATTGTGTAAAAACGTCTTGTGTTTCCCTAACCAATACCATTTAATTGCATCTGTTTAAAAGGAGAGATCTGGTAGAGGAAGTTAAACATATATCTGATTTTTTTCCAGCTCTATGAGAGGAGCAATACTGTGGCAAACGGCTGGTTCTTTAAAATGTTACGACTTTTTCTCAAGTATAAGAAGGTGAAAATTATAACAATTTTAGGTGTAAAATTAATCATTTCTAGGTAATATTATTTCACCTCTGATTCTAGAAGATTCTTTTCCAATGAGTTTATTTTGGTAAGCCACTATCCATCACATTAAGCCACTATCCAGGGTATTTGAAACGTCATGGCAGTCTAGTGAAGTACCCACTGACTAGAAGAGGGGAAGCATAACCCCCATTTTAAAAAAAGGAAAAAAAAAAGTCACAAGTAACTGCAGGCCAGTCAATCTCACCTCTGCGCCGAGCATCCTCCTGTAAACTCTACTAATGCGCATGTCAAATAAGGAGGCTTCACTAAGAGCAGATTGTGCCTGACAAATCTGGTGGTCTTCTATGCTGGGGCTACAGCACTGGTGGATAGGGGAAGAATAACTGACATCTATGTAGACTTATTCAATGCATTTGACACTGTCCTCCATGACATACTTGTCTCTAAATTGGAAAGACGTGAATTTGACGGGTGGACCACTACACAGGTAAGGAATTGGCTGGATGGTCAAGCTCACAGAGTTGTGGTCAATGGCTCAATGTCCAGTTGGAGATCAATAACAAGTGGTATTCCTTACGGGTTAGTACTGAGACCTGAGTTTAACATCTTTGTCTGGACTGGGTTTAACATCTTTGTCAGCGACATGGACAGTGGGATCAAGTGCACCTTTATTCGAGCTTGCCTATAACAACAGGGTATGTGGTGCAGTTGACACACTGGAGGAAGAGATGTGATCTAGAAAGACCTTGACAGACTTTAGAGGTGGTCCTGTGCAAAACTCATGAACTTCTACAAGGCCAAGGTCTTGTACTTGGGCTGGGGCAATCCCAAGCATCAATACAAGCTGGGCAGAGAATGGATTTAGAGTAGCCCTGAGGAGAAGGACCTGGGGGGGTTAGTTGATGAGAAGCTCAACATGAATCAGTAATGTGCGCTTGCAGCCCAGAAAGCCAACCATACCTTGGGCTGCATCAAAAGAAGCATGGCCAGCAGGTCTATGGAGGTGACTCTGCCTCTCTGCTCTGCTCTTGTGAGACCCCACCTAGAATACTGCATTCATACCTGGGGTCCCCAGCACAAGAAGGACATGGACATATTAGAATGAGTCCAGACATGAGTCCAACAAAGATGATAAGGGGGATGGAGCACCTCTCCTGTGGAGACAGGAAGAGAGAGCTGGGGAAGTTTGGCCTACAGAAGAGAAGGCTCCAGGGAGACCTTACAGCAGCCTTCTGGTACTTAAAGGGGACCTACAGGAAATCTGGGGAGCTATTCTTTGTCAGGCAGTGCAGTGATAGGACAACGAGTAATGGTATTCCTAAAAAAAAGGTAGATTTATATTAGATATTAGATATGAGGAAGAAGTTATTTACTCAGAAGGTGGTGAGGCACTGGCACAGGCTGCCCAGAGAAGCTGTGGATGCCCCATCCATGGAGGTGTTCAAGGCCAGGCTGGATGGGGCTTTGGGCAACCTGGTCTGGTGGGAGATGTCCCTGCCCATGGCAGGGGGTTGGAATTAGATAATCTTTAAGGTCCTTCAAAACCCATTTTGTGATTTATATTTCTATGATTTAAATATATTTACACCATTTTTGTTTAGAAATCCATCCATATTCAGTGATTATAGTCCAGTAATATACATGTAAGTTTATCTTTAAGGTTACATCAGGGATAGCAGGTTCATATCAACGACTATGTTTTGATTTATATTGGAAGGCACTCTGTGCATGCAGACTAAATTCCTTTTGGATGAAACTAAATTAGAAGATCTACTTCAAGACAATTCTCAAACCACCAATGTGCATTCAATCCATTAATCAATACCAAGACTAATTTAAAATAAATGCCCTGGAAAACATAATTGTGTAGATTTCAAACTGTCTTCACAAACTTTCACTTTCCAGATCTCCCTCTGCTGCACCACACTGCTTTGTTAAGAAAGACTCAGTCCTTGGATAAAAACTCACTATATGTAGAAGATTCTTATCTCATATCCTATTCCTCTTGAAAGTCATTGTGCCATTTTGTGTCACACTTTCTGATTTTATCAGTTCTAGGGATACCATCAGGATATGCCAAACTCTTTAAATAGCAAACAGTTAAGATCTTATCTTATTAGATCAATACATATAAAAGACCAGATACTACTTCCATTTAATTCAAAAAAACAGTTTACTATTGATTTTCATACATGTAATACGGGCCTTCAGTATGAGAATATTGCTGATTTCTCATTTAAATGTTAATGATTAAAAATAGAGAAACTGAACTGAAGGAAACACAACAGAAAGTATAATGTTCTCTCTTATCTGAAGAATCAATGCAGCAGGGTCAAATAACAAGAATCTAGATAATCTGAAAAATTAAAATATATTAATATTAATCTTTGTTAGAACGTGACCATGAAATGAAATTGTTCACTAGAAGAATAAAAGCAAAATAGCGGAGGTCTGTGTAAAAGCTTCCTTCAGGAAATAAGTAATCGTACAGTTCATATTTCAGCACTTGCTTAATACTTTTGGACTTCAGTGGCTTAGGTAAGGGACAAGGAAAAGTTCCTTTGGTAAGGGACAAACTCTTAATTAGGGCCTAGCTATCTTTAATTCTGTGAATTTTCAGGCTTAGGCCAAAACCTATGACAGACAATATAAATTTATTTATTTATTTATTTATTTTCAGCAGAATCAACATGCTTTGGAAAAGGCAGATGGAATTTAATCTATGGCATTTGTTATTCAGGGGTGTTTCAGTCCTCTAAACACAGAAACACATCATTGAGGCAGCAATATTACAAACTAGAAGGTCTAAAGTACATTATGTATTGAAACATGTATTGCTAGTGAAATGCATACGTCACATAAGAATGAAAATACTGTTCCTGGAATATGTTGTGATATTTAATGAAACAGCTAGATCATTTTTGAAAGAAAAAGGAGGCTGAAGATAAAATGAATCACATTATGAATCTCACATATTGCCTGTTGGACCAAATATATTACCTGTTTTGTCAGCTGTAAACCACAGGACTTGCAAGTGGCCAAACACACTGGATGAAATTTAAAATATTTGAAGAACTACAGACATTAGAGCATATACGCTGAGGTCAGGAGTTTGCAAGACAGTTGCTTGCTATCATTCATTTATTCTCAAGTTTGGCCTCCTCTTGGAATTGCCTGCTCTCACCTGGTTTGTGACTGGCAAACCTTTAGATACTTTTTTAAGAGTAAAGACAAGAGTTTTGAAGGGGTAGATACAGATGTTAGTGGGGAAAAAAAAAAAAAAAAAAAAAAAAAAAAAAAAAGGTGATTTCTGAAGGCTACTCTATTTGAAAACATTAAATAAGAAGGTCAGGTGATCATTGATGATAAGTGGTCGTTGCATATAACTAGGCCTGAAGCAGCCCGACTAGTTACAAAAATTTCTTTGTAGGCTGACAAAGAAATAATTGAACCTATTATTTTATAGAAAGCAGGAAGGAAAATGATCAGCTCCTGTTCAGTGATTCCAATGTGCATGCTCTGTTAGGATTACATGAGAAGGTACAGCTCAGTTTGCAAATGATAGATCTGATGTGGTATCTAGGACATGTCCTTGGCTCTCTTGCTGTCCATATGGAACTAATAATTTAGAAGGGTTTCTCTTTGAACTAGCTTAATGGAAACATTTAATTTGATCTTGAAGGGGAATCTATGTACATCTATCCAAGTCCTAGTACTTTATATTGTTTCAGGGCTGAAATTTCAGCTCTTGATTTATACTTTTATTTGGCTCAGTACGTGTTGTTTGCATTGTGCTGAGTTATGCTATATACAGTTCGGACTATGCTAGCAATGAATATTGTTAACTCATAATAGAACCTGATTGTTACTAATGGAGAATACTTTTTACAAAATTAAAATTAATTAGATACAGTTGTCTATGGCATATGTGTCTTCTAGACCATTAAAAAAATGTAAACTTCAGGCAATTTTCTATATATTTTATATTTTTTATATATTTTTATATATTTATATATATAAATATATATTTATATATATTTTCTATTTCTCTATATATTTCTAAAGTATATATTTCTATATACTTTAGAGATTTTGAAGAGGTTTTGTTTGATTGATTTTTGTTTGTTTGTTTGTTTTGTTGTTGTTTTTTTTTTTGTTGTTGTTTGTTTTGTTTTGTTTTTCATACACTTTTGTAAAACCCTGTCAGAATAATTGCTACACAATTCTGAAGACATTCATGTGGGGACCAGTATCTACCTGTCCAGAGGTATATTGTTTCCCCTTCAGAGCATGAAAGAATAAATGGAAAAAATGGTCTTGCTACAAACAGAAAACTTTCATTAATGTGTCAGAAATCCAGCTTTCCTTCCATTGAAAATTGTGTTAAACACAGGAAACTTTCAACAGTAAACCATAGTATAAAGAAGTAATCTTTTGTAGAGAACATCAGCTGAAATAAAATAATTTACAAATTGACAGGACACTTTACCACTCCACAGTCACAGATTTTAAAAAAAAAATAAAGAACTAAAGAAAGAAAAAGGAATGAAAAGAATGAAAGGCCAAGTGAAAGACCAAGCTGAAATAGAAATTAATCCAATGTAATCAGGAGAGGAGGGGAGGGGACAGGGGGACAGTAGCTGAAGAAATGCCTCAGTGACTGACAGATGTGTGGTAGAGCTGCTTTGTGTCTCTGAGGCCACCTTCCAACATAAAAAATGTTCCCATACTAAGCATTTCATCAGGAGGAATAACAGATGGCCTCTTTCTTCCTCTGTCCAGAATACTGTAATTTTATCAGTAAAAGGATGACTTAAGACATATTACTATCTGTTTCTTGTAGGTTGCTTCAGAGACAGCTGTTGCTGTTCTCTTATGAGAGAAGAAAACAGGACTGCTTGTAGAATGTCCATCATCTTGGGTTACAAGGTCACAAAGATGGAGAGTCAGAATCATACATTTTGAACCTCAGTCGCTCATATGACTGCTGCTCTCTTTTTGTCTGGAGGCTCTGATCTTACTTGGGGTAGATGTATCAGGTATCTTGTTTGCCAGCTCCTCTTCATCAATATATGACTTGTAGAGCCTCACACGGGTATTGATACATGATGTGCTGTCCCAGATTATGATAGATTCAAGCAGAAGTGTCAAAATAGTTTTTCTTCCTTCCTCTGAGGACAGGAAGCTACCTGTATATTTAGTATTAATCAGAAGGAACATCTGTCAGACAGAGCGTATAGAAACTACCTCAAGTTCTTAATATATCATACAGCATTTCAGATAGGGAGAAGAAATGCAGCATCGAATGGGTAACTTTGTCATGTCATGTGCTCCCTGGCACCTAACATCATTCTCCCCATATTTTTTGCAGTTTAATCTGTGTATGCGGAGGTGGACTTACCAGCAAATACCTAGCATAGCATTAGAGTCTCTTCTCCCACTATTCTCCCAATGCTTATGCCTTGGAAGACTGTAGGATAAGAGAGTAGACAGATAAAGCTGTTGAGAATGCTTTTTACTTTGGAGTTTTTGTTTTCTTTTCTTTTCTTTCTTTTTTTTTTTTTTTTTTTTTTTTTTTTAATATTTAGGAAAAGAAGATGTAGACTAATTATAACATATTCAGGGAAACAAAGAATAATGAAATTCCATAGTAAATACGAAGTTTCAGGTAACTTGGAGTAGGAGCTGGTCTCCTGGCTGTGCTGAGATTCGTAGCTCAAATTCTGATGTTTATGTACTACAGATCTAGAGTTAAATTTGATGAATACCATTGTGGATTCTTGGTAACACAAGATCTTTTAATGAGGGTCTGCCTTATAGAGAATTATCTGCTTGATTTCCTAAGAATGTGAGTCAAATTTGGATGAACAGGGAGAAAACTAAGGAGTAGTTAGCTGGTATTTTTCTAGTAATTCACAGAAGACTGAAGCTCACAGCAAGAAATTCTTAAAGATATATATTTTTTTCACATTATTTTTCATTTACAAAGCACTGTGGATTGCAGGATGACAAAATGCAGGACCCTTGACGTAAATGATACAAGATAATTCCTGTGTATCTTCTCTCAGACTTTTATGTTGGAGCATGGTAATCTTTAAATTAGAAATGGAGAACGGTGGATTAATTTCGCTTTGAAAGGAACTGTGACCTCAACCACTTACTGGAAAGGTGAGTTAGAGTCACTGGCCTACAAATTCAGGTATCTGTACTGTGTCTCTGTAAAGTTACGAGATTAATCTTGGCAACAGAGTTGAAGACATCGTGAGAATTTTGTTTGTCTTTCCCTCCTAGCCTCAGTACTCTGTAAAGTAGTGGATTACAGTCCCCACAGACTGTAGCTAGTTGTCTTCAAAGTTCAGGTTTGCCACAACAACATTCCCTTGACATGACATTTAGAAGAATGCTAAAGTCCATCTATCAAACTTCTTTGTCTTTTCTAGGTTGGTATCAGGAGGAAAAAGAAGTGATGCTTTTACCCAGCTGGGGCAGTTAACTACCACGATCATTCTTTCACTCTTCCTCAAAGGAGAAAGGAAAAATATGATGGGAAGTGCTCAAGGGTTAAGATAAGGACAGGGAGATCACTCAGCAATAATCGTCATGGGCAAAACAGACTCAGCATAGGGAGATTAACATAATTTCTTGCCTATCACTAGATGGACTAGAGAAGTTAGAACTAAAAGCAAAATAAAAACACCTTCCCCCATCAACCCTCTTCCACCCCAGAGTAGCACAGAGGAACAGGGACTGGGGGCTGTGGTCAGTTCCTGATGCTTCATCTCTGCTGCTCCTTCAGGGTCTCTCTCTGCTCTTGCTCCCCATGGGGTCCCTCCCACAGGATGCTGTGGGAGTTCCTTCCCGAACTGAGCCTGTGGGGGCTGTCCACAGGCAGCAGCTCTTTAGGAACTGCTCCCACATGGCTCCATCCCATGGGGTCCATCCCCCAGGAGCAAACTGCTCCAGCACGGGTCCCCCACGGGTGGGTGGCAGCTCCCCCCAGACCGCCTGCTCCTGCTTGGGCTCCTCTCCACGGGCTGCAGCTCTGGCCTGTGGCCTGCTCCTGCGGGGGCTCTCCATGGGCCACAGCCTCCTCCAGGCCACATCCACCTGCTCCACCACTCATTGGCTTGGCTCTGTCCAGTGGCAGGTCCGCTTTGGAGCTGTCTGGAGCTGGCTCTGATCTGACACAGGGCAATTTCTATGCTCTTCTCACAGAAGCCACCCCTGCAGCCCCCCTACAACCAAGTCTTTTGCCACATAAACCCAATAGAAGAGGTAATAAGTTTTCAGAAATATAATTCTGTAGAATCAGCTATAGTGTTTTAAATTTTCAAGCCTAATAAAACTTGCCACATTGCACTACAGCTAAATCAAATAATCACAAAATTAAAATTAAAGAAATGTTAGGGCTGGAAGGGACCTCTTCAGATCATCAAACCCAACTCCCTGATCAAAATTCAGGACAGTGTCCAGTGAGGTTTTGAATATCTCCAATGGTGGAGACTCCACATCCCCTTTTGGGCAACTTGCTCCCATGTTTGACCACCCTTACAGCAAAAATGTGTTTTCTTGTGATCAGATGCATTATGATTATTATTTTTTAATTATTATTAATTCATTTTTGCTATATCACAAGATTTTGGTTTCCACCAAATCTTTTTCCCTCATCTTCATTTCTTCCAGTTAGGCGTTTACACACATGGTTAAGATCCCCCTGAGCCTTCTCTTCTCCAAGTTAAACAGTGTCAGTTCTCTCGACCTTCCCTGATGAGACAGATATTCCAATCCCTTATGCATCCTCAACTCTAGGGGATTTTGTTGCTGTTTATGTTTGTTTACATGTTTGTTTACATTTCTAAGACGTATAATCAATCATGAAACACCATCATTGGGAAATGATGCTTCCCTCTGTTTCTAGTAAGGCATGCAACATTTACTTCTGTCAGCAGCTTCTTTGCTATACTGTACCACTAAGAATTTAAGTTGGCAAATGAATGGAAAAAAAAAAAAAAACAAAAACAAAAAACATATACAATGTTTTCCTATTTGATAGCAAAGGAGCAAACAAGCATATATAGGTATACTCAGAGAAACTACTACTTTTCTGGAGTTTTTTTGTTTGTTTGTTAGTTTTTGCTTGTTTGTTTGTTTGTTTGTTTGTTTGTTTGTTTTTCAGGTAAAACCTGGTAATTGACTGTATACTTCTCAGTGAAAAAGTATCAGATGAACCAATTTATCAGCTGAGGAGTGGGAATCTCCTCTGAGAGGAAAAAAGCTTCAAGCATGTCTTCAGCTGGTGATCATGTAAATATGCAGTTACATGAAAGTGTTTTTTCAGTAGTTTTGGATGGTATTTATGTACTGTTTCACTGAGAAAGTAACATTTTTTAGTGGAGTGGAAATTTCATTTCTTTCCCCCCAAAACACAGTACTCTGTGAAAGCATTTTGAGTCAAAAATATCTGTATGTAGAATAATAGCCTTTCTACCCACAAACTACATTGCAGTACTTGTGACTGTTCTGAAGAAAAGTCTTAATTCATGAAATCATCTTGGTTTTGATTTGCCACATACATGTAATCCTCAATCATGTAGAGACTTTGTAATACCCCTATGCACTTCTACGAATAAATGTCTTCTTGTTAGATGGAAAAATGGTTTTATTCTTTAAGGCATGTGTGCTTAGAGTATTGGATGCATACCTTATGGAAAACTCAGATTAAGTTAATTGCTTAATTAGTTAATTTAATAAGTAAATATTAATTATCATTAATTCATTTACTCTGAGAGCAACTGTATCTATGCAAAACCACCTTAAAACAAAGCTAATTCTTTAGAGAAAAAAGTAAATTATGCTTTTGCTAATAGAGTTTGCCATATTGTCTCAAGCTAGGCTAAAATGCAGCAAGAGAGTAAGCCCAAGAGTAAATATGATTTGTGGTTTATTTTATTAGTGTTCAAAGATTATCCTGTTAGGTGGAGAATATTTGCTAAGGAAAATTGATCCTGTTAATTTATCTTTGTTTATAAAACATTAGAGATGATGTTTAGATCATATATTAACATATCATCCATAATATGCAAGAACCAGATGCTCATGTTATGCTTTTAACTGTGATTGCTTGCTCTTAAAGCTTCTTTTTATGCATTTTTTCTTTTATGGAAGGTAACAATTAAACTTCAATTATAAGTTCATTCTGGATTGTCTTTATTTTTTTTTTCTTCTAAATTAAAGGTATTTTTCCCTGTGTGTATACATATATATATATGTATATATTCCTTTCTTAGTTTGCTTTGCTGTCTGTGCCACTGCACATAGCTCCCCTAATTTACACTTTTTAGGGATGGAATATGCGCCTTGCTGAACATTATGGTCATTTGTCAAATCTCATTTTGCGTGTCATCTAGTAGAGGAGTACAGAGGACATCTCCTGCAGCAATGGGTGTAAATACAGTAATATGCCAGGGCCAGTTGCATCATTATACCTACTCCAAAATTCTAGAAGCATAGCTGTGAGAAACTGAGGAAAAGTAGTCTAAATTGCCTAGTCCAGCATGATAGGCCAGGCAGTTTCATGCCTGTTTTCATCAGCATTGCAACTGAATGCAAAACCCAAATGATGAACGTGTATCAACACCTCTGATTCTCACACATTACAAATATTTGGGAAATCGATGTGCTTTAACATTGACAGAGTTACTCCCACGGGTTTTATTTAAGGAGTACTGTTGCTACTGATGACAGGAAAGCACAGCTAGGAATCAGCTTGGGGAAAAAAAAAGGCCAAAAAAAAAAAGTTAAATGAGTGAAAAATAACCCTTTCCACATACCTTTCACTGGACAATTCCAATACCTTAGCACAAGCTATGCAAATCAGTGATTCATCCAAGGCCTGGAGAGCCTGTGGCAGTGTGAGAGGCTGAGATACTGAAGCAAGAACTGACACAGTTCTCTAAATAAATGGGAGGCTATTTTTCAGCCTCCCTTTACGTGAAGTTGCAGATGATGGTGATCCTGTAGAAAAACTAAGAGCAAAACGTTGTCCAATCTGCAATCTACAGATAGCAGCATCAAATCAACAAATAAACTGCATTTATTTCCTGCCACTGGCTCTACCCCTTTGGATCACGCTGCAATTGAAAGTGGATGTGAAAGTCCATCCCAGTCCTGAAACTCCTCTGGATATTCTGCAGATCCAAGCAAATTGGTTTTGATCACATTACACCCTAACTTTTATGTCCTGCAACATTAAACCACATTGATGAGTCTGGAAAAAAGAGGAAGAGAATTAGAGCTCATATAGGCATGAGAATAAAATTTAAAAATAAATAAATAAAATAACCTCTATTTTTTTTATGTCTGTAAGCACAATTTTTATCTGAAGAGAAAAAAATAAATTCAATTTACCTTAGATATTTTTTTAGCTGTTCTGTGTGTTCATAGTGATTAGTTTAAGACTTGTGCTGTCCATTTGTGCATAAATGCACTTGAGTTGATTTTAATTAAAAAACAGCTTTAATAACTGGTTTATGCTGTTGAAAAAATAATTGGTTTTCAGTAAAATATTTATGTATGAAACTTACTGATTTATTAAAATGAGTATATTGTGCATGGAACTACTTTTGCCCAATTCTCCAAGATCTTTTAAATCCAGATCTTCTGATTACTCAGGTGACTAATCCTAATCCCATCCAATTAAAAGGTACTATATGTGAGAAGTACTGTGGAATGGAGATTTCAGCCAGTTTCACATCTACTTAACATACAGCACTTTCCTAGGCATAAAAGGTTTACTCATATTGCTACAATAACCAGTATCATAGTATTTTAATACAAAAACTCTCCCGCAGGACTGAATGTGAGAACCTCTTCAAAATGATTCTCTTCTTCAGAATCTCTTTCTTTACTCATTTTATCTAGAAGACATATTAGTGGGATGATGGATTTGTGCAAATAAAATCAGCCCAGAAACTGAATCCAATGATCCAGAGAAAGAAGGCTGACAGGGTGAGAGGAGAAAGGTAGTCCCATGAAAGGCTGATCTCATGCACTTCATGTTTTATTCCTCAGGATCTCATTACTTCTCACTTTTACCACCTTCATGCCATGATGCTATGCTGAACCCTGTTTGCATTGTAGTGTTGCCCCTCCATCCAGCAGAGACAGACCACATTGCTTTTGACAGCACTGGAGGTGAAAGGGTTCAGTGAAGACAAAAGATGGAGTATAATTTGTGGTGTGTTTGAGAGGCAGGAAAACTAAACTTGGTGCTCTTGGTGCAGAGGAGAATGACAAAGAAGGGAGGAATCTGGAGACACCTTTATTGTCAGATAAATTACATCCATTGACTCACCATGGACAGTATTGGTTTCTACAGACTTCAGTGCAAACAGAAATCTGGGGAATTTATAGTATCTTTTATAGTATTCAGACAACCCCTGAAACAATTCCTCCTTTCCATAAGGAACAGAAAAGAAAACGTACTTTTAGGGGCTTCACATCTGATCAGGCTGAAAATTTATCTCAACATGCATAAGAGAAAGTATCATTGCTTTGAACTCTTGAATCCTGAGACTCTGTAGCCATTAATAGAACATAACAAGTTATCATCAAGGTAAGCTGATGCACAAACCTGCTAAGGCAGGTCTGCAGGTCTGTTGGCCACTACATATTTGCCAGGACATTGTACAGCCAAAAAGGAATTCTTTAAAGTAATTAAATGTATAAAACATAATAGCAATCTCCTTGGCTTCTGAGACCAGCAAAAGTAGTTGTTATTGCTAGGCAATTTTCAGAATTGTATAGTCCCCAGTCTCATTAGCCAGAAGTAAAAGAGAAGGTATGAGACCATAAACGTTTACAGAGCAAACCTTTTCATTTAGTTCAGTTGATGCTCTTTTCTTCAGTGCTATTTCTTAAAATCTCACCTAGGAAATTATGTTCCTCTAATTTGACAGCAAAGTCTCCCCAGGCTTCTATTTCATGAATGAATCTTTTGGGTAGGAAAGGTATTTACTCCCTTCATAATGAGTGCACCTGATTATGGACATCGATGAAATACTGAACTCAATCATGTTTTTCTGCATAATTTTATAAATCTAAAATATTTTTTGTGAGGTCAAAATTGTGATTCTGGATTCCCAACTAGTTAGGTTAAGGCTGTGTGTCTGTGATATTGAAGGGATAGGGACAATTCTCTTGAAATGTGTCAGCTGAGCTTTACCTATGCTTAGCAAAACCAGCAATTAGCAAGGCTTTTAGAAGAGTTCTCTTAGGCGCCTTTGTTCCTTTGTCCTTAAGTTCCCTTAAGTACTTTAGTTCTGTGCCACAATAGAGAGATGTTTTTTTTCTGTTCTCAACAAACATTACAGTTCTTCATGGTATAGCTGAGCCGAGTGTTGATTTCTGAAGCTTTCGCCAGAAGATGTTTAATAATACTGTCACTCCAAGTGTATCCATGCCATGACAGGTTCTGACAAGGTGCAGAATATGGGACAGGTGTGAATTTACCATCTGCACTGCTACTGCACTACTGAGCCAGTGAGACTAGGAATTTAAACTAAATGAAAGACCTTAGGAGTGAAAGTCACAGCATTCTTGAATCTATTTTGATACAGAAAAGCATTTCAGTCATATAAAATTGGGAAAAGAATGTATGTCTTTCCCTGTCTTTTATACTGCATGCATCCAGATCCAATAACAGCTTGAAGTTTGTCTGCGGACACACAGTGTAGACATTTGTTAATATCCACATACCTGTGTGTTATCCTAGAAAACAGCAGATGAACTTTCACATTTTGTCATTGCCAACTTCCAGCATAGTGGCAGTTAAATGTGAGCCAAATAGGTTATGGGAGAAAGGAACTGTTTTTAATTAATCTGTTCTTGCCTAATGGGGGATTTGTGGCTAGAAAAATTGTCTAAGAATTTAAATACTTGCATGGTCTTCTGGCTCTGCTATTAACTCACCTTGGCAGATATTGGCGAGTAAGAGCCAAATTCTTTGATCACCCTTATTTTAGGGGTTGCTATTCTTAAGATTAATTGTTTGGCTTCAGAAGCATAACACAAAGCACCTTAACTAGGCAAATACAGTTGAGGACTAAACACACAATGATACCAAATACTTATTTACCGCTATAACCTATAATAGCTAATTTTGAAGAGTGAACCTGTGTAAGTGAATAATTTCATATCATTGGGAGTTTTATGACAGGGAACAGGAAAGATTTTGCAGACAGGAAAGCATCTGACCAAACAATTAATTTAGGAAGACTACATGTCTATTCACTGGGGATTGAGAGCAGGTGTTTGACCCATGACAGTAACCACATATGTGGTACATGGAATAATCATGCCAGAAAGTCTCCTAAGGATCTTTTGTGGGAAGATGCCACATATAAAATAAAAATTAATAAGAAGAAGAATAAAGGAAATAGAAAATAAAAATAAAAATAGAAATAGAAATAGGAATAGAAATAGGAATAGAAATAGAAATAGAAATAGAAATAGAAATAGAAATAGAAATAGAAATAGAAATAGAAATAGAAATAGAAATAGAAATAGAAATAAAAATAAAAATAAAAATAATAAAAATAAAAATAAATACTGTGATTCTTTCCCAAATGAAATCCTTTCACAATCCTTCCAGATCCTTCCAAGAGACAATACAAAAAAATGGATTTAGGAAGTAAAACAAAACAAAACAAAACAGAATTATTAATGGATGAGATAGAATTTTTACAATTTTTTTCATGATGGTTGTTGGCATTTTTTGTTTTGTTTTGTTTTGTTTTGTTTTGTTTTGTTTGCTTGTTTTTTTCATGGCTGTATCACCTCATCTTTTCTGTTGGGAAAGAGGCAATGAATTCTTTCCAAAAGCTTTAAGTCTTTACAAGTATATCAGACTTATGTAAAACTCCAGCTTAAAGTTTTGTTTGTTTGTTTGTTGATTTATTTTTTTTTCTTCCTGTTGCATTTACTTATAAGATCAGTATGATCAAAAAGGAAATGGCAAACCACTTACAGGCAGATGAACAACTGGCAAGTGAAGGTTTAAATTCACAGTGCGTCAGAGACAGAGAGACATCCAACCTTTGCTTTTTGTGTCTGCACACTGGCAGTTTTCCAAGCTTTTGCCCTCTGTGTGCTTCATACAGTCATTTTTCCATGTCAATGAGTCACAGTGCAACACATCAATACCTGCACTAATTCTGGTGAAAATAGCTTAGGTGTTAGAAACAAGAGTCTTAGAAAGTCTTAGAAACAGTGCAGAGCATCATGACTTCTGGGAAGACCCTCATAAAGAAAACTAAGAAACATCCTCCAACACTTTCATGATGCCAGTTCTGAACTCAAAAATAGTTGGTAACTGTCTTAGGCAAACTTAACTTTTCCATATTTTTGATTTCTATTAAAAGAATACAAATGTCTCTAAAGATCACCTTTAATGTACTGATTTTGTCATTCTATATCACGGAAGAATTCTAATATGTAAAAGAAGTAAACCATCAGTCCCCTAGTAAGGTTGTAGATAGATTTGGACTAATATATGGACCAGAATTTTGCTGTTTATCTTTGGTGTAATTTCAGCCGAAATTCACTTTTAAAAGTCCAGCTCTGCAGAGGCCGGTTTGGCCTCAGCTTAGGCCCTGGACTATTGAAAAAATAAATGAATAAATAAATAAATTCAAACTTTGATTTGGTCTTTTATTTTAAGAAAATGTTTAGCAAATTTTTCCCTTCTCTCCTCTCCTTCCCAATGGAGAGGTTCATAAAATAGTTCCAAGGAAGTACTGAGTTATATCTCTCTGACCTATGGTTGCGGTTTAACTCTACAGGTGGCTCAATACTTCACAGCCGTTTGGTCCCCTACCCCCTTCCCATTAAGTGGGTTGGGGTAAAGATTCAGGGAAAAAAAGTAAAAGCTTGTGAGTTGACATAAAGACAATTTAATAGGACAGAAAATAAAAATAAATATTATTGTTAATAATAGTAATAATAATAATATGTACAAAGCAAGTGAAGCACAGTGCAATTGCTCAACACCCACTGACCAATGCCCATCCCACCCCCAGGCAGCGGTCCCCCCCCCCTCAGCCAGCCACCCTGTATTAATTGTTCAGTATGATGCCACCTGGTATAGGAGATCCCTGTGGTTAGTCTGGACCATCTGTCTGTGTTCTGTCCCCTCCCTTGTGCACCCCCAGCCCCTCACTGGCAGGGCAGCACATGAAGCTGAATAGACCTTGAACTAGTGTGAACACTGCTCTGCAACTAAAACATCAGCATGTTATCAGCATCCAGAATACAGCACCATATCATCTAGGGGGAAAATTAACTCCATCATAGATGAAACCAGGACACTTACATCTGAAGAACAAAATGTATAAATTTTAGACCCTTTTTCAGGCCACATGGAAATGTTTATTATTTTCTTAGAACAAATATAACCTAAAGTATTTTCATCAATAGTGGCTTCGTAGAGAAAAGAGGCTGTAATTTTGTCTGTGACATGGAAAGTGACAGAATATCCATTAGGTGGAGAGAGGAACTGAGCTAATGTTTGAATTAGTTTTATTTTTTTGAATGCGCTACAAATGTCCCCATAGGTTTCTGGTGAGAAATAAAGGCACAGATAGGAAAATTACTTACCCATCCATTGTCCAAGAATTGTGCTTCCAATTGAGCAATTTTCATGATTAGTTGACAAAAGTCATCTAGCTGAAGCTCAACATTTTTAATTCCTGCTGCCTTTTAGCTGCAGAAAAAATAAACTAAAATATAAATATAAAAATGAAAATAAAAAAATATAAATAAATAAATGAATAAAAAATCTCTAGTATCACACTGAGGCTGCACATAAATGTAATGCCAGAACTCATTGTATGCATTATTCCTCCATTTATATTTAATGCAAACATAAGAAGACAAAACCAAATCTGATTTTCAGATGTGCTTGTTGCTTAATTTTTAAGCAGGTGTTATGAAAGAGTTTTCTTTGACACCACCTACAAGTGGTCCTCATTGTTGGATTTGCATAAACAGTCATGGTGGCACTATAAATCTCAGAGTAATAATTATAGAGCTGGATTTAGGTACAGTATGGTGATATCTTTGAAACATACAAAATCATCAGGCTGATCAATTGCATGAAGGACACCGAGTAGAGGCTTCTGGAGAGCCTCTAGATGCGTTTATGTGTCTCAGTTATTGAAAATTTTGGTACTGTTAGACTCAGCTATCTGACAACCCACAGATGGGAATGTGCATCACCTAACCTCAACCATTGGGAAGTTAAGCATGTAGTTTAAGCTACTCATCCAGGATCCTTTGGTAAGAAACAGCTGTTACAAGAAGGCCACTAATCAAAACCTATGATATCAGATAGTTGTGAAGGAGTGTTCAAGCTAACTGACTTGGACAAAGTTATAGAAACCTTACATTATGTCAGATGAAAACTAGCCTGAATCTCAAATGAGCAAAAATCCAAAGAGTTTGAATATATTGGGAACATCAGTATTCCTAAAGTTTTTTCTTTGATTTTAGACAAGATCAGTAAAACAGTTACTCTTTCAGAAAGAATAGAAAGTATGGTCAACTTAGAAAAGTACAAATATCAAACTGACTTTTGCTCATCACCAGAAAAACTGTGAATGAATATAAGAGCAAATGTACAGCTAGTGTAAATCAGAATTAATAAGTTACCAAAAGTATATTCCTTTGTACCTCCTAAACATAAAAAGCTGTTCCAAAAATTTAAATGAATGTTGATTCAGTTAGTAACTGATTAATAGATATATGCTTTGTCAATGATATATATGCTCTGATGACCAGTGATGGGTCCCAAGGAAATGGCATGACGCTGTGTCAGGGGAGTTTCAGGCTGAATGTTAGGAAAAGGTTCTGCACCCAGAGGGTGGTCAGGCACTGGGACAGGCTCCCCAGGGCAGTGGTCACAGCACTGAGCCTGGCAGAGTTCAAGAAGCATTTGGATAACATTCTCAGACATATGGTCTGATTCCTGGGTGGTTTTGTGTGTAGGCAGGAACTGGACTCCATGGTTCTTGTGGATCCCTTCCATCGTGGGGTATTCTACGATTCTGTGATTCTATGACTGCTTATTATTAAGTTGTTGTCATGAGAGTGGGTGGGAAGTCTGAGTCTGACCACTCAGAATCATTTTAAAAGCATGTAATGAGTTAAGTAAACTGGCATTCTTTATTATCCCACAGCAAAATGTCTCTTGATGCAATTAAATGGCTCAAGATTCAAAACCCCAGACCTACCAGTCTTTTCAGCTTGTGACAGGCAGTCATGTGTGAGAAAGGTCAGTCATGTAAAAGAAATTAAATGAGTTCTGCAAGGACTTAACTGGAATTGAAGCAAAGCTCTCTAAACAGAAAAGGTGATGAAAAGTTCAATCAAAGTCAGATGCAAGGAAAGGTGTTCATTAATATCCACATCACCAGGTCACAAACAACCTGCTCATCTCTATGGCAAGATCGTGTACTTAATGATTTGAGCAAAAGTGATATTCACGAAAGAACAATGTACTCCCTCCCTCCTCAGCACTATATGTTGCATATCCTGCTGGTACTCATGAACATAATATGAAAATCTTCACATTTGCATAGGGAGATTATAAAAGGAAGAAACACATTTATACCAAGTCAAATAAATAGTTAATTATACACCAAATTAAATGTACTTATCATTATTTCAGTATTTGGAATAAAACAAAATGTACCTGAGGACATTCCTGAGCCAGGGCCATTGTGAAAATCAAAGCAAGCTATTATCATTAGAGAGGAGTCTTAATTGTAAGGATATTAATGATCGCTAAAACACTGATCTGAAAATGCATTTCAATAACATTATATTATTATATAATACAAATATGTGATAAGTACAATAAAGGCTCACACTGCAAGTACTTTGAACATGCAGATAGCTGAGCTGTTTGACTAATTACATAGCTGATCTCTTTTCAGCAATCTTTAACAAAGTTACTAGTAAAAACCTAGGGGTCTTCCTATACTGTTTGAAGAATTTTGCCTAAGTCCTCTCTTTTACTGATTTGTAAAACAAATATCTTTATATATGTTAATTATTCTCTACTTTGAATAAATATTTTCATTTTGCAGCCATAGTAGCAGAAACAGAATGCATAAGAATCATAGAATATCCTGAGTTGGAAGGAACCCACAAGGATCATAGAATCATAGAATCATAGAATCATAGAATCATAGAATCATAGAATCATAGAATCATAGAATCGTAGAATCACAGAATGGTTTGGGTTGGCAGGGACTTTAAAGACCAACTAATTCCAACCCCCCTGCTGTGGGCAGGGACACCTCCCACTAGACCAGGTTACCAAAAGCCCCATCCAGCCTTGGAACACTTTCAGGGTTGGGCCATACACAACTTCTCTGGCAAACCTGGCTAGTGCCTCACCATGCTCTGAGTCAATAATTTCTTCCTTATATCTAATTTAAATCTCCCTTCTTTTAATTTAAAGGCATTGCTCCTTGTCTTACACTCCACCTCCTGACAGAGTCCCTCCCCAGCTTTCCTGTAGGCCCCCTTTAGGTACTGAAAGGCCTTTGTAAGGCCTGCCTGGAGCCTTCTCTTTTCTAGGCTGAACCCCATCTCCCTCAGCCTGTCTGCATAGGAGAGGTGCTCCAGCCCCCTGATCATCTTTGTGGCCTCTGGACTTGTTCTAATATGTCCATGTCCTTCTTGTGCTGGAGGCTCCAAAGTTGAACACAGCAGTGCAAGTGAGGTCTCACAAGAGCAGAGTAGAGAGGCAGAATCACCACCCTCGTTTTGCTGGCCATGCTTCGTTTGATGCAACACAGAATATGGATGACTTTCTGCTCTGCAAGCACTTATGGAGTCCAGCTCCTGGTTCCACACGGGACCACCCCAAAATCAGACCATATATCTGAGAACTCCAACAGGCTCAGTGTCATTGCCTTACTCAAACACTGGCCATTTCACTTGAGGCAGATAGTGGCCAGTGTCCTACCTGCACCCAAAGACTTGCTCAGCAACTGGGTGCAGGAGAAACTGACAGCAAGTGTCTTGCTCAGCGTCTGAGGGCCAATGGATGATGTGCTAAAAAAAAAAAAAGTGACTATTAGTCCACCATCTTACCCCATAGTGAGCAGGCCAAGCACCCTTTGAACTCTTCTGCATGGCAGCAGGCTGCATGACAGGATCTGCCTTGAGTAGGAATGTCTCTCGAGGTCTCACCTGCTGAAGAAATCCCTTACTGCTCTCAAGAGATTCCTTGCCACAACAGGTCCTTAGTAAGTGATAAATAGCTTGCTAAATTTTGTAAGCTTCACTAAGATTATATCTTTGACTATGCACATATAATCCTTAGACATAAACCATGGACCAGGTCTGGGACTAGGAGTGGATTCAGGCACAGCTAGGCTTCTTACCTCTGTGGTTCAAGGAGTTTAGAAAGCCAAAGGCTCCACTCTTTGTGTTAGATTACTATATTATATCAATAAATATATTGCTTCTTTCTTATAAGTGTATAATTTCATCCATGACTGAAGGTATAAACATTCCTTTTGTGTAGTGTTTAATACAATACACTGTGGGGTTTTTATTTGTTTGTTTTTTTGTTGTTGTTGTTGTTGTTTTTTTTTTTTTTTTTTTTTTTTCCCCTCATTTTTATCCTTTTTTCTACTTGTGAAAAGAAGGATTCTTGAAATGTTCCCCAACTTCCCCAATATACACACACACCATGGGAAATAATGATAAAAAGGAAGCAACCTGTGAAGAATGAGGGGCAGAATCATTCCTATATTATAGGTCCTTATCACTCAGGTATGAACACAGAGGTTGGGAAAACCTTCTAATTTCTTAGTGGCACTGATATCAAGCTGAGTGCAGAAGCAGTCTCGGGAGGTCTTAACTTGTTTATATGATGCTGAAGCAAGTGAAATAATAATACAATTATTCATTTCAAGAGATTTATTTCTTCTTCTGTGTTTGCTTCATTATTATCATTACTTTCTTTAAATTTCTGCTTGATTTCCTCTCTCAACATCCTTTCTCTACCTACAGCTTGATTGGAAGAGAAGAACATGCAATTATTTGATCACTTTTCATTTCAGTTGATTAAAAATAAAAGGAAGCATTTTCTTGGGTTAAAGGTTATTACAATGCATAATTAATTGTCCGATATCATCTTAATCAACAACTCTGCAGCTTCTGTTTCCTCGCATTTATCAAGGGAAGGGGGGGGGAGGGGGGGAGAGGTATGTTAAATAGAGGTATTTAATCAACTATGCATGAATTGTCAGAAATGGATTTCTGTAAGGGAGCCTTCAACCAGTTATTAGGAAAGGTGCTGAAGTGAAACAACCCTCCTCTAAGTGCAGTGGATTACACTGGTTTGCTGGAATGGACTTAAGTATTATCGAACAAAATATTTTAGTCACATGTTCCATCTCCATCTGCTTAATGAATTGAAGTGTCAAGAAAATTTGAAGAGGCAGCCCAGGAAAACAGAAATGTAATTTAATGCAACATGAATCATTTGCCAGCCAAATATACAATATCGATGGGATTCCAGATGAAGCATTTAGATTATGGCTATTGTTACAGGAAACAGCATTTAATTTGTCCAATGATTCAGATGTTTGAAGGCAGTTTATTAAAAACAAGACAAAACGAAACAAAACAAAACAAAAAAAAAATTAGGAAAGAAAACTTGTCACAGCCTTCTAGAAAACTTAATTGGTAAAGCGGTAAATCTAATTATTCTCTGAAATGTAACTTTAAAGCATCTCTGCATCTTTAATATACTCAGGAAAACATATCCTGCATAACTTTTTCAAAAATCATTTAAAATCCAAGTCTATCTGATAAAGATATACAAGATGGTTAAGCTCTGCTGTCAGTTCCTGTTATTTGTCTCATTGCTTTGAATCTCTCTGTAGTTCTGGGTGGAATAACTCAATTTTACTGAATCTTGAATGTTCTCAGACACCAGTAAGTGGACACCCACTCTGTTTTCCCACTTTGTTTTACTTTTCTCAATTTCCCTGTTGCAGATAGTATGTTACATGCAAGATATGCTAGCTAGTTATGTAGCTTATCTCATTTTCTCTTTTTCCCCATTTCATAGAACAAGGTAATGTCTCAGGGTTAATTAATTATATTTTATCTGTACATGGAACAAATTTTCACAGTACTTTCCCAATTCAGCTGCAGAAATGCAGAAGAAAACAAAGCATCAGTGTGAGACACAAAGGATGTGTCTATAATATAAAATCTGTCAGAGGTGGGATGCACATATGGTCATCCAACCTGTCCCAGGGCACAGCGTTGGCTTGTGACAATAAGCCTTCTAATACAATGCCCAGACACAATTCCCAGGGCAGAAAAAGCCAGTGCAACACAAAACTGCATATGCCGGTGTACAACTGAGATGCATGGGCTAGACCACATATTCTGGGGAGAAAGAGTTCTCTAGGAATTGGAGCTCTGCCACACGATTAGTCCGCAGTGCCAAAGGCCCATGCAAGAGTCCACACAGGAGCAAGCTCCTAGCAGGAACTGAAGATTGTCTCCACAAGGACCCCATGGTGGAGCAGAGGGTCTAGCCACCCATGGGGTAGCCGTGCTAGAGCAGACCAGTCCTGAAGGACTGCACCCTGTGGCATGGACCTGTGGGAGGGAGCTCCACTGTAGCAGGGGCAGAATCTGATGAAAGAGCTGCAGAGACAAAGTATTATGTCTGACCACAGCTGCCATTCCCCATCCTTGGTGCACCATTTAGGCAGAAAAGTCAGGAATGAAGAATGAAGTTGAGCCTAGGAAGGGTTGTGTTTGTGGGAACACATTTTGAGTTCTGTCTTTGTTTCTTACTATTCTCCTCTGATTTTATCAGGATAAAATGTAAGAATGAGTAATAAAAAAAGAGGAAAAATATGAAAGAAATGAATATCACTCATATTCTTCATGATAAGGTCATTTTAATATGGTCAACTGGATGCTAATATTGTAATTTGGAAATAAAAGTGCAATCAGCAGCTAAGCACAAACAAGATGAGAACTAGAGACTGTAGAACCACCAAAGAAGTTACAGAAATTACATAAAACATATAAATCTACTTATAAAGGAGTAGCAGAAATTCTTCTTCTCTCTCCCCTTATATACATATAATTAATAAAATTATTATTATTTTTATTATTAAAGTTCTACTTAACCTGTGCCATTTGTGGGCAGATTAGGTAAGTGTTACAGAATCCCTCTGCAATTCACAGACAATCATGCACTACCAGAAGGCAAACCAACCCAACCTAAAATAATTGTATCTTTGGAGATGCTTCCTTTCCCCTGTGACTACTGAGAGGGTTCTCAGTGTTTCTTCAAGATGACATACTTCCTTTGCCAGCTAGACAGGGAGAGATTAATCACATTTCTAATACCTGCAATGGTGGTTGTATGCAAAACCCCAGATTTTCATCATTATCCAGATAAGTTCATGATCCAGTAAGATAACATTAGTGGCTGAAGGGAAATATTACTTTTCATATCTGTAATTTCTACTAACCTTCATGGAAACTATCCATGCTACCTGTTCTAGGGAAAAGAGGAACAAAGCAAACTATGGATGCAAGTAAAATCAGATTATATAAACAGACTCTTTGGATAATAATCCCAGTTCCCTTTGTATAGACTGGGAAGCTGTGAATAATTCCTAAGCAGTTTACAGATTATTGACAAACTTCCAGATTCTCCTCAAGTCACTTCATTAAATAATTATTGTGTGTGTGTGCAGTCTTGGCTGTTAGAGAAGCAGTGATATTGAAACCTTTTTGTTACTGCACTGTACAGCATGCCAAACTAGCTGAGGTGCGAATCTACCACATTCTTCTTTGGTCTCTGACTTTAAGTTGGGACAGCAGTTAAGTACAATTTGCAAGCATTTCTAGAGCAGTCAGAAAATAAGCAAATGAATTTACTGTAATAACATTACTGTAATAAAATTATAATCATATTTCATTGCTACTGCAGCTGAAGATGCTCTGCAACTCAAACCTTACTTCTGTCTCTGCCACTCGGTCTCTTTCCATCAGTTTACTCATCTATAAAACAGAATCTTTGCCTATATTCCAGACAGGAATAATTAATATTTTAAGCTGCCAAGGGATTCTTGGATGAAAGTCATTACAATGTAAAAATATAAAAATTATTTCTGTGCAATCCTTTGGTTTTGAAATGAACTCTGAAAGAACATTCCATGTTCAGATAAAAGTTGAATGAGTATAATTGCAGAGGGTCACAAAAATCAGTATTACAGAACAATTTCCTTAGTGTGCTAATGCGTAACAAAGCTTCTAGAATCTTTCATTTAACTCTTTCCCATAGAGAGTAGTAGTAACTCCATTTGAACAATGTTATGATTCTGAGACTAATACAACTTAAATCTCAACAGTTTAGTTCCTCTTAATATATCTGGAGCAGGCTTCAGAGGAGTTATTTTATTTATTACTTTTTAATGTAAAATCCATTAGAATTGACAAGATTTAAAAACTCCACCAAAAACACAAATCACATCTTTATTTATAATGTTCCTCCTTCTTAGGGCTTACACAAAAAGAAATACGGTTACTTCATAAATTCTCTTAAATCTGTTGTCTTACTGAACTGGCAGTTACAACACCAGGATCTCTGCTTGCAGATAAAAGACATTTCAAATATGGTAATTTACTACTGTAAGCCAAGACAGAACTTTTGCTTTTACTCTTATTTTATTTAAGAATCTGACTCTGAGAGGGTCATCTTTCCTTACCTTTCTGGGGAAAGCAATTCATCTCACAATACCAGTATCATGTTACATACTTATTATATGCTTTATTGTATACCTATATATTTTACTATATACCCTTTATCATTTAAAGAAGTGAAGCATTTCTAATTATTTTTCATTATTATTTCTGAAATAAAGACAATTTTTCAGAGGTGTAAAATAACTAAACAGGTGCTTATGGATGTTTACATAAAATTCTGCAAGGGGATTTTTTTACATAGTGCTATTTCATTTCTTTCTTTAACATACAGTGTTTCTGTAAAATTTCTGACCTGAAATCAGCATGTTTTTGCACATATGCAATTCTTTTTTCAAGACAATTTGCTTCTATTCACTGGAAAGGATGTTATGTACATCAAAATTTACATTACAAGTCCTATGAGGAGTGGCTGAAGGAACTGGGGTTGTTTAGTCTGGAGAAGAGGAGGCTCAGGGGAGACCTCATTGCTCTCTACAGCTACCTGAAAGGAAGGTGTAGGGAGCTGGGGGTTGGCCTCTTCTCACAGGTAACTAGGGATAGGACTAGAGGGAATGGCCTCAAGTTGTACCAGAGGATGTTTAGATTGGAAATGAGGAGAAATTTCTTTTCAGAAAGAGCAGTCAGGCATTGGGATGGGTTGCCTAGGAAGGTGGTGGAGTCACTGTCCCTAGGGGTGTTCAAGGAAACGTTGGACATGATGCCTAGGGACATGGTTTACTGGGTCACATTGGTGGTAGGGAGATGGTTGGACAGATGATTTTGGAGGTCTTTTCCAACCTTAATGAATCTACGATTCTAGGATCACATGAAATAAATAAATAAATAAATAAATAGTTCAGAAGCTACTCCTGTAAGTGCTTATGTCTCAAGCCCTTATAATTTTATTTTGAATATAGCACACCTTTAATCAAGACAATTTAAATCTAAAACCTTAGCACCGAATAACCTTTGATTGAATTAAATACACATAACGATCAGCAACTGTTGTATAAAGTTACTCTTGTCCTTTGCCTGGTGGGTTTCTTGCTCATCATTCAAGTTAAATGTAAAGAAATGAAAGTTGGAATATAAGCCAACTTTTCCTTATTTTGTTTCCTTTTCCTTACATTTTTTTTTATTTTTATTTTTTTTTTAAGAGGAATGACAGCACACAGCTAAGTGTTTCTTACTCCAAATGGTAGATCTCTAAGATAGTTTAGATGACTCAAACCTTTAAAGTACTTCTTGAGTGACATGAATGCAATCCTCCAAAGTTAGTGTTAGAGTAGTCTATGTAGCATTGTAAACATTTGAAGGTTTGTTGTGATGAATGTCATTCCTCACAGCAGAGTGTTCTTCATGGACAATGTTAGACCTGTTGGTACAATTCCAAAACAGATGTTTCACTTGAATATTTGTTTTATGTGCATGAGTATCTACTCTTAATTTTATGGGGTAATGAGGAAAGTAAAATCTGATCTGGATGAGGTCTGATCATGGAATCATATTTTTATCTAATTAGTGTATATGAAACAGTATTTATGTTAAGATAAACCAATTTGATTGCTCCCCATAATTATAAGTAAATTTTAATACTTGATTAAAATCCTTTTCTTTTCTTTTCTTTTCTTTTCTTTTCTTTTCTTTTCTTTTCTTTTCTTTTCTTTTCTTTTCTTTTCTTTTCTTTTCTTTTCTTTTCTTTTCTTTTCTTTTCTTTTCTTTTCTTTTCTTTTCTTTATTTCCCTTCCCTTCCCTTCCCTTCCCTTCCCTTCCCTTCCCTTCCCTTCCCTTCCCTTCCCTTCCCTTCCCTTCCCTTCCCTTCCCTTCCCTTCCCTTCCCTTCCCTTCCCTTCCCTTCCCTTCCCTTCCCTTCCCTTCCCTTCCCTTCCCTTCCCTTCCCTTCCCTTCCCTTCCCTTCCCTTCCCTTCCCTTCCCTTCCCTTCCCTTCCCTTCCCTTCCCTTCCCTTCCCTTCCCTTCCCTTCCCTTCCCTTCCCTTCCCTTCCCTTCCCTTCCCTTCCCTTCCCTTCCCTTCCCTTCCCTTCTCTTTTCTCTGATAAAACAAGCTGGATCACTGGAGTAGGTTTATGTCATTTGTCATCATGGGTGTCTATAATGCAATATAAAGACAGCATCTCAAGGCCACAATTGATCTGATTTATTACAGATGTCTACTTTAGCATGAAATTGACTGCACAATAACAGTGTCTATTTCTTTTAATTAATTGAGAAGGAAAGCACACAGACTCAGGTCTAGTTATCTTTAAGGTTGGTATCTACCTTAGTCAATTGAATCCCACTTCAACCTTCTATGTAAAATTATTTAAAATATACTTGTAGTCATCAGTTAATCAATGAATGGCATAAATGTTTCGTGACATAGCATTTTCTTTCTTCTTTCATTTCTGTTAGTAGGAAGACTTTTCTTTTAAAATAAGTAGAGACAATAGGTGGGATGAGTAGCTCACTAGCACATGGGGAATACAGCAGCCCAAGTTGCATAGTCCACACCTGTTTCCAGAGTAGTTTCAGTTTGATCCGCCTAACATCTGAAATGTTGCCAAATGCATCCAGAACTGGCCAAAGGGAGAAGTGCTGCCTCAGATGTCATTTTCTAAGGACTTACTGTTTGTAAAAGCTGTATACAGGTAGTCAAACACTTTTTCCTGAAAGGGAGCCTAACTATCTCTCCCACTTCTTTCCAAAAGGCTATATAAAGAAGATGCTGAAAGGAGGCTGGATATATCAGTACTCTGCCAGCTTAGATTACCCCTGACCACTTGAATGGCCATGTGGAGGCCTGAAAAGGGTTATACCATAGATTATATATAAAGTTGTGTAGGAGAGAGTTATCTCTAGCCCAGGTTTATCTGAGATTTCAGATAATCTCTTTACCTATATGAAGATAAACACTGAACCTAATAAAAACAATAGATAACTCCAAACCAAGCTACCACCAGACACTCAGATCAATTAGAGATTTGGTTAAAATTTCTTGTACAGTTTATGATGCTGTAGTATTTTTGGTTGTTTTTAAATAATTTGCTGAAATTAAGGAATTGACAGATATAATTCAAGATAGGCTGCAAAGTAAATAAGAGCAACTTCTAAATTAAAGGGATACAAAAAAGGAAGAGTTAGACTGAAACAGTTTTAACCTCCATGGAATTGGACTTTTGTTACATTTTCTGTTAGTGCCTACTAAGATATTCTTGAAAAGATAATTTTAGAGGAAAAAAAAAAAAAAGAATTTATGAAGGCCTTTTGGGAGACTAGGAAGGCAGAACATATGAATGACCTCTGTCCAAGTGTAATATTTATAATACAGGAATGATCACTTAGTAGTTATGGTCTGAGGCAGATTTACTTAATCTCTTGTTAGAAACACTCAGAATAAATGGGAATTGCCTAATACTAGGCAGAAGAATAATCTGATACCAGAATGATACCAGAAGCAATAATTTAATTTGATTTAACATTTGTACTGTTTTTTTTTTTTGTTTGTTTGTTTGGTTGTTTTTTTTTGGGGGGGGGGAATTCGACACAGTGATTCTTCTGTGATGTCCAATAGTTTAGAAAAGGACTCTGCCTTAGAAAAATAACTTGACCTTGAAAGAAGTACAGATGAGGGGAGAATTTGAACTATTGCTGGCTAAATTCATATTTACTTGTCTCAGTAAGCAAAATGCAAATGCTTTTTGTTTGTTTGTTTTTCTTCCATTTTGAACTTTATCACTGTCAGTGGCTTGATTTCATAGTTATCTGTTTCATATTGTGGAGAGTTATAGATACTATGGAAGAGATACAGATGTCTAAATATAGTTATCTAGCATTTAAAATATTTGGTGTGATTTCTACCTGAGGCTTCAGAGAGACTCAGACCTCATAAAGGACCTATATCATAACTACCACATGTATATCTTAGTATAAAACATCTCAAAATGCACTAAGCCTAATCAACTAAAACACACCATTAGGCAACTGAAGGCCTAACTGAAGGACATTCCTCAGAACCTCTTCGTGGCTCCAACTAGCCTCAAGGTTTATAATTACTCGCTTTTCATCAAGTTTGGCCATAAGCTGCTGTTCAGCAGCTGATGAGCTCTTACCTGTCCTTGTACATTTCCTGCAAAGGAAACTCTGGTCTGAAATGTAATGAGAAACTTTTTCAGGGAAAGGGAAGAACTAAATCCGTCCTTAAGATTGTCTGGGGTGCTGCTACACCCCAGTGGACCCCAGAAATGGACCCCAAACAAGGGAAAGTCCTCTTTGTCATCAGCCCTTATGGAATCAAACTTTGGCCTTTGTCTGATGGTATTAGGCCCTTGCTGGTTTCTGATTTCAGCAAAGCTACTGCAGAACAAGGCCCTTTCCATGACCATATTACCTCTTGCCAGCCAAAAATATGTTTTGATTTTAAAAACAGATTGAGATTTTCAGTGAGCAAGGAATTAGCATGTAGCAATTTCCATTTTCATCAACAAGGAGGTGCTTCATCCTTAAACTGTGTTATACAGTTAAATTATTTCTATATTATAAACAAAGGGTCTTGTTATGTATAGATAGCATTAGGCTATGATGCTACTTAAAAAAAGAAATGTTATCCTGTTTTTGAATTACAAAGCCATTCAGATCACTTTTAAACTTATAAACCCATTGTCATTTAATTTAGCATTTACTCATGTTAGAATAATAAAGAAATGGTGGATAGTGATAAGATGATTATTCTTCAATTATTTTTTATTGTTTCTGAGAAAGGTTTTTATTTTTATTATTATTTTTTTTTTTTCATATGGAACACAATTGAAAGAATTTCCAGGGAAAAGTAATTTTTATTACTATTTGTTAACATTGTTGTTATTAGTATTACAGTGACACATAAAGTAATAACCTGATCAGGGCTTCGTTTTGCTAAGATCATTGCAAAGAACTTGCAGTCTAAGTAGGCAAACTCCACTTGCTGATGGTGTTTGGATTTGATTAGAGGAATATAGACTACCAAGTCACAGAACTGAACTTCTAAACAGGAATGAAGGTTTGACCTTTCCTGTTTCAGGAGGGAATTAATTACTCAGTCAAAACAAAGATCCAGTATTTGTCTATGTCTTCAGCCATCTAGACTATGACCAAAGCATAAAAGACTATGATCAAAGCACATTTTCTTGCATTTGTGCTTATTCCCCCTGAATTGGGGCGTGGCCTTGGATCACTGTGCTTTTGACATGCTTTGCACCTTCAATCTACTGTACCTATGCCAAAAAGTTTTGTAATCCTTAATAACTTTGTCCTTTGAGGACAGAAATCTGTTACTATTTTTGTTTTATATAAGGGAAGCTAAAGCACAAAAATAAAATAAAATAAAATAAAATAAAATAAAATAAAATAAAATAAAATAAAATAAAATAATAAAATAAAATAAAATAAAATATAAATAAAATAAAATAAAATAAAATAAAATAAAATAAAATAAAATAAAATAATAAAATAAAATAAAATAAAATAAAATAAAATAAAATAAAATAAAATATCTAAAATTATTTTTTGCTCTTCAGCCCCTACTGATTTTAGTGGGTGTCTGTGTAAGTGTTATTTTATGCTTACACCCATCTTTTGAAATGTGGCAGGGAATGTGTTTGACTAGCTTTATCCCCCCAAAATCTGTATGTTAACTTCCCTGTACAGTCAGTAGAGAGAATGAGAACAGTACCCTTAAGATGATATTTCATCCCATTCAAGGACTGGTAGGATGAATTTGTCCAGGAAATGTTTCTATCATGTTCTATTCATGTTCTAATTTCTATCATTTCTAATAGACATGCTTCTTCTATCTTTCCATTGACTATAAAATGCATGGCCAACATATTAAATTGCAGACCCAATTTTCAGTGGTCAAAGGTGATTCACAAACTTTAGCTATCTAACATAGATGTCTAATCCAAGCTAATGATCCACCTTGTAAGAAAAAAAATACTTCTGAGAAATGAATCCTTTTGTCCTAGGACACATAAATCACTCTGTAGATGCTCTGCTTTTTCCCTCATTGATTTTAATGAGACCCTAGAAATATATAGTAGATTATAGCTCATACATAATCAAAATTAAAGGAAATTAATCATGAGATCAGACAAGTCTAAAAGATTTTAAGTTATTTGTAGTTCTACAGTTGAGGTAGGACAATCTCCTCCATTTTCCCTTCATAGCAAATACAAGACTTTAATGTCCAGATACCAACTCATTTATGGGTGAATGGCAACAAACTTGTAGGGAGCCACTTTAGATTTGAGAGCTGGGCAGCTTCTTGGACACCTTTTCTATTTAGATAAACTTCTAGTGCCTTCAACCCTTTGAGACGACAGAGATATACTTGTCTGCAGTGGTAACAGTGAGAAGAGGTTTTGGTGAAATGGTTTTTAGAGAATTACTTGATCTTCGTGGAGCTGGACTGTTTGTGAAACAGTATGATTCTTATTATTATTATTATTATTTTTCCCCCAAGGTAATAGCTTCAGAATGTACATATTTTGAACCCCTCCGAATAGATAGACAATTAAATAAATAACAACCTTTTACTTTCACTGCACTTCATGCTAAATTTCTTAAAACTGCAGGAGTCATAATTGGCCTGAAAGACAGAAGTGAGGAAAAGTTTATATGAAGGAAAAAAAATAATAATTGAATCTTGTTACTTTTGTATTTCTCAATTTTGATCTTTTGATCTTTTTGATCTTATATTTCTCAATATTTTGTATTTATTTTTTTCTTTTTTTTTTTTTTTTTTGGTCTAGTAAATGGCATTATCACTATCCATTGGCCTCACTTTATAAAATTCAAATTCTCTAATGATTTCTACTGAGTAGCATCTAAAGCCCACTGGAGCCAGTGAAAGGACCTTCAGAAGCTATAACAATAATCACTGCATTTAACACACTGTTGAGCCCTCCTGTTGAGTTTTGAGGTTCAGAGTGGACCCCCTTGCTTTCTAAACTCCTCAAACCACAGAAGTACAGAGCCTAGCTATGGCTGAATCCACTCCTAGTCCCAGACCTGGTCCATGGTTTATGTCTAAGGATTATATGTGCACAATCAAAGATATAATCTTAGTGAAGCTTACAAAGTATAGCAAGCTATTAATCAATTACCAAGGACCTTTCCCCCTCTACTCTGCCCTGGTCAGGCCTCACCTGGAGTACTGTGTCCAGTTCTGGGCTCACCAGTACAAAAAAGACAGGGATCTCCTGGAAAGAGGCCAGCAGAGGGCCACAAAGATGATACGGGCCTGGAGCGTCTTCCCTATGAGGAAAGACTGAGAGACCTGTGGCTGTTCAGCCTGGAGAAAAGAAAACTGAGAGGGGATCTCACCAATTTTTATAAATACCTGAGATGTGGAGACTGAGGGATTTGGCCAACCTCTTTTCAGTGGTTTGTGGGGACAGGACAAGGGGTAATGGCCACAAGATAGAACACATGAAGTTCCACACCAACATGCGAAATAACTTCTTCACAGTGAGGGTGACAGAGCACTGGAACAGGCTGCCCAGGGAGGTTGTGGAGTCTCCTTCTCTGGAGATATTCAAGGCCCGTCTGGACACCTACCTGGGCAGCCTGCTCTAAGGAACCTGCTTTGGCATGGGGTTGGACCTGATGATCTTTCCAGGTCCCTTCCAACACCTTTAATTCTGTGATTCTGTGATTCTGTGTGACCTGTTGTGGCAAGAAATCTCTTGTGAGGAATAAGGGATTTCTGCAGCAAGCAAGACCTCAAGAGGCATCCCTACTCAAGGGAGATCCTATCATGCAGTCCGCTGCTGTGTAGAAGAGCTCAAAGGGTGCTTGGCCTGCTCACTATTTATGGGGTAAGACTAATAGTCACATTGTTTTTCTGGCACATGGTCTGTTGGCCCTCAGCTGCTGAGCAAGACACCTGCCTGTCAGGTTTTCCAGCACCCAGCTTGAGTCGATATTGTAGTCACTCTGCCTGAGCAAGGGCTCAGGTGTAGCCAGAACACTGTTCACTATGTGCCTCGGGTGCAATGGCCAGTGTCTGAGCAAGGCAAAGGCAAGACCAAAGGCAAGAAGTGAGGAGGATGGGGGAGTACACTGAGACATGTTTTCAATGAAATGAGAAATATCTGTGAAGGAGTGATTCTGAAGACGCATAACTGAGTAGTTGGGTTAGGTAGCTACACAGTCACGTGACATGCTTTTGGTATCTTTTTCACATTAATTTTCATTAACAATTGGATAATCCAGTAAAAATCCAAGTCAGCAAGTATTTCATTTGAGGTAGGCATAGCACCTAGCACCCATTCCTTGGTATGTTCCTGCTAATTCAAACAATGATAACTACACTTCTCAGTGTACAGAAAGAGAAACTGAGATCTGCCTTTACTTCTCAGGGATCCCCAGAAGCTGAGACAGACATATATTTCCCATTACTCCTGACTTCTGAGCCCTTGTTCTTGACACAAGCAGCACAGCATGCTGTGAAGAGATAACTTGATTCAGTGATTTATTAGAAATGACTAATGTGATAGTCTTACTGTGAAGGCAGAAAGGTGCTCTTAAAATCATGTTTGCTGTAAAACTGCCTAGTTTAAATTTGGGGATTTACATTTTTAATGCTTTAAGTGTGATCCTAATTCCTATCCATGGTGCTTCAGGTTCCTGAAAGCCACTGGTAAACTCTGAGATTTTATTTTTTGTTTTCCTGCTCGTAGCTACATTTTACCTTATTTGAGAAATTTCTCTTAGCCCTCAACTTGTTTGGCTAAAACTCCAGAGATTCTCTGCCCTCTGGGTAGGTTGAGGGAAGGTTGGACTGAGGCTTCTTCAGGACAAGGGTGCATAAATCTGAAAGGAATGACTTGGAACTGCCTGAGGTACCTGTCAGTGTGCTCTTGTGAGGGAGGGTCTAATTACTGATGTCAGTTGGTCTCCAAAATGGTTTGTATGTGGTCCATGAAGCAAGGAGGAGGGAGCTGAATCTAGACCAAACACAGCAGATGATCGCTTTTATGCTTTCATATGGCAGGGCTTGGCAACACTGCTAAAATGGAGGAACTGTCAGAGGTTCCATTATGAAAGCCTATTTGCTTAGGGATTTATCACATTAAGTCTTTTAATTTGCATCAGACTAGAATCTGGCATTTGGTAGCCCCCCTCTTCTTTTCCTTTCCACTCCTGAAGTGATTTTTCTAATTTAATTTAAATCTGCTTGACTGCTTTATAGAGGGAGGCTATTATATTATCATGCTTGCAGCTGACACCGTGAGCTTGTGTTACAGAGCCTCTCCAATCTCAGGTGCCTGCAGCTTCTAAAATGCACCACTACACAACATGAATTACATACTTTTCATAGAACTATAGAATCATAGATTCATTAAGGTTGGAAAAGACTTCCAGGATCATCTGGTCCAACCATCCCCATACTACCAACGTCATCTACTAAATCATGTCCCTAAGCAACAGTTCCGATCTTTCCTTAAACACCCCCAGGGACAGTGATGCCACAACCTCCCTTTTGCACCAAAGCATTGCTTGGTGAGTTTCTATGAAAGACTTTTGGGTCCATAATACCCCTGATGATTTCTTCTCACCTCACACTGAAGTAACTGCTCCCAGAGGACACCATGAACTTCATCACTGAAATCACCATCATGGAAAAATGGAAACTATTTGGGAAGTATTTGAGTTCAGTAAATGCTGTAATTCACCTTGTAAAGCAAACAGTCATATCACATCACTGAAAGATGAGGAAGGTGTTGGCCAAGTCAAAAATAAGATGCTGAAAATAGAAGACTTCTTAAGCCAGCTCTACTGCTGAAGAAAATAAATGTTGAACTGCCCCCTAAGCATTTCAACTAAGAGGGAGTTTTAAGGACAGTCCCTTTTCTGTTGTTAATATCTGCCTTAGGATATACATTCTTGTTCTCCAGATCAAATTGTGAGATAGGAAGATGTTCATTTAAAGACAAATATTCAAGTGTTTAGTTGAATAGTTAAAAATAGCACCTTACCCTTTAAAATCAATTTTCTGGGGGAATGTGAAAAAAAAAAAAAAAAAAAAAAAAAAAAGATATAATATAATTTGCAATTAAAGACAGGAGCTAGAATGTGAAGATGCACAAACCTGGTAAACTGGAAAATAAATAAATAAATAAATAAAAGGTAGGTGATTATAATTAAATTAAAAGACAAGCAGTCTTCTGCAGCACTGTATTTTTAATTGCTTGACCTGACCTTTAAGAAAATGTTTGAAACTTCATAACATAACATTTAAACATCTGGAATAAATCTGCAGGAACCAGGGCAATCCTCCACATGACTAAGAGAACAGCCCAAAGACACTTCCCTGTGCCAATACACCAATGGGCCTCCTAAACAGTCATGCCACTTTGCATCAATTCCAACACCACTGGTAGTCACCCCAAAGTGAATTAAGGACAAGGTAGTAATTTTAACTTGAAATTCATTTGCTTTTGTCAGTTTATATCAGATCGTTAATGTCATCTTCACTGAAATTTCATGTTTAATATTAATGATCTCTGTAGTCTCATGTTAATATATTCAGTGAGCTTCTTTGATAATTTAAGACCATTTCAGATATCAAAAAGCCCAAGGCATATTTATCAGTGTAAGTATAAGGTTTATTGAAGGTATCATTAGAACTTTATATAGGCTCATCTTCCATGCATTATTGACATTATCATTTCATTAGGGGAAGGAGCTATAATTTAGTAGGAACTGCACTTGGTTAATAATAAAAAAAAAAAAAAAAAAGAAATTATTTCATCTCACTTCCTGATGCTCAGGATGATCAGATAAGAAATTACAATAGTAGATTCCTCTTTTCCAATCATAGAATCATAGAATATCCTGAGTTGGAAGGGACCCTTAAGGATCAAGTCCAACTCTTGACACCGCACAGTGGCAACAGAATTTATGGTTCATGCTGTTTAAGCACTTTTTTTTTTTTTTGGGAGAGGGGAGTATTTTGTTTATTTGGGGGAAGACACAGAGCTCTTTGACATGTATCAAGTGACTGGTTACTTCTGGTTACTGGTTACTTCTTACTGGTTACTGGTATACTATCATTGAATATCCCAAGTTGGAAAGAACTCACAAGGATTAATGAGTCCAGCTCCTGGCTTCACATATGACTACCCAAAAATCAAAACTATATGTCTGAGAGCATTGTCCAAATACTTCTTGAACTCCCTCAGACTTGGTGTCATGACCAGTCCCTGGGGAGCCTGTTCCAGTGCCCAATCAACCTCTTTGTGAAAAACTTTTTCCTAATATCCAATCTGAACCTTCTGTGATGCAACTCCATACTGTTCCCTTGGGTCCTGTTCCTGGTCACAAGAAAGCAGAGCTCAGCGGCTGCCCATCCATTCCCCTCATGAGGAAGCTGCAGGCCACCATAAAGCCTCCCCTCAGTCTGTTCTTCTCTAGGTCAAGTGTTCAAACCAAGTGACTTCAGCCACTCCATATAACTCTACCATTGTCGTAACAGTAACTGACTGTCAGTTATAGCATAGAGCTGTATATTTATTTCCTGTAACCACATCTTCACTGGAAAGGAAATGGTAGGGTTTTATCCATCTTTTTTTTTGTTTGTTTGTTTTTACTGTAGTCTGCCCAGGAGAAGAGTATTTTTATGGGTACTTCTAAGGAAGTACCCCTATACATGAATAACCACTGGAAAAACAAATAAACATACAGACAAAAATATCTGTGTAAGTGTACGCAGTGTATGTCCATACTCTGTGTTTTTGTGTGTGCACATAGAATCACAGAATCATGAAGGTTGGAAAAGACCTCCATCCCCCTACCACCAAGTACACACACACACACATATGTATATATGCACATATATATAAATACACACATATAGATACACATATATACAAAGCTATATATGCATACATACAGCTTTTAATCATAAGGTCTAAGGTATATGTATACATTCCTTTAAAAAAGAATTTAAATGAAAATTTATGCATGGTAGAATCTACTACTAACACCAAATAATAGCATTTTTTAATAAATTATCCATCGAATCACAGAATCTTAGCCTCAACCTCATTCAGCTTCACATTAAAGAAATAGTTCATTAATTTCTAAAGATTGAACTGAAATTCATTTTAATACCTCAAGAGAAATTTATGTTCTTGATAACCACATTGAGAGCATTTATTATGAGGTGATATTGTGTTTTTTGTTTCTTAATATCTTGTTCTTTTTCCTTCCACTTTATAAGAACTTCCTCACATGAGGCTTTTAATTATGCTGAGTTTCAGCCAAGTCCCAGAGAGGGAAAAATGAGTTGAAAAAGTGGTTGATACAAGAAAAACATAGGTTATGAGGGAAACAAGGAAATAAAGGAATGACACGAACATAATATGTCTCAGTTAGGATTTTCACACCTATTGTAAGTTATTCTGTCTTCTAACTGACCAGAGAAATAAAAGAACACAAGCCAATGCATTTGCTTATCTCAAACCTGTCCAATTCCCCCATAGGGTGGACGTGAAACTACTTTTGTGGATGATTTCTGTTGCTGCAATGAAGAGTCTTGTCCCTGTTGTGTTTCTTCCAGCAGGTATTGCACCTGAGGGACTCCAACATCTTCTCATATAACAAAATGACTTAATCTGATCTGTTTTTAATTAAACACATCCAGTGATAAATTTGGACCAGGCAAGGTCAGAGAAGTTACCATCTGTTTTGCAGCTCTGTCCATGGTACAATCACCCAGTCAGGATTTTTTTTTTTTTTTTTTTTTTTTGTTCCTATTGCTATCTGTTTCTTTGTAAGTTACTCCTTCATTGTGTTGAAACACAGCATAATTCTGGTTTCTGCTGCTTTGTGTTGTTCTTGGTGTTGGAAAAGATTTTTGATTAATCTTCTAATTTTGATAGCTGTTCTACGAGTGGTGTGTATTGGGTTTATGTGACAAGGTTTTGGTAACAGGGAGCTGCAGAGCTGGCCTCTGTGAGAAGAATCCAGAAGCTGCCCTAAGTTAGATAAGGGACAGTTTCACACAGCTCCACAGGGACTTGCCTGTTGCCTGTTGCTTGTCCATAGACAAGCAACAACAAGTGATGTTGCATTGTTTGCACCTTTGTTAGAGCAGATTTAGGAAGGAGAAAAACTTTCTGTGCAACACCAGCTGGGAGAGCAAGGAGTGAGAAGCAGCCCTATGGCCCCCAAGGTGAGTGCAGCAGGAGGGCAGAAGGTGCTCCAGACACACAGCAGCAATTCCCCTGCAGCCTGTGGAGAGGCCCCTGGTGGAGCAGGCTGTCCCCCTGCAGCCCATGGGTCCCACATGGAGCAGATCTCCACGCTGCAGCCCATGGAGGAGCCTGGAGAAGGTAGATGTGGCCTGGAGGATGCTGCTGCCCATGGAGAGCCCCCGCAGGAGCAAGCCCCAGGCCGGAGCTGCAGCCCGTGGAGAGGAGCCCATGCAGGAGCAGGTGTCTGGGAAGAGCTGCCACCCGTATTAAAGTAGTTAACAGTTGAGAAAAAAAATGGGTTAAGCGTGAGGCTTTGAGGGTGGGAAATTAAAAATAAATCCGTATGAAAATTGGTATAAGGCTTTCTTTAAAGTTATATATATAGGCAAGTATTAGAGGATGTTTATACCAGACTAGTAACCAAAACTTAATCTCTTTCTCTCTTGTGTGTTTCTGATATTTAAACCTATAATGAAAAATTCTGAAGTGATAGATGTAAAACTTGTCTCCTTTAAAGTAAGAGAGAAAACTGTTATGATACTCATGAATATGGAAACAGTATAAGTCTGGGAAGGATGCCTTCTTCTCATATTGTAACTTTTAATATCACTTCCACAATGACATTTGCTGTTTGATGGAAAACATGCACAGAACCCAAGGAAATGACTGGCTGCAGTGTTGCTTTATTTTGCTGTACTTTTAGAGAACTCTGCAACATAAAGTCTTCTTTAGTCCACAACCGGTCAGTGGCACCACATTGTCAGGTGTGCACTCGAGTCATTTGGCAGCTGCAAAGCCTATTTTACCAGTTGAGCTCAAGAATCACTACCAGGAAGGTATGAAATTGTGCACCCAGCCAGCAGTCTAACAAAAGGATTAGATTATTTTAGTGGTCCTGAACCCTCTTCTCTACAGAGATGGTCTACCTACTCTATTTCAAGAAACATTCACAACTGAATCTGACCGAACTGTTTAATAATGTTTTATTTTTCTTTGGACCAGACAAAGACATATATTACGACAGTGCTGGCATAATAACATTCAGGTCAAATTCAAAGCTTCTTCACTACCTTGGAGATGTTATAACTAACCAGAGATGCAAGTGATAATGAGGGTTGGGAGAACTTACTTTAATTCACTTCAAATGTATAAACACTTTGACTTTAAGTCAAACATAAATGTGCTCATGTTACTTTCAGAAAAGAGACTGTTAAAAGGAGCAGGCAGTAAATTGCCAGAGGGAAAGAAAGGACAGAGATCAACCAGAATGTCAAACACCTACACAAGAAGACCATGAGAGGTGTATATATATAAAAGAGGAATAAGAGAATTCAAACAAGGGAAAAAAATACGTAAGTATGTGTGGAGATTCAGGCTGGAACTGGTTTATGTTGAGATGATTGAAGATTATATGTGCATAACTTTATGTATCTATTTATAATACATATATATCATAGAATCACAGAATCATAGAATCATTAAGGTTGGAAAATATCTCCAAGATCGTTTGGTGCAATCATCCCCCTACCACTCACTGTACCATGTACCATGTATATACATATATACATAATATATATATGTGTATATATACACATATGTATATACATACATACATAATAAATATATACATAATTTTATGTATATAGATATGTACTCTATATGTACATAATTAAAAAAAAAAATCTGCTGTATATCTATGTGGATGTGCCATTTAGGAAATATATATGTATGTGAGTGTGTGTATATATATATATATATATGTGCTTGTGTCACTGTGGTCACTGTTCAAATGAATGAGGACATTCAGGATCAAAAGGATGTCTTCACATTCCAACATGTTACATGTAGAAAGGACTGACAGATTTTGACAGGAGAATTAAAGGTACCTATTTCCTCAGAATAGCTTTGAGACAAAATAATACAAAACGCAGCATCAGTTTTATTGTCTTCCAGCTTGCTCTGGTATTCCTAATTACCCAACAGATAAAAACCTGAGCCTTATTATTATTGAGAATAGGCAACACTATATATTCTGAAAGTTAGACAAACGTATTGTATAATAGGAAACCATGAATACATTAAATTGGTCAATGATTCTCCCTACTAAAGTCATAATTTACTATCTCCAGAAGGAGAATCTGCTAAAGAGAAATGAAAACTGCACTGCAGAATGTTTGGCGGATATCTTACAAGCAAGACATGCATCACTAGTGTTGTCCTATTTATTAGTATGGACTTTGGGTCGATGAAGTTCAAAATTATTTATTTTTTTTGTTTATTTTTCCCAATGCAGGTAGGTTTGGCCACAGGTAGAAACAATGAGTGAGTGAAAAAACAAGTTGATATCTGGTAGTAGAGGAGTAGTAGTCATTTTAAAGCTTGATTCTACCCCATATTTAGCTGTTCACACTGCACAGAGAATTTAAATATCAGAGTCCACAGGTTTTGATACATTAGTACTGGAAAGTTATATCAAAAGAGGTTAAGAAGGCTATATATGAGCAGTCTACTTAATTTTTTAAATAAAGGGCTCTGTTGTAGCTAAATGAAACATACTTTTTTCTTAGCCTTCACGTCCTATAGCTGGATTCATAATGCAATCAACAAACTCAGGATTAATCAGTTTTCAGAAAATCTGAGAAATTGTTTTATATCCCAATTAGCCCTCCCTAGTACTAGGACAGTACTTAACAGAGGATAATACAAATAGTGGGATTAGGATCAGCTGTTACAACTAAGCCTACTGTTACTGTGATTTACAGTTCAGCATACAGTGATGAAATTCAGTTGCTTTTAGACAGGAATTAAAGTCATAAAAAGTTTTTGTTTGATACAGTGTGAAATATAGACTGATCGTATAGAAATAATATTTTTATGCAAAAAGGTTGGAAGACAGAAAACTAATCGGTCTTTCTATCATATTCCTTTCTTTCATTTAAAGGAAGAGTATTTGTCTCACAGTCTAGCATCTATTATGTATAAGCATGAAGGAACAACTGCAGACATGCAGAAAATAAATTATATGGAAAAAAATCTTTAAAAGCAGTGGGAACTGTAAGTGTACTGTGTCAACTCTTCTATCAGGACCATCTGAGGTGTGAATTTTTACCATGATACTTTTTGGAATAGGGAGATAACTCAGTATCATCATAGGGCAGCCTTCTGCTGTTTTAGCTTTATGTTTTTACCTATGGTGATAGCGCCTCATCCAGAGCACCCCTTCCCATCCCCCTCATCTAGAGCAGGATGACAAATTTTGTTTGATCATTTGTTAACCCTTACAGATTAATTTTTTTTCCCCCATGTTATCTACCCCAAGCAGCACAGATGGGAGAATTCAAAAACGTGGCATTCTGAAGGCAAGGCACACAAGAATTGCTTTGGTTAAATTATGGTCACTCTTACCTTCTGGTTTAATTCACTTGAATCTTCTCAGTAGCAAACATCTCATGCAATAACAATCTTGTAAAACAAAGGCACCGAAAGCTAAATGTCAGACTGCTAGAGAATGAACAACTGCAACTTGCTAACACAATTTGTGAGGTATCACCTAAAAACTCATGGATTTAGCCATAACCCATCTGATGGTGAAAAGGAAAGTAACTTCTCAGAATGCCACTGAACATTCAATCAGGTTAATCTTTACCTTCCAACTGGCTAGAAAGAGAGGAGGAGAAGGAAGGTGCTATTTACTTGTTATGTTTGCTATTTTTCTTACTATAGGACACAACTGGTAGCCTTAGGACAGTTTTTAAATTCTGCACAAATAGGTCACCTAAAGTGCTATCTGAGATGGTGTTTTAATATGCAATGGCTTCATGTGTTTCTAATAAGTAATAATACTTCAGCTTAATTAATGAAAGGTATATATTTATATTTAATTTCCAACACAGACAAAGCCCAACATGTCTTTGACAAATTAAAAGTACAATCACAAAAAATGTTGATCCAGACTAATCCTTCATCCTTATACCAGGAAATACTCAAAGATGAAATAAAAACCTATTGAATATAGATGTTTTAATTATCACCAGAATAGACAGGGTCTGGGATTTTATTTCATGGGTTGTTGAATAGACTCCCTGCCAACAAAAGGAACCACAGCATCAATTCATAAATTCTTCTAACTCCACATAAAATTAATTAGATCCTCCCCTTCTCATAATTCCCGTAAAATGCTGTTCTAAATTTCCTCCTTTCAGATTGTTGGAACCTACCTTTAATTTCTGGCCTAGGTTTTTATATGGCCATCTTATGATAACCCTTATCCCATACCACAGTTCATTGACACGATTTGTACTAATGCAGTTTTCTACCAGTTGAAAAGCAGATCAACTTTATTTATCATTTAAAACCAATGCATTCTTCCACTGTAAATACTGTGTTATGTTAAACTGGTATTATGCCATCCTGTCTTGACCATCAGGTGTCTTTTTGATTACCAGATGGCATTTTTAACAGTGATACACACAGCCATCAGATATTGATTTAAAACAGAAGCCTCACTTTAATTCTATGATTTGTTCTTTGTTTGACTTTTACTCTCCATTGATGAAAGAGAGGGTCTAGAGAATATAAAAGTCTATATTTGGGAAGGACAAATGTTTTTACCTGTCAAAGGAGGAAAGTACAGGGTCTTTTGGTGTTGGATCTTACATATTTGGTTTTTAGATTCTCCTATCGGAATGCAACTCAATTTTAAGAGATGGATTCTGTCCTCTAGTATGGGCAGACTAAATTGCTGTGCACAGCTTTCAAATGTAGTAAAGAGACATTCAGGAAAAAAGGGTCTGACACACTTCCATTAATGGTTGACCCTGCTGGACAAGGTTAATTATTTATGATTATTGAAATATATCTATAAATACACAGCATGACAATGTGCTTTTACTGGTACAAATGAGGCATCCATTTTTTATTTTTTTTTCCAGATCTTGGATTTTATTTGGACAAGAATGTCTTAACCATCATACAGTGAATGTTCTGCATTTGAAGAGAGAAGACTGGAAATCAGCAAATGCGCATACAACCTTTCAGCTGGTCCCTGTGCTGCCAGCAATGCAAAGGCAGCACTGAGGATGAGTGAGCCCCAGGGGAAGATAACAGTCAGATAGTTGGGGCATATTTAGTGTCTATCTGTTGTATATTGACTGTTTTTTTGGAAAACCTTCTAGATAACTAGCTGAAGTGAGATAAAATGTTGGTGTTTCATACAGTCTCTTTTCAATGCCAAGGCCTAAATAATTTTTGACATTGAAAAAAGATTAAATTAAGAAAGGATATTTTTAGTGGCCCCTTTGTGCTTATCTGGAGAAGTGAGATCTTGAAAACCTGGAATGAATGTTAACCCTTGCTATGGGTTTTGTAGTGTCTTTATTACCTGAAGAGTTGTAGTTTCAAACTGTAGTTTCAAACTGGTTTCAGATTGGAACTGGCAATCAACTTTAGCCAAATTAACTCAGTGAAAGAAAAAAAAAAAAAAAAAAAAAAGAACTGATATATATATTATTTCCATTAATAATGTGATCTCCTCTATGGAACTTCTGGAACTAGTAACAAAACAAAGCAAAACAAGATAAAAAGAAGATTTTTATCCACAGACAATATTGCAATACACAGAGAAAGTGAAGTGAAACAAACCAATCTTTCAACATTAAAATCATTATATCTGCTATCCATGTTCATGTTAAAGCAAATTGAACAACTGTAATAAATATTAAGCAAAGAATGTTATTTTATACCAGAGTTTCTTTTATTTAACAAAAGGTCTATTTAATGCATTCAAATCATGACTTTTTTTTTTTTTTTAATCTTTCTTATTCTTTAATGCTTATAGGCCTAAACAATTGATTGCTCATGAAGATTCCCTCTCTCCCTCCCCCCCAGAATCAAGCATTAAACTCACCCTGTTTTTCATCCAGGTTATGCAGGTCCATGAGCAGTAACACTACCCTTAGGATTTTTCCCCTTTTTCATGCATCATGCTCCAATCTCATGCAGTTTTCAGGTCCAGCAACAAAAGCATATTCCAGATGATTGACTCTTCTCAGCAGAAGGTACCATTGCTGCCAAGAGCCAGTGAAAGCTATTGTGGATGATTTCATGGGACCTGGGGATAATTCACTCTGCCTAAAAAGACACAAGCTAATTTTGAAAGAAATCCTCTTGCTGTCATCTGCTATAACACATTCAATTTAGATAAATCCTTGAACTGGGATTCCTTATGCATAATATATTCTGTTAAACAAATAGAAGCACAACCGCGACTTTAAGAGTGTCCAAGTGATTGCTTAGGTTTTAGCACCCTGGCTGTCCAATTTCTTATCTAAACTATTACAAACAAAGGCAGAATCAGAAGATTAAAAAAAAATTCAAGTGACTGCTGAAGTTCAAAGAGTACTTGTATTTTAATAACAAGTACTGTACATGTTCCATGAAAGTGTTAGCCAGCTGATCTATATGTTAATTAGACTGCCGTTTGAAAAGGAAAATGATTCAAGTGCTTTCATCTCATTTCCAACATAAGCAGCCATGCTGAATACATTAGGAAGCATCATTCCTGCCTACTCTGGCGTCAGCTAAGTCCCTTTTTAGGCATTAGAAGAGAAAGAAAGCAGTAGAGCTGATAGTCAATTTTATGGCAGAATGATTTTCAAATAGAAAACAATTGGTTCAAGAAGAAAAAATAACAATCTCCATAGGGAAAAAAATATTTTAAAAAAATCATCAGGATTTTCTGTTGAACGTTTGTGATTATCTTTTCCATTTCTATTATCTACCTGGAAAAGAAATAGGAAAAATAAAACTAAAAAATAAGATTGCCAAGGAGCCTTCATGTGAGGAGTCAGGTGACTGGAAGTAGGCTGGGTACAGGTGGGGATGTGAGAACTGCAAGGCAGAGAAAGCAGGTGACTAGTGTCTGGCTCCCTGCCTAGAAGATTCTCATCGGAATCACTTTCTGCCTTCTGGCAGAAAATGAAATTGACAAGAGGTCAGAAGGTGAAATTGACAGAATGTTCAGTTGGCAGAAAGTTGACAAGCCACAAAAAAACTCCATATTCCTTCTCCAAATTTTTTTTGAAACCTTTCAGTTCTGGAAAAATAAAAAATATATACTAAGAATAATAAATAATTTTCAAATCACTTTAATTTCTTATTTCAAAATACTGAAACCTTCTAAGGAAAAAAAAAAAAAACATTTTTCCTGTTTGGATTTGGACTGAAGTCCTCAACCTTCAGCACTGCTGCAGTGTTGGCCTAGACAATAGTTCTCAAAAGTGAAGGGGAAAGCAGAGTAAGGGGATACAAATGCAGCTGCGCATTGCCTCATCTCATCTTTGTGTATCCGAATAAAGAGGTAGTAGAAAAATTCTGTTCAGAAATGCTCTTAAGCTAGAAGTGTCACGCTAAGATTTTGGTAGCAGTGTGTTACAACAACCTAGACTACATTTTAGGAGTTAATTATGTCTCTTTGTAAATTGTTTGAGCTGGAATCATGCACCATGCAGCTGGGACTTGAAATCTGGAATTGCATATTTGCAACACTTTGTGACAACAGTTCTGTGTCATAATCCAAGATGAAGTGCATTTAATTTTATCCTGTAACATGAATAATTTTATAAATCTTTTTTTTTTTTTTTTTTTTTTTTTGGTCAGTAAATGGAGTTGACAAAGATTCTGTCTTTTATCGATTAGTAACATACAAAACCACCTTGGAGAATAAACACGGCAGTCTATGAGCTTGCCACTCAAAACAAAACACTTTAAAATATTACTTTAAAAGGGGATCTGATACTGCTATAAAGTAGCTGTAACAGAAGATTACCAACAGCACTCCGTATGGAAGTCATAAAACATACTTCTTGGTACAGTGGATAGTACAGAACAAAGCTGCAAATGAAGCTGTGTGTGGCTGAATAATTAAAAATATTAGACATGCATTTTCATTTTCCTCATTGTGTGAAGTTCTGATTGGGAAAATATTTGACATTATTTCTCACATTCAGTTCTATCTTTTTTTCCTAGGTGCTGACTGAACTTTTCAAAACATTTTTCCACTGATATCTTGAAATGTGTAATACCCAGCAATTTATTTCAGAAGAGTTATTGTAGGAGTATATGATGGACTGATGACATATTCTTTATGAAAATAAACCACCAGCTAATATTGCACCTTATAATACACTTATATTGTCTTAAAGAAATCAATTAAATCAATCCAGTGTACTGAGCACTGGTGATGACTAACTTGGAGTACTGTGTCCAGTTCTGGGCCCCCAGGTAGACCAAGAGAGACCTGGATATACTGGAAAGAGTCCAGCAGAGGGCCACAAAGTTGATGAAGGGTCAGGAAACCTTGTGAGAAAAGGTTGAGAGAGTTGGAACTGTCCATCCTGGAAAAGAGAAGGCTTGGGGGATCTTATCAATCTTCATAAATACAAGAAGGGAGGATGCAACGAGGATGGACCCAGACTCTTTTCAGTGGTGCCCATGCCAGGACAAGAGGCAATAGGCACAAGGTGGAAAACAAGAGGTTCGATCTAAACATTAAGAAGTATTTCTCAACTGCGAGGTTGATAGAGTACTGCCCTAGGTTGCTCAGAGAGGTTGTGGAGTCTCCCTCCCTGAGATATTCAAAAGCGATCTAGTCGTGGTCCTGGGCAACTTGCTGAAGGTGTCCCTGCAGAGGGTAACAATCACAGATAATTTAGATACAGTAATGATGTGGCCCCTGAGATTACATTACAGCTTTTATTTATATGGATACAATGAAAAGGAAAGATAAAGAGAAATTCCAATTTCTAACTTCTGCATGGTTTATTGGGATGTATTCTCCCAACCTGTTCATTTCCCCTGTAAATAAAAAGCTCTTTAAGGTCTTTCTCCTCATTGAGGTTATTGCTAGTGGGTTTAGGCATTATCTCTAAAAGATCAATTACATCATCGTATTATGTTAATCTTAAGAAGTTATGATGTCCCCGAAATAAAGATGGTCTTTTTCATAGTCTAGTTAGGAATGCAAGTGAGAATGACAGTATTGCAAGTTGTACCACCTTATGTCTACAATTACACACAGGTCTGGTCTGCTTTCTGTACACATGAAGCATCTGACCTTTCTTAGATTTCAGATTTTTTCCTCACACAAACATACTGCAGAGCTACATTGATGAATGCTGCAGTAAATGTTTGAAGCTCTTCTTCCCCATTCTCTGAGAGTGCACAGTAATTTCCTACTGCATCAGAGTCAAAAGATAACTTTTCTTTGGGCTGAATTTAAACAGGTCTCAGAGGATTGTAAGTGTATTCTCTTTGTATATCATTAGATTCAGGGAAGAGAAGGAAAAGGACCATTCCCTGAAAATCACAGAAAGAGAAGCTGCAAATATGTGGCTGCAACTGTTGTCAGATGTGCATAAGACACCAGGATAGTAGAGAGGGATCTGCTCTACAAGCAACAATCATGCAGTGATAAAACCCTCTTCCCTCATCGGATCAAGGCCTTGCTCAGTTAACAGTACAGAGCTCTGATATGGAAAAGGAGAGAAAACTGTCTTTGAATTTCTTCTTTGGTGCTGTATCAGATCTTGTTCTCCACTTCAGAAACTGTTCTAGAAAATTAAAATACATTAACCTTGGATATCATAGAATCATAGAATACATGTAACCTGAGTTGGAAGGGACCCACCAGGATGATCCAGTCCAACTCCTTGCTCCACACAGTACCACTCAAAAATCAGACCAGATGTCTGAGAGTGCTGTCCAAATGCTTCTTGAACTCTGGCAGGTTCGGTGCTGTGAGCACTACCCTGGGGGTCTGTCCCAGCACCCGACCACCCACTCAGTGAAGAAAGAACCTTTCCCTAACATGCAACCTGACCCTCCCCTGTCTCAGCTCCGTGCTGTTCCCTTGGGTCCTGTCGCTGTCCTCAGAGAGCAGAGCTCAGCACCTGCCCCTCTGCTACCCTCATGAGGAAGCAGGCCACCATGAGTCCTCCCCTCGGCCTGCTCTGCTCTAGGCTGAACAAACCCAGGGACCTCAGCCACTCCTCATGCGTCTGCCTCTCTAGGCCCTGCACTATCTTTGTCACCCTACTTCAGACACTCTTTAATTGTTTTATGCCCTTATATTATAATACTCAAAACTGCACACAGTACTTGAGGTGATACTGCACCAGCGCAGAGCAGAGTAGGACAATCACCTCCCTCAACCAGTTGGTAGTGCTATGCCTGATGCACTCCATGGTCCAGTTGGTCCTTTTGGCTGCCAGAGTGCACTGTTGCACTCTGTATTCATCTTATCATCTACTGCATCACTATGCACTATCTTCCATTTGTTGCCAAACTGACAAGAAGACAAGAGGCAGTACCACATTTACACTTAAAACAGCAACTTTTTTATAACACTCATCTGCACAAAGAACTGCCACATCGTTTTCCCTTATGATACCACTCCAGACATAACATCTGTAACCATTGTAAGCTCCGGTGATGACCTCACCAGTGGTGCCAACATGACAAAAAAAATTCAGCCTAAACTAACCACTGGTATATCCCTGACCTTAACCAAATAAAGTGTGAGAAAGAACATTCACATTTGGGTTCATCTCAATACCACTGGGCAACAGTTTAACTGAATTTTCGATGTGTGTTCTCTCATTTTAAATTCCATGTGCGTCTGTCTCTTATACCACTTTAAAATCAATGACATAAGGCCAATAATTTTCATTGTTTCACACTCCAAAAAAAAACAAAAAAAAACAAAAAAAAAAACAAAAAAAACAAAACCAAAAAATAAAATAAAATAAAATCACAGAATTGTAGGGGTTGGAAGGGACCTCAAGAGATCATAAGGTCCAATCCCCCTGCCAAAGCAGGTTCCCTAAAGCAGGTTGCACAGGTAGGCATGTAGATGGTCCTTGAGTATCTCCAGAGCAACAGCTGCTGCCAGTACCTCCAGTGGCTCCTGCCCAAACTGTGTCTGATCCCCACTGCCCAACTCAGCAGGGGCAAGGGACAGGTAAACCAGGAGGAGCTGCTGGCCCTGTGTCCCTTTGCTGTGATGGTGACTCCTGTGACACTCTGGACAAGCCTGTGTGTTGTGAAGTCCCACAGGAATCGGCCTCTGGACTGGGTATGGCTGGCAGGCTTTGAGGTGAATGCTTTATATGTACAACTTCCATTATTTCTTAGGAAGATCTTATGCTTGTTTGCTGGAATAAAATAAATAAATAAATAAATAAAATCCTTGAAAATCCTTCAAAAAATCATTGTTCTTACATTTGGATTTTGTCATTTCATTCTGTGCTCCTGGTGTTAAGTTTTCATCTTTGATCCAAGTCCCAAAATTGCTTACTTTCTGGGTTTAGTGTCATGCTGAAGACTCCTGGGTAACCTGTTAAGGTCTCCTTAAGTTCAGCAATAATCAGCCAGAAAAGCGATAGCTGCAGAATCCCTAAAAAGTCTAGCAGCAGATTTTAGCCCTCCTCTGGGAGGCAATTACTCTGTCATCATTTGAAGAGAATGACCTATCTGCTTCTGGCAGGCGTTTCAGTTCCAGACATGAAGTCTGTTTCTGAACTTGCTGCACATCCCCTGTGTGATGGACGCCCTGGTAACCAGTGCTGTAGTGCACTAAGCTATCACATGTCTGCCAAGAGTCAACCTTTAAACAGGGGATCCAGGATGAAAAATGCCTTTGTCTGTTCAAATTAAGATCAACACGTTTGCTTTCTTCATCAGAAACTGTTTGTTTCATTGTCTGGGGCTGACACCAGCACATGTGCTGAGAAGGTAAACAATTTGTTTAAGTTTCTTCATTACCCAATGCTTTCCACTTTGCATGTATCACCTGAAAAAGAAAACAACAAATAAACTCTTCCAATGTCATTAAGCAAGCTTAACGTCTTTTATTTGAAAATAAGGCTTTCCTTGTCTTCTGAACAGTCTAAATAGCTTGGTTTATCCTTTTTGCCATCTGAGGACTGTTCCTCAAACTCTGCTTCCTGATCAAAGGGGGACATTAACAGGTTATTAATAAACACCTATAAATTGTTTCCAGGTATTGTGCAGCAGAAACTACCCCTTCCAACTGTCTTGTTTGGAGAAATGGTCATTTCTCTACAAGATGTTACCAGTTACCAAATGAGATGCAATAAGACTATGCAAATATTCCTAATCCATTGCAATAAAGATAAAACTGGTTCACCTTCTTACCTTTACCTGATAGTTGACATTTTCTTCATATGTTCCAAACTCTTGTAACTGTATGCAGCATCTGCATTAGAGGGGATAAAGTGAGGATGACAGAAGAGAAGACAATCTTAAACTTTTTGAATGGAGCTATTTATCTGATAGGATTAATGAACTGTTAGGACACTGATGTAATGCAACCCAGGCTGGCTATTTAGGACCAAGATTCTTTAGTCTCTAAGCATGACTTCGATAATTGAGGGGTTCTCAGTCATTTATTGAGAGCACAGAGGACCTGTCTGAAAATAACTGACCCTCTGCCCTTGATGACAGTATACATAGTACCCAACTTGAATGAGCATGTCATTGGAGAGGTGGAGGTGACTGCAGCTGGTGAGGGAATCCAGCAGAGAGGATCTAATTCTTTTGTGCTCTCTGAGCCTGAGTCATATCATCTAGACATTCAGAGAGATCTTAGTCTTCCCTACTTGTCAATAATTATGACAAACATATCTTCTGAGCTGCTCCTTTCTTTATATTTATATTTTTTGCTTACTATAGCTAGAGTAAGAAAATATATTCTCTGAAAAACAAAAGGAAAGAGCAATAAAGAGACCTGAAGCACTGAAAACTGTCAGAGTGCAAGGGTCATTTACATTTACTCACTTTATTTGTTACACTTTTAAAGACTTCAATTCTTTGTTGGTTCCAAACAGTTCTAGTAAGGAGAAGTAGATACGATGTCTGCCTGGATTCAAGTACTAATGACTCTTTCATGATCTGGAACAAAGACAGGTGAAGGGAGGCATTTCTTTCACAAACACAAACAATTCCTTTCTTAACAAGTTGGTTGACAGAAAAGATATAACCTGCTTCTCCATTACAGAAAGATGCTGAAGCATGGAGAGCAATTTACTTCTGTGCAACGACATTCATTATTTTCTTAATGGGCATTTTGGTGTTTCTGATTCCAAAAGGGAGTTTTCCTCAGCAGTGGAAAGGCTGCATTCCTGGGTTTATGACTCAGATCAAATTTTGTGCATTTCAATTCAGTATACCTAAGATGAAAATATTCATAAAATTTTAATTGTATTTTTATTGCATAGTCTGTATGGGCACACAATCTTTTTACATACACAGACTTCCGAAAAAAAAAAAAAATGAAAAAGAAAAAAAAAAAAAGTCTTGATGCTAAACTCCAAAGATACATTTGATATATGCATACTTATATGTACATATGTATTTACATATATACACACAGACATACATGCAGTGTTTGTGGCACTGAGTGTCTATATGCATGCAAATATACAAAAAGGTATTTTTGACTCAGCTTAAATGATCCATGCATCACTGTAACAAAGGAGAATTCAGGGAAATTCTTCCTAATTATTGTTAGTATAAATGAGAGAAAAATAAAGGTCTTCTGATTGCTGTGGATCCCAAAGGCATGGCCCATGTTACCCATTCACTCAGCTGCCTTCAGTTCAGCAGTACTGTATTTCTGGGGCTGCAGGATAACTATACTCCATCATTGCTACACACTTTGCTGAACATTTAAAATAATGTTTCTCTTACTTTGGGGGTTTACCTGATGAGGCAGGGAAGAGCATGGTACTTAGAGTGGAACTGTGTATCACATTGATGATGATGTGATGTAGTATACAAATCAATAGTAAAACCAACCAAAACCAACCAACCAAACACAAAAGAAGTTAAAAAAAAAAAAAATCTAAACTCACTGCAAAGTCGTCCTACACTCTCCACCCCCCCCTTTAAAATCTGAGTACCACAAAGTTGTTTGTTCTATTGTGCTGTACAGAATTCTATTTCAAGATTCAGTAACATCATCAACACTATGAAACAGCCAGCAACAAATTGCAGGATAGCAATCTTTTCCCTTCAGTCTCCTTTTCCTGCCTTCTCTTTAGTCTCCTTTTCCTGTCTTTCTCTAATGGTTACCTGCACCAGTAACACCTTTCATGAGAAGTGGAATTCATTCCTTCATTCTTTGAGTGCATCTTAAGGACATCTGAGTATTTTTTTTAATATAATTGATTATGTAAGGGTATCGAGGGTATGGTTCTACCTGGCTTTTTCAAAACATGGCAAAACAAATTCTAATTGGTAATTACTGTTTATAGTGATTATTTATAAGCATACATTTAGACTGGCAATTGGAAGAAGGTAACATGAGGAAGAAAATTGAAAGCAATCTGTTGCATAGGCCATAGGTGTAGCCCTATTTAAATGAAAGGTTGCCCAGCTTTTGTTGTTCACATATCCACACTGAATCATATTGCAGGAAAATAAAAAGTTCAGTTTATTTCCCTAATTCCAGGTAATGCAACATGTGACACTTTTGAAGGCTACTTTGATTCAAGATTTAATTTATTAAAATATGATCCTGGAATATTATGCATGAACATAAACAGAGGCAAGATTACAAAGTAGTTTTCAGATATGAGTTTGATGAGAGATTTGATGAGAGATTTTGTGATGTAATGTCCTAGACTAATTGATTTGATAGTTAAGTGATCGGGATTATATTGTTTCAATAAAACCATGACAATTTCTTCCACCATTTAATTTTAGATGGTATTGTTCTCCAGCCCCCCATTCTCTTTGTTTTAAATACTATATATTTTGGAGTATTTCTTGATATTGGTGGTGTTTGTTTGTTTTCCACCTATTTCATCTGACCTAAGACTATGCATTAGTATAATTTACAGTTTATGGTTTTGAGTTACACAATGAGCTGGGTACTTGCATAAAAATATTAATAGAAAAGCCCTGATAAGAAAATAGAATATTTATTATTCTAAAGATTACATTCATCTTTAGAATATTCATATTCATCAGGCTATGTTGAGTATAAAACCTTGTCACAAAATTAATGGAGTGAGCATGGCAACAGGATTAGTCCAGGTGCATCAGTCATATTTATAACATGAACATTAAGTAAATATTTCCACCTTGCCCACTGCACTAATGTTGTTCCTAGTACTGATGACGATTCATCTCTCAGCTGTGTTCCTTTTACCACCACTAACAGGCCCTGTTGAGTCGGTGGGTAGACCTGACATTGTTAAAGCCAGACTTCAACTAGTCATTGCCCTGTCAATGAGCTCAAGCTGCCAGAGTAAGCTGATCAAGATCCTGGAGTAATTTGTCAAAAATTAACATTGTGACACTGTTTCCAGACAGCTTTTCCTAAATGTTATTAACAAAGGCAGTATCACAGACTGAAAGCAACTTTTACTGGGGTGATTAATTAGTGCTGGCAAGGCTTGGTTGGGTTGAAGTACTGCTTTGTAGCTCCAGAAGGCCATAAGAAATGGATAACACTTAGCAAGAAAAGTGATCATTCAAGATGTGACAAAGATACAGAAAATGTCCACTAGATGTTGGACAAGAAGGTAAATGCTTCTTGGATAGCTAGGCAGCTGATGAAGTCATCATTGCTGCACTGACAAATATACACTACTTCTTGGGATTTACCTTATTTGACCTTTATTTTGCAGAATTTTTTCTGTCCCTACCCTGGATTTTCATCTTTATTTACTGTCCCCATATTGACTTGCATCTTGGGCGGGAGGGAGGAAGGTATAATGAAGAGGAAGAAATTTGCTAAGAATGAAGTGAGGGAAATGGAAGAAGTAGAAGATAGTGGAAGAAATGGCCAAATATGCAGGCGAGGTACCAGCTGTGCCTTATTAAATTTAAACTCAGTTTCACATGCAATGACAAAAGTTCTTCCCCTCTCTCACAGCCCATCAATCTAAGTATAGAATGATGCCAGTCTGGGTTACTCACATAGTCTTCCTTGTCCAAGCTGACTAGGGATGGATTCCTAAGCTAGCTCTGGTAGGCCTGTTCCGTGGCTCTGTGGCCAGTTGGCATGCAGTGTCTTCTGCAAATGCTGTAAATTATCTCAGTCTCCAAAACCACATGGCTATGTGCAAGTTTTATTCTGGGAATGATTTGTGTCCCACTTTAACTCCCACACCATGCCCAACAGTTTTAAGGAGTCAGCTAGTTGGCACAGTTAAAGACTACCACAGGATATGCTTTAATAGTTTAATTGTATGAACAATTGTTTCCTCATTTGGGGCCGGTCCTCTTTAACATCTTCATCAATGATCTGGATGACGGCATTGAGTGCACCCTCAGTAAGTTTGCAGATGACACCAAGCTAGGTGCGTGTGTCGATCTGCTCGAGGGTAGGAAGGCTCTGCAGGAGGATCTGGATAGGCTGCACCGATGGGCTGAGGTCAACTGTATGAAGTTCAACAAGGCCAAGTGCCGGGTCCTGCACCTGGGGCGCAATAACCCCAAGCAGAACTACAGGCTGGGAGAGGAATGGTTGGAGAGCTGCCAGACAGAGAAGGACCTGGGAGTGATGGTGGACAGTCGGCTGAATATGAGCCAGCAGTGTGCTCTGGTGGCCAAGAAGGCCAACGGCATCCTGGCTTGTATCAGAAACACTGTGACCAGCAGGGCTAGGGAGGTGATCGTCCCCCTGTACTCGGCTCTGGTGAGGCCGCACCTCGAGTACTGTGTTCAGTTTTGGGCCCCTCGCTACAAGAAGGACATCGAGGTGCTTGAGCGGGTCCAGAGAAGGGCGACGAAGCTGGTGAGGGGCCTGGAGAGCAAGTCCTATGAGGAGCGGCTGAAGGAGCTGGGCTTGTTCAGCCTAGAGAAGAGGAGGCTCAGGGGTGACCTTATTGCTCTGTATAAGTACATTAAAGGAGGCTGTAGCGAGGTGGGGGTTGGCCTGTTCTCCCATGTGCCTGGTGACAGGACGAGGGGGAATGGGCTAAAGTTACGCCAGGGGAGTTTTAGGTTAGATGTTAGGAAGAATTTCTTTACTGAAAGGGTTGTTAGGCACTGGAACGGGCTGCCCAGGGAGGTGGTGGAGTCACCATCCCTGGAAGTCTTCAAAAGACGTTTAGATGTAGAGCTTAGGGATATGGTTTAGTGGGGACTGTTAGTGTTAGGTCAGAGGTTGGACTCGATGATCTTGAGGTCTCTTCCAACCTAGTGATTCTGTGATTCTGTGATCTACAGACATTCCTTGGCACTGTTTGATGCAAGGTGACCCAGGCCTTGGAGATGTCTAAAGGATGATTAACCGAAGATGACCATTATATCGATATTCTTAAGGGAAACATCATATGATGTTGAATATGTCACCAACCAATATAAGTAAATAGTTGGCTGCAAAAAGGAAGATTAAAAGTATTCTAATGTGAACTATTCATGAACTATCCTCATTAGAATAGTAAAAATCACACCACTAGACTGGGAGACCCCAGCCCAACAAGGGACCCTTCCTCTCTGAGGATGAGCAGAATGCTTCTGTCATTGTATTGGGTCTGGCTGGAATGTTAACTTTCCCAGCAGCAGCCCATACAGTGCCGTACTCTGTACTTGTAGCTGGAACAGCAGTGTTATCACACCAGTGTTGTGTCTGCTGCTGAGCAGCAGTGGCACAGTATTAGGCCTTTCTCTAACCCTCCTAGGGGGTGGGCAAAAGGTGAGGAGAGAAACATCACTAGGGCAGCTGGCCTAAACCAATCAAAGGGATATTCCATACCATGTGATGTCACACTCAGCAATAAAAGGTGGAAACAGGAAGAAGAGGGGAGGGGTGGGCTCTCGTTTGGAAGACGTCGGTCCTCCTCTCGAACACCGGCTGCGTGCGTTGAGGCCTTGCTTCAAGGACGTGGTCAATCATCGCTCATTTGTGGGAAGTAGAGAGTAATTTCTTTCCTCTGCACTTCCATATAGCCTTCATTTATTTTGTTTGTTTGTTTTCCTCCCTTCTTTTTATTTTCCTTTTTTTTTTCCCTCCCTTTCCCCTTTCCCTTTTTATTTTCCCCTTAGTTAAATTGTTAGTTCATGGTAGTCTTTATTTAATTATTATAATTATTTCCCTTTAATTAAATTATCCTTATCTCAACCCGTGAGTTGTTCTTTGCTTTACTTCTCCCCCTCCTCATCTAAAGGAGGGGGAGTGAGAGAGCGGTTGTGGGGTTTAGCTGCCCAGTACGGTAAAACCACCACAGTCATGTCAGTAATATGCTAATTATGTAACTAATTGGAGGCTATGGAATTGTAAAACATGTAAATGTATTGATGAGGATTGTGTAAAGAGTGACATGGGAAGTCCTAAGGTGTGCCATCTTTGTGTGAAACCAGCTGGTAACCAGACTTGTACAATTCAGAAATAATCAATATCTTGACCTTGTACACTAGGTAATGAATCCAAATTTTTATTGGTCAATAGTGATATAACATCACGTCAAACAATGTGATAATTACAAGAGTCACGATATACCATTACTATCATTAACACATCTAATATAGCAAGAATCACATAGCTAAATCCTGTTTAAGTAAATACTCTTTTCTAATGGCTTTATATAGTTGGCTTTCACCAAGATTTCCTTAATTTTCAGTGATATAAGTGAAGTCAATGTGTTTGTCAATAACTTATATTTGTCTGTTTTACAAGCTTTAAAATACAGTGAGAAATCTAGCAGTCTCATGCACAAAGTCCTATACCTATATGGGTTGTCAGTGACAGACTGTGAGGGTGCCTGTGGTGGTTTTACAATGTTAGGCAGCTAAACACCACAACTGCTCTCTCACCCTCCCTCCTTAGATGAGGAGGGGAAGACGTAAAGTAAAGAACAACTCGCAGGTTGAGATAAGGATAATTAAATTAAAGGGAAAAATAATAATTATTATTATTAAAGAAAAATTATTATTAACTAAACAATTTAACTAAAGGAAAAAAAAAAGGTGGTAGGAAGGGGAAAGGGAAAAAGGGAGGGGAAAAGGGAAAAAAGGAAAAAAAAAAAAGGCTATGTAAAAATGCAGAGGAAAGGAATTACTCTCTACTTCCCACAAATGAGAGATGCTTGGGAGGTAGTACAATCTATGTGTTATTCCCAGGAGGAAGCTTGTATGTGGTCATTGTGTTTTGAAGTCCAAAATTTTAACAATATGGACATGGTATATTCTATGCTAACAGATTTTGCTACATGGTTTGTATGTGTTTAATTGACTTGTATAGATTCAGCCTGTACGTTCAAAGAGCAAAAGGTGAATAATATTACATAAATGTTATCTAGAAAGAATAATCCATTTAAAACAGGGAATATTTATTCTTAATTTATTCGGAATAAATATTTTTGCAGTGCTGTGATGATCTGTTCATCGTGGGTGTAGGCACCTTATCAGGCAAATTAAGACTTGCATTATTAGCTAATAGCACACTAGGAGACAATATGGCTAGCAGAACATAAAACTTCTAGTTCCACCACAATATCAGTTAACTAAGCAAAACAGGATCACTTTCATCATGACTTTAGAATTATATCTGAACCCACATGCAGAAATCCACCATACATTTTAGCCATTGTGCCATGGACATAGACATATGGGACACATACTTCAGACCATGAAAAAGGGTTTAATTTCTTCAAAATATATTATAGATACAACTATAAGCTCAGAAGACAAAATTCTTCACAATAGTAATGGACATTAAGCACATAATGGATAGACTACTGCTTAAGTTGGTGTTATCACCATGTGCAATGACACATGCAAAGCCAGTGACTGAAGGACCCAGATGGCACTTAAGAAGTTTCAGCTAGCCAGCTGGGACATGAAGGAAATGTACGATTGTCAATACAGCTGTTAATTTTGTTGGCCTTGAGCTGCCCATAAATATAGATATCTGAAAAATAAGAGCACTTTTATTCCACAAGAGCTCTACTGGACTCATCTTCATAGCTGTCTATGCAAACCCATGCACATTTCAGGAAATCAGCTCATCCCTCTCAAAAGAGTGATTTATGTTTCCTTAGAAATACCATTGCAGCTGCACAGATCAAGTGAAACAGAGTCCCTAAAACAATGGCACAAGGTGGCATTTCATAAGCAAAATGTCTGCAGAATTTTTCCAGAACTATTTTGAAAACGACCCTGAAAGGGCTATTTAGAAAAACATGACAGACCTAAGCATATTGCAATTGTTCATATTTATATTGTCCTTGGATACACCAACAACTTAGCTGTAAGAGGGGTGTGATGGAGAGATTTGCATGGATAAAACACTTTACAATATGATTAAGATAGGGGATTTACACACTGGAACCCTAGATAAGCTTAAACCATAGAGATTGAATCACGAGTGGCATTTTGCAAGAGACTTTGAAAGCTTAAAGCACGGATATTTTTTCCACTTATGTATTACAAAAATAGGTATACAGAAATAACTAGGACAGACTGGAAACAAACAAACAGAGGATTATGGTTTCCAGGTTTTATGGGATTGAAAAGCACTTGTATATACTGTGGTATTTGTAGTTCTCAATTAGGAAATCAGTTATAGGCCTATGTCTGAATATATGTGGGACTAACTGCAAACAAAACCAGACTGTCTGTCTCAGACAGTTGGCTGGGAATTTGCCTTTGACAAGCAAAATTCTTTGGGCACTGGTTATGAATTTCATATTTTTCTTCATTCACTGTTACAGTAACCTATTTCTGTAAATCCATAGATAGATGCAGTGTGGATAGATGCTACGGAATCACAGAATCACAGAATGTCTGAGGCTGGAAGGGATCTCTGGAGGTCATCTTGTCCAATCTCCCTGCTCAAGCAGGGACACCTAGAATTTATTACCCAGGACTATGTCCAGATGGCTTTTGGAGGGAGACTCCTCAAGGAGGGAGACTCTACAACCTCTCTGGGCAACCTGGGTCAGTTACCCACACAATAAAGAAGTGCTTCCTGGTGTTTAGACGGGACATCTTATGTTCCAATTTGTGGAGGTGCTCCAGTCCTTTCATCATCTTGGTGGCATCTGCTGGAATCTTTCCAGTTTGTCCATGTCTCTCTTGTATTGGGGGCCCAGAACTAGATACAGTACTCTAGGACTGACCTCACCAGTGCAGAGCAGAGGGGAAGGACCACCTCTCTTATACTTAGTCTGAGTAGAAGACTAATACATAATTAGTCTTACTAGAAGACTAATACTATTAGTCTTCTTACCAGCAAAGTTGTTGATTCATGTTCAATTTGGTGTCTGCCAGGAGTCCTGTTTTTTTTGTTAAAGAACTGTTTTTTGTTTGTTTATTTGTTTGTTTTTTCCTAATATTCAAAATCCTGTGGCAAACTTGGACCAAGTTCCAAATAAACGTTTGCCTTGTTTGCTTAAGAACTATGTGTCTCTCGGATAATTCATAGGATTTACCTCTAAAAACATTTATCTTTTATTCAGATGCTGGTTTAAACTTATTTTTACACGTATGTTTTTTGTTTTGTTTTGTTTTGTTTTGTTTTCCTGTCATGCAAAACTGAAACAGAGAAGAAACTTACAAAGAGGAATACTTTAATTATCTATATTCATTAGTGATTTTTTTTTTTTTTTCATAAACTTGAAGCATTGTTGGGTTAAACTCACAATTGTTTGTCTGGGAACTGTCATCCCTATTTTATAAGAGAGAAAACTGTGCAAAGAGAAATTTAAATATTCTGCTCAACTGAAAATGGAAGTCAGTTTTCCTGAGAGTAGGCGAGAGGTAGCCAATGACACTGAGATAGGAAGTTGCAGTTAGAACAGTCGTGTTTTCCTTAACACATGATTATCCTGCATCTTGCAGGTTTCTTTTTGGAAATTTGGTCACGACCTGGGGATTTTGAACTAGAAAGAAGATTTGCACCAAATGTGGAAAATGTTTATTTGTTTGGCATTTTTTATCAGCCAATATGTTTCAAGAGTCTTGAATTCATTCATAAACATACAATCACGGTATTTGGCATTCACTAAATAGTGTCAACACCTACTCTGGTCTCTCCCAGTCCCTGGTTTTCTGAAAGCATGTACAAGCCAAGAAAATAGTGTTTATGTTTTCCAGAGAACTGGAGGTCTTACCAACCCGTTGGTATTTAGAGAACTTTTCCCATGATTCAACTGAGTAATCTAATCCTCACTAATAACTTGTAATTTCTGCCTCATTTTGTCTTCTTGCTACAGAAATAAAGATATCATGTACATAAAATACTTAAAGACATCTCTTGTCATTAAGCTGAACATCCCTCACCCTCAGTTTGAACTAGCTTCTTTATAGTTCTTTTAATAAATAGATCTCAAAGTAATTATAAAGGAAGTCACTAATATCCTATTTCATAAATTGAGATGTTGATTCACAGAATTAATAAAGGATTTGTTCAGAAAGCCAGGCAAGGAACCAAGAAGGGAAACCAGGTCTTCTCTTATCCAGGGAAAACTGGTCAAGAATAATTCCATGTTAAAAACCCTATAAACCATACCCATAATCACTGAAAGCATTTACCCTAAATAACATTACATCTATTCCTCATATTTTGACAGGAAATGTCAAAACAATTTTCAGACATTAACACATCATCTTGCTTTATTATTAGGAACCTGATCAAAGACTGACTGAACTTACCACAAAACTCTGCTGATTTCAAAGAGATTTTGATTCACCACTAGTTCTCACTGACACCTTTTAAGTTTTACTTTGTATTCTCCTTGCTTGCAAATTTCTCAGGTGCCATGATCTACATGAGGGTGACATGCAGGTTTGGATAAACTGCTGCTTGTCATCTTCTCACACACATCAGGAAAACTCTCTGAGATGTTATTAGGTGATGATTAAGGAGAACTTTGATTTACAGCCAAGAACTACAGGAAATCATTAATATAACAGGCAAGTTAATAAATATCAAAAGAAAGAATCCATAATGGAGAAAGGTGTCTGGGCATATCTCCCAAGTTTTATTGCAAGTTCTTTCAGGAGAAAGATGTCTTGACACCACAGCTCCCCTCTCATTGCTGACCACCTATTGCTATCTATGCTGTAGTAAACAAACTTGAAAATGACCTCCTTATCCATCCTAACCTGTATACTTTTAATTAATTAAGTAATACCTTTTGGAGAAAATGCAGAGTTTCTCCTCTAGAAAACAGTGGATTTAACAATGCACTTAGTGCTGAGCTAAATCTGGGTAAGTTATTATCTGCTCTTGAATTGGTTAGGTAGGTGACTGGCTGCATGCAGAACAAACAGTAGGATATTTGTCCTGGCAACTGTGGAGGAGACGGTGATCATGATATTTGGTGCTCGCATTTCCTTTTCCTTTCTTGTACTGGGGTTTAATATGCTGTTATGTGGAATGTGTAGACCAGAATTTTATCTACTGATATAAAGACAGGGGTGCTGGTCCTTGCAGCATCAGTAAGCTCTTTTCCCTATCCTATTAGCTTAATTGCTGCTGAAATGCAAAAGTATAATCTGAAAAAATGAAGCAGCTGGTCAGGATACTGTTTCAACTGCAATAAAGGCTAGGTGCCAGGATGCCTGGTGAAGGATAGAGAAGACTTTAAAACCATTTTTATAACAGAATTCAGAATTGAAATCTGAAAACATAGATTTTGGTGGCCTAGAGTGTTCATAAAATAATAATAATAAATAATAATAATAATAATAGTAATAGGCTATTAAGTGTGAGAAATCTTTTCAAGGAATGAACTTCTGAACTTCTTAGTTTTCCACTGACAACAAACTAAACAAAAAACCTTATGGCATTATTTTCACGACCAACAAGTTTCACCATCTGAAATTTAGGTAACTAGCTGATGTTAATCTTCCAGGTACCTCCAGTGATTTCAATCTCTATTTAAACGATCCAGTCATTAAGAAAAACAAGAGTGTTTAGAGGGTAATTCAACCTGTTCTCACTTAGGCTATTCTTTTGGAAATCTAGCATTAGGTAATATTATTTATTCATTTATTTATTTTAACAAATGTGTGAATCATATCATAGCTAATTCTGTTAGTGAAGCCTGTCACTTTCTGATGGCACAAAAATGTCACTGAACTAGGAGGTCTTTTCCTATCCTATGATCCATTCTTCCTGTGAAGTTCCACTGCAGGAAAAAGTTTTCTGCTTTGTTAGTCAGAACTAGAAACACTCACAGATATATAGCATGCCATACTGAAGGCAGAGTGTGATTAGAATACATTTATGAGGAATTGATATTTACACTGAGGTAAGACAGAGTTTGTGGTGATTTTTGATATCTGATTTCCATTTTTAAAATTAAGTTTCCAAGGCTAGTCAAGTAATTTTTATTTTTATTTTTATTTTCTAAAGGATTTTATTCTGAATCACTGATTTCCAGAAATAGATTTGATTATTCTGTAGACTAGTCTAGTAATGGAATCAATTGCCTCCCATGGAGTGAGACACAGCTCTACTGCTGCTTTCTTTCAATCTTTCTGGAATAAAAATTTAATTTTAAAGACTTTCACAGGTAAATGAAAAGAAAAAAAAAAAAAAAAAGATCAACAGAAAATATCTGCCAAGCACCATTCTTTGAAACTTACTTGTCATAAGCTCTAAATGCCAAAATCATTTGTATGATATAAACTATGGTAAAAGAGGGATTAGTTACAACTTTCTGATAAGTTTAAATCTTAGCATCCCTTGATTGAGAAGTACAAGTGTGGTATGCACTCAAATGTCTTCCCTTGCACATTCCAACTGTTGAGGTAAAGTAAAGGTCAGAGGTTCTAATGTATAATGCAGAAATAGTAGAAGATGCTGACAAGCCTACAGGTGTTTCGTATGCTGTTAAGTCACTCTTGGCTTGAAAGAGAGAAAGCCAATTGAAATGTGTTAAACAGCTTGCCTTTCTGTTGAAGATAAAATGGCATACGTTGTCAGATGGTGCCAATTAGTCTAGCTTCATTGACATCACTGGGGGTTACACTGGCTGAAGGTCTGGACATTAATACTAAGCCTAGCTGTACCACTCAGCAGTTGCTTATTTTGGGCTTAATGTAGAGTTCTTCAATCCAAGAGCTTTCAGGAGGAACGAAGACAAAGTGCATACCTGATGTCTGTATCCATAGGGCTAATGAGGCAGTGAAGATTGACCACTAGGAACAACTGGCGGAGAGAGTAACAGGATAGTTGTGTCCCAGAAATGCAGTCTCTGAAACAACAGATCCATCAATGAATCTCAGAAGCAGACTACAATGAGGTTATTCTGCATTGACAAAACATTAAGAAGGCCTTGAATGTCAGGAACTGAAATATTTGAGTTTTGAAGAGAGCTGTAGAAATCCAGAGTCAATTAGGAGAAAAAAAAAAAAAAAGAAAGAAAGAAAAAAAAAAGTAAAAAAAAAAAAGTGGTGCAAAAAATAAAGAAAAACAAACAAATGAAAAAAAGCTACATGACTAAACATGTGCTAAATGCTAAAACATGGTCTTTAATTCTAACAATCCTGAGGGAAAGTCATTGTTGCCATTCCCTATATATAAAAAGCCCAAAGAGTTTTGAGTCCAACATGTGTTGAAATACCTGGCGTCAACCTTGATTTTGTAATCATGTCTAAGAATGAAATATTGTAATTGTCTCTATTCACTGCTTCAGGAAATGTCGGGTATATATATTAGGACCTATGTATAGGCATGCTGAACATGCAATTAAGAAACTGAGTTTAAATAACTTGTTTTATACAATTTTGGTGTTTTAAGACAAGGACAGTTGACCCAGATGGACCAAAGGTCTATTCCATACCATGTGATTTGAGCTCAGCAAAGAAAGCTGGGGTAAAGATGGAGGAAGGGGGAGACTTTCAAAGTGATGGCATTTGTCTTCCCAAGAAACCATTCTGCACGATGAGTCCTGCTTTCCTGGACATGGCTGAACACGTGCCTGCCTATGGGAAGTAGTGAATGAATTCCTTGTTTTGCTTTGCTTGTGCATGCATCGGGTCCCTTACCTAGTAATATGCCTTTATCTGAAGCCACAAATTCTCATACTTTTACCATTCTGATTCTCTCTCCCATCCCATGTGAGGAGAGTTATCAAGAGACTGTGTGGTGCTAAGCTGCCTGCTGGGGTTAAACCACAACACCACAGGTATGACACTCTGGAACTTGGTAGACAAGCAAATGATGATGTGGACAAAGGTCTGTCCAGGTTGCAGGGGTTGCCTAGGAAAAGTCCATCTGCACACAATAACACAACAACCTCCATCAAGAAAAAAAGAAGTATTATTGTCATAGGGGACTCTCTTCTGAGGTGGACATAGGGCCCAGTATGATGTCTGGACCCAACCCAAAGGAAGTCTGCTGCCTCTCTGGGGACAAGGTAAGAGACATTGTTAGAAAAATTACTAGCCTCATATGGCTTTCTGATTATTATCCATTATTGCCTTTTCATGTCAGCAGTGATGAAGTACCAAAGAATTCCAACTGCAAGGGCAATCAAGAGAGACTTTAGGTCCTCAGTTAAAGGTTAAAAGATCAGGTGCACAGGTAGTGTTTTCCTTTATCTTTCCAGCACCAGAGAACAATACTGAAAGGAACAGACAGATCCAGCTGATCAATATGTACCTGCAAGGCTGGTGTCACCAGATGAATTTTGGGTTTCTTGATCATGGGATGGTCTGCACATCATAAGGCCTGATGGTACCTGATAGATTGAACCTTTCTCAGAGGTGAAAAATGATTTTTGCATCTGTACAGAGCTTGCAGCTGGCAATAACACAGTTATTGGGTAAGAGACTCTGGGTAAGGATTAAGGGACAAGCAAATAAAGAGGATGTCGTTGTGGGAGTCTACTATAGACCACCCAGTCAGGATGATGACACTGGTGAATTATTCTTTAAGAAACCAGGTGATAGTGAATTTAAACCCACAACATATAGATCATTAGGGTGAAACAATGTGCTGCTGTCTACATCTGATCCAACTATCTATGTTCCCATTATAACTGGAGGAGATCTAGTAAGCAAAGTTGAAATGTTTCCCTTCCTTTGTATGAAAAAGGGCAAAAATGCCCTGATCATTGTGGTTCTTCAAAAATTCGATATAAATTTTGTCATTCTAGCCACAAAATATTTTCTACAGTGTACCTCCTTTGAGACTGTGATTAAATGGCATCTTTCTTCTGTCTTCTAGGAACAAGCAGAACCTAACCTGATGTTTAATACATTGTCAAGAAAATATTTATTAATTTAAGGCAGGTGAAAAAGAAATTAAACTTAGGCCTCATACTTTCTCATTACATGCTCAATCATAACATGTCTGTACAAAACAGTACAAGAAAGCTCCTTTTGTGGGTTGGTGTAAAAATGCTAGGATCTGCTCAGAGACATCCACCCAGATTTTGCAAAGGTGAAGCTGTCTAATTACTTTGACTAAGACAAATAATACTAGATAGTTGAGAACAGCAAGTTCAAGGCTTTTAGTAGAGCCATTTATTTTTTTCTTGTTCAGTATGGAGTATTCTATCTTAGTCTTCAGAGATCACAAGCCTCTTCTGTTAAATATTTAAGCAGAATCTGACATCACCATCCTTATTTTGAACATTGAGCTACAAGAGCAGAGCACATAGGCATGGAAGGGCATGTGATGAATGTGTCACGTATAAGGGAGGTCTTTGATGGTATTCTATTACTGCAGTCTTTGTTCAACAAGCCTAAAATGCATCACCCAGTTGTGTAGCACTGAGTCATGGCACTGCTTCTCACAGTTTTTCAAAATCTATTTACTTGAGGCATCTTGTCAGTACATTATAAGTGAGATCACTGTCCATTGTCTGGTCATGACAGTCTGGAAAAGGAAGAAAACCATTGAACTCCATAAGAAAACTGAAAAGGCCACTTGTAAGATGCTTGATACATAATATAGAATCTATGTCTCTAGAACAAGTATTTAAAATGCTGACTCCTGCTGCAAATAGGAACATATTTTTTTAAGGCAGAGAACAGCTAAGATGAAGATTTCTGAGCAGTTGGTTAGGGGCTTGTCTCAAATTCTAAAAGGGAGAGATCTGTCCCTTGTTTAGATGCTGTCTGCTGTTTATATATCAAAATATGAAGAACTGTAAATGTATGGATAGCATTGAGTTTAATTCTGAGCTTCAGAGAAACAAAAGGTTAAATAGAAGGTGTTATTTATTCAAATGAAAATAATACTAACTTTCTACTTTTCCAGTATATCTGTGACAAAGTTCACATTTTATTATTATTACTATTACTATTACTATTACTATTACTATTACTATTACTATTACTATTACTATTACTATTACTATTACTATTACTATTACTATTATTATTATTTATTTTCACAGAATCACAGAATCACAGAATTTCTAGGTTGGAAGAGACCTCAAGATCATCGAGTCCAACCTCTGACCTAACACTAACAGTCCTCCACTAAACCATATCGCCAATCTCTACATCTAAATGTCTTTTAAAGACCTCCGGGGATGGTGACTCAACCACTTCCCTGGGCAGCCCGTTCCAATGTCTAACAACCCTTTTGGTAAAGAAGTTCTTCCTAACATCCAACCTAAAACTCCCCAGGCGCAACTTTAGCCCATTCCCCCTCATCCTATCACCAGGCACGTGGGAGAACAGACCAACCCCCACCTCTCTACAGCCTCCTTTAAGGTATCTGTAGAGAGCGATAAGGTCGCCCCTGAGCCTCCTTTTCTCCAGGCTGAACAAGCCCAGCTCCCTCAGCCGATCCTCGTAGGACTTGTTCTCCAGACCCCTCACCAGCTTCGTCGCCTTTCTCTGGACTCGCTCAAGCACCTCGATGTCTTTCTTGTAGCAAAACACATTTTGTTGTGTTTTGCATGAGTCCACATATTCTCTAACATGTTTATTCTCAGCATAAAACAGAAAATGAAAACAGAAATAGAAGGGGGGGGGAGGGAAATGAAAGGAAATAGGCTCCCCCTGTCCCTTTTTTCTTAAATATTTGAATAAATGAAAGATCATTTCTCTAATCTCTGTTTTGTACAAAATCTGTTATAAATGACCAATGGTATTCATCAACCTCTCTCCCACAGCACTTGAAAGTACTATTTTTGAAAAATAACATCCATCTGTTGATACTGCATGCCAATCACAGTTATCCTTTAAATATATTTTCCAAGGGGAATATTTTGAGAAAATATGTCTGACTATGACTAATTGCTTTTACACAACAACTAGGTATTAGAAGTGTTTAAATTGATGGTATTATCTGGGTTTACTGCCCTTGTCATTTTTATCCTCCTTTAAGACTAAATTTTATTTATGAAGTAGAATTAATTCAATAGAGGATCAATTTGATGCCTACTAGCTCCCCATGGTCATTTTATTCAATTAACTTTGTTTTAAAGGTTATACCCGTGTGTGAATTAGTGGCTTTTTCTCTACGCTGTGCAATGTGCTGCAAAATGGAGACTTGAGGGATTAAGGCCAAAATTGCTGAGTACTTCAGTGAACAGCATGACACAATGCAAACTCAACTTTCAGAGTATGTAGGATCTTTGCAGGACTAATTTAGTTACGGAACCAGTTAGCTTTTCTTTCAGTGAGAAGCTGTCGGCAGTGTTGCCAGTCAAAGTGTCATGATTTAGGTATCCTGTTAAGGACAGTAATGATTAATGAAGAAATAATGGATAAATGAAAGTCTGCACATTAGTGAAAATATAATCTGGGCTAGCATATATAAATAGTTCAATTTGATTGATAATTTATGAATTAAATGTTTCAAATACAAACACATTAATAGAAAAGCTGTTTAATATCTGTAATCTCATATACTGTCCCCGTGTCCCCCCGTCCTCCCCCCATATATCATCAATATTTGCTCTCTAATCCATTTTTTTAGATACTTGTTCTTTGACAGAAAAACTTCATTACTCATGCTAGCTCTCTGTAACTGCTTCACTCATGTATTTGGGACAGCCTGTATTTATTCCCGCTGTTTAAAGATATGACACTTCCACAAAGGATTGTCTCTGAATGTGAAGAGTCTTCACATGGATATCCCTCACCTCAGGGTTTTAAAATCTCTAAGACAGTTATTTGAATAAATACAGGCATAAGTTCTCGTCCTTAAGAAAGAGGATAAGAAAGAAAGAAAGCTTACTCATCTGGGCTTAAAAAAAAAACTTTTAATCTTTTTTATGTCATATATTATTTTAGGGCCAGCTCTAGGTATTTCTAGGTAGGAAATATTTTCAAAATAAGAGGTCTCTGATTTTTTTTTTTTTTTTTCTAGTCAGACAAAAAGTCACATCTTTTCAAAGATTATGAAAAAAATGTGAAGACAAGTCCACATAAAACAAAACAAAGCAAAACCAAACATATAACAAACAAACAGCAACTAACAAGTCAATATTTAGATTCAAATGCAAAAGGCAAGGAGTTAAAGTTTTATTCTCCTTCCTGTTTACCGCCAAGCCAGAGAAAATAGAGATCTGACAGACTGTGTCAATTGAAGTCATTCATTTCAGATGAAAGGTTGCTTTGGAAGGTTTATATAGCAAAAATTAAATAAATAAATAAATAAATAAATGAAGTTAAACGACCAGCTATTTGCAACTGAAACACAAGAGACCCCCAAAACAGTTCTTAGCTAAGAAATATTAGAAATTATACAGGACACTCCATTTAAATGTTCATGACTCAGTTTCTTGGCAACCTTCATTTTGTCAGCATGTCTTCTTGGTCAAATAAAAGCAATCTCAGTATTCCTGATGATTTGTTCTTTCAAAGTGGTTTTAAATGAAGAGAGGTCTGGTATGCTCAATAGTCATCTATTACTGCATTGCATCAGAGTAAAGAGCAGTACATGCATGTATGCAATTTTCTTCTTGCCTTCTATTTTACTGTGAAGAAATGGACTTCAAAGTTGTAATTTTGCTTGTGTGCCTATTATTCCAGATTTCCTAGTAGTGACTGAAGTGAGCATTTAAACTTGCCTACACAGAAACTTTCAATAAAATTAATCTGAATTAAAGGTGTTATTTGAAAATCGATTGCTTAAACTTATGAAATTACTGTGTGGTTACTCTGAATGGAATGAAAGTAGCCTTAACTGATTTTTTTTTTTCTCCTTCACTTCCAACGTTTCCAAAGCAAACACAAACCTAAACAAATTTGTCATATTAGGGTGCAGTTTTATGGGGGATTTAAACCACAATATCTTAGATATCTACCATGACCTGTTTTTGTTGCTGTCTGTGCATACAGGATGCAAAGAAAGGAGAATACACAGAAGGAACAGCATCATTTGAGAAAAGAAGAAAAAAGGCTGCAGAAACCAGCATCTAGCACCTCTCATACTCTTTTCATAACATTTCTCTATATATGAGTTAAATTGATTATCCAGAATTTAATTTCTTACACTTTTGTAGTAATAGCATATCGGCAGACATGCCTACATCATCTTGCTTGTTAAAGTACACTTAAAGTACTCCTGTGGAAATAGGAAGCTGTTGGGGGGTAAAAATTTACTGCCTGCAGTTGCTAAAATGTGAGTTGCCAATCTGAACATAAACCAAATGGCAACCTGGCTTGCAAGCCAGCATTGGTGTTATGTAAATCTTAATTTTGAAAGAGATACTGTCCAAACATGCCTGGAACGTTAGTCTAAAAGTCAAAATGGACTTTGAAATAGCCAGGGCTTCTAAAACAATTTTTAGCACACACCTAAGAAACTACAGACTAGATTAGGAAAAAGAGTTTTTAAACCATCCTTCAGGCAATTCTTAAAGAAAATTAGTATTCACCATTTTGTTACTAATAATGAAGATTGCTAAAATGAATGTTAATGAAGTTTCTTTTTCTCATTCTCATATGTTCCTCTGGGATCACTCCAGTGCATACAAGTTCCATCACCCCCAAAACAGTGTTCAAAAAATCTCATGAAACTGTCTCTGCCTCTGCAGAAAATTTACACTGACTGTTTGCAAGTGTCTTAGTTTTGTATGGTTTTGTTAATTTTGCATCTGGAATAACCTGAAGGAGTTTTTTGGGATAGTCAGGTTTTCCATCTATTGTTAATGTTAATTAGCACACCTAAGTATACAAATTGTGCTTATGGATTGATCTAGACCAAGCAAGTGTTATGGGAGATCTTCACGACTGTTCAAAATTCCTTCCTGGGGAGCACTGGTGACAATGTGTCAAATGCTTTGTTGTGCCAGTGGCCAGGAGTTCAGTCAGGTACCCGGACTCCACATGGTCCACTGGCTGGTGTCAGCCCACTGTCAACAGTGCAGAGACCAGCTAGGGTGCTCCTGGCCCACCCCAGGAATCAATGACTTCAGTGAACTGGGCACCCAGTAGACATTGAGGCCCTGGAACATGTTCAGAGAAGGATTACAAAGCTGGTGAAAGGCCTGGAGCAGAAGTCCTATGAGGGGTGGCTGAGGGCACTGGGGTTGTTTAGTCTGGAGAAGAGGAGGCTCAGGGGAGACCTCATTGCTCTCTACAGCTACCTGAAAGAAAGGTGTAGGGAGCTGGGGGTCGGCCTCTTCTCACAGGTAACTAGGGATGGCCTCAAGTTGTACCAGAGGAGGTTTAGGTTGGAAATGAGGAGAAATTTCTTTTTAGAAAGAGCAGTCAGACATTGGGATGGGTTGCCTAGGAATGTGGTGGAGTCACTGTCCCTAGAGGTGTTCAAGGAAACGTTGGACATGATGCCTAGGGACATGATTTAGTGGGTCACATTGGTGGTAGGGAGATGGTTGGACAGACGATTTTGGAGGTCTTTTCCAACCTTAACGGTTCTATGATTATATGATTCTATATCCAGCCATATTGCAATGATATCTATAGGAAAAACTTGACTTTCATGGTTATATATTAAATATATCTTAAATTCTGTAGCTCTTGACACTGTACTAGAATACAAATCTTTGCTGATGGTAAGATGTAGAGTGGTTCCCTGTGGCAGGGAGACAGCTTTCCTTTTGTGTGAGGCCATGCCATAGGTGTGTGCTCACACAGCATGTCCTGCAGGACTCTTGTGCAGTGGTTGGGTACCAGTGCCGTCACTGGAGACTGCCACAGAGAAACTTTATGGGCTTTGGCAGCACTAAGGCTTGGGAAAGTGTCCTCAAGGGAATTTTCCTCCAAGACCAAGCTCTCTGCTGCTGTGTCACTTTGGCTGTTGCAAGGACATTCCCTGACCACTGCAGAACAGTGCAATCTGGACACAAACACCATACTGCATTTGCTTGTTCACCCCTAAGTGTCTCAAATAGGCCACTACCTCTCAGATGACACTGAATGCCTTATCTGCAGGTAACCAAATACTCTCAGTACAGATTAATTTGAGTGCTTAAAGTTACATGTCTGGTGATCTTTCAGATATCTTAGGGTATTCAGCCTTTTCAGAAAATGCTAATTCTCAGACCTCCTTTTGATCCTGTGTCATAACTCAAGTATTCTGGGGCATTTAAAATGGATCTTCATACATATGTTTAAGTATTTTAATTCTTTTCCTACATTTAGACATTTCAATTTAGCTGTACACAGCCTGGTACTGAAAGATATCATAAGGGATTGGATTATGTGCCGTAGTGGTTACAGTTCATCTGGACTATTTTAGAACTCCATGCCAGGATGGGATGAACCCACTCCTAGAAACACTGGTATTGTTTCTTACTTTATTACTAGAGATATAAATACTCACAAGATATAATTATATGAGTGAATGTTGAACTGCTTACTGCATTATATGTATTTGTTAGGAGCTACTAAAAATACAATGCCTGTCCAATTGCCCTGTTGGAAATAATGTTACAGCACTGTAGCAAGAATATAGTTAAATACACTACATAATAGTAAGAACATTTACTTTAAAACAGGACTGATTTCTCTCCCATTAATTTTTTAATATTTGACTGAGCATTGGAACAGGCTGCCTAGGAAGGTTGTGGAGTCTCCTTCTCTGGAGATATTCAAGGCCTGTCTGGAAACCTACCTGGGCAGCCTGCTCTGAGGAACCTCCTTTGGCAGGGGGATTGGACCTGATGATCTTTCGAAGTCCCTTCCAATCCCTACAGTTCTGTGATTCTGTGATATTCACATGATGAAGATACATGAAAGACTTTGCCAAACATTCAGACACTGAGCCTTCTTGTTTTGAGCAAGCTGATTTGGTGAAGGGTGTCCCTGCCCATGGCAGGGGTGGTGGAACCGGGTGATCCCTTCCAACCCAAGCTATTCTATTCTAGGATGCTCTCTGTTTAGGATTGATTGCAGTGACACAGAGGATGAGAAACATCAGTTTTTGAGCATCTCCTCACGTTTCCTGAGTTCTTCTTTGTGCTGTGCTTGTTTTGGATGTCTCATCACACTCATCAGGAGATAACAGTGATTAATCTTTCTATCCTGTTTCATATCTGAGAAAGATCAGGATTCTGTGCTTGTATTTTCTAATACACTGCACACAGTTTGGTATTTGCTAGCAAAAACCAAACAAATGAACAAAAAGCTACTTTTTATGATTTATAAGTTTTCCTCCCCAGAGTCTCCCAAGCTTCCGGTTTGTTCTGCAGGATTTCAGCATTATATTATGCTAGACTTTTCCTGGCCCAATATTACAAGTGAAGAATACGATTCCTTTCTTCCTATGCAATCTTTTTATCAATAAATTGTAATCTGACCCATTCTTCATATTCAATCTCTCTTTTTTATTGGATTTTGGTGAGCTTCATGGTATATCTTCCCATTTTCTCATCCTGCATCATTCAACTTACATCATTGCTTTTAAACTGAGACAAAATGGAAAAAAATATTTGAGAGGATGGGAAAGAGATACCTACTACTGACAGGACAGATAGAAAAAAAAATGTTGAGTAATGGAAAAAATGTTTATTTTACTTTTAAATAACTTTGAAAATAATCTTTCTGAGAGTTGTCATAATACTTTTTCACTAGCTGTCCTGCTCTGTATTTATCAGGGGTTACCTTACTGGCTAATCATAACTCTACAGTGTATATATAATATAGACTTCAGTTGACATGAGATAAAGATCTTGATGCAGGTTCTCTATTCTGCATTTATAGCTGGGAGTACCAGCTGACGCTGCTGAAATTAACAGAATAATGATCAGTGCTAGATAAAATTCAGTTCCACAAATCCCTGTTATGGGAAAATCAGAAAAAAAAAAAAAGACAACTGAGCTGTGCAAGAATGAGGCATACATTTTTAATGAACTCATATTAACATGAAGAACCTTGTTTTCTGCATATGATTACATCACATGTAAAACACAGAACAGAACTGTAACAAAAAACAGATAATGTTTGTATCTTGTCTTGCTTTGTTAGTAACAGTGGGAGGAAAAAAAATTGGAGAAGTAACTTGAGAATAAAAGAAGCTATTCAAATACTTTATCATCAGATGATTACAATAACTTGGCAAGTTGATTCAAAATCATTAGAATACCTATGGAAATCTGATAAAACTGTAAAAACGTAACCCTTCAAATGCATATCAGTCACTACAGAGCAATATCTTCAGTCATTTGTAACGTTTAGGGTTGCTGTGTTTCACAGCAGCTCTTTCATGTTCACATGAAGGTAAAATAAATAAATCATTAAATTGTATGTTCCATATGATTCTGCATTTCTCTACTATATCTCTTGTATTCTTATCAGGAAAGCTCAAGAACAGAGATATGTTCTTGACCAATAAGAAAATTTAATTTTGCAGAATTACTGCATATTAATAGAATCTTATGAATCAGGTAAACACATTAAGGGAAATCCTGTCCCAAGGCAAACACAACAGTGTGACAAAATGAATATAAATCTTATTTCCATCATGTCTTTAGCTCTGTCTTCTGTCAGACACAAATTTCTTGTTCACTGAGGAAGGAATTAGAACACAACATTCTAACAAGATAAAAAAAAAAAACTCTTAACAATAAACAACATAACAATTGAAATATCATGTGGGCAGTTCAAACCGCTTTGCTGCCTAACTTTAGTCATATATGATGTATATCTCCTGAAGTCAACAGTATGACAGTAAAGTATAACCTATATTTGTTTATGGAAAGCACACAAAAAAACCTTGTTTGAGATCCTAGTTTAATGATAAATATTCCAGGCCAAAATCACTTTCAATAAATCTTACTTTTCCATTGTATTACAAGATAAAAATATTAACTAATAATCTCTAACTATGTGAACAATGACATTTCTATGTAACCATCAGAATGTGAAAAAAAAAAAAAAAAAGTCTTATTACCTAAAGAAACTGAGAAACTGTTTCAACAGACATAAATGTATGGAAAAAAAATATATATTTACCTAAATATATATATATATATATATGTATGTATATATATATGTATATATATGGCTAAAATATATATTAGTAAGGAATGCAGTCTTTTATGTTAGTCCTTGTTTATTTTAAAGCATTTTATACCACTTTTTGTAAGCTCTGATTGTTCCATCTTCCAAGACAAGTTTCCGTTTGGTTTCTGTTGAGACTGTCAATATGCTTTATAATGGCTTCAAAAAATATATTTATACCTGTAAGGCTTCCCACATTTCCAGGAGCATATTTTAACAGAAGTGATGGCATAGATATGTCTACAGACATGCTGCTAACCACACACATAAGAAATGAAACACTGAGCGACCAATTTAGCTTTTGCATAGAGAAACGTTATTAACTGTGCATGAGGGGCACTGGTCAACAGCTAGGCTTCCACAGCAATTTTATTTTTATTATTATTCCAAATTCTGAACATCTCCTATGTTACTTCTCTTTCTTTTCTTTGTTCAAGTACACGAACAGAACATGGCACACATCTATCTTCTAATTCCTTGATCAGACAGCCAGAGATTTTTGAGCTTTCTGTAAGGTCATCAACATGAGGAGAAGTTAAAGTATTTACAACAAGCCTCCTCCCACACCAATAATCTGTGTGGAATTTACCCAGAAATATTGTTTCCAATTCACAGTGTTGCTCCATATGGTCTTTTTGGGGAATCTGGGAATTTCCTTATCTTTCCCCATGATATATATCCTTCTGAATTTAGAACCTAGTTTTGTGGTTTTGTTCTCACAGACAGTGTTGTGTTTGTCTTGTAGCACTGTGTACACCTCACTGTCTTGGTCATCCAGGTGGCCTGGGGCCTCAGGTGAGGCCTCTCTGTGGTTTCTCTTTGGACATAGCAGGAAGTGCACCAGAAGACCTTGGTGGCCTCCTAGAATGGGCCTGCATCCCTCAGGCATGTTTTACCATGCTTGTTCCCCTCTACCCTTCTGGTGTTCCCCCAACCATATAAATGTCCTCTTGTCCCAAACATGTTAATGCTTGTGCAGTAGCCTTATAAAGTTGAGGAGCACTGAATCCATTTTTACTTTTGTTTAATTACATTCTATTGGACACTAAATTGTTAGTTTTAATTTAATTTGTGCTCAATAAATATTTTATACAATGTATACTTACATATATATATATATAAAACATATATTTTTGTACTGTAAATATCTTCTATATATAAACATGCATATATAAATGTACATGCATATAGTTTGTACACCCCTGAATATCTGTACTCTGATAGGTATATTTGGATACTCCTGTCTCTATACATACATAAAAAGAGAGCAACAACAAGTGTATATGCATGCACATTCCTATAATATTCATTTTCATATAAGTGAGCATTTCCTAGCATAAAGTAAATGGACCACAAAACAAAAAGTGTTCTGAGATCATGAGTGCATCTGTTTCAAGAAAAGGCAACCAATAAATCACACAGCACTATGAAAAAACATGGGGCTATGATGTCGTTGGTGGTCTCCATGTAATGTGGTAGGCAGGGGCTTTGTGTTGTGACATACTTCTGGGAAAGCCAGTGATTTCCTTTAACACGAGTAGGCAGCTAAGCACCATACAACTGCTTGCTCATCCATCCCAGTGAGATGGAGGAAAATTTGAGAACTTGTGGGTTGCAATAAAGACAGCTTAATAATTACAGGGAAAACAAGCAAACAAACAAACAAACAAACAAACAAAAAAACCTGCACACACAAGCCAAGCAAAATATGGAATTCATTCTTCCATCAGTGGACAGACATTTAACCATTTCCAGAAAAGCTGGGCTCATTTTAGTATTTTAGTTCTTGTCTTTGTTTCTCAACATCCAAATCTCTTTTTAAAATTGGGATTAAATTATATTAGTTTTCTCCAATTCAAATCTTTTATTTTTCATTTTTATATTTTCTGTGACAATAACTGGTAAGTGATCTCCCGTTCTCTATCTCGACCTGTACGGTGTTTCGTCCTATTTTCCTTCCCTGTCCTGTTGAGGAGGGAGAGTAAGAACAGATTGGAAGGAATGTTGGTTCTTAACCAAAGTTAACCCACCACACATGGTTAGTTACCAGCAGACCCTTCATCTGTCTTACTGTATGGAGAGGCTAAAACTCACCACTGAATGATCCCACCACTGAGGCAGGAGAGGACATTACTGTTTAGCTATTTCATTGACACTGTCAAAATATTAGAAGCTTCAAGGGAATCTGTGCCTTCAGGCTGAGCTGTGACAGTACAAATTACAGATAAAGTGATTTACTGCCTCCTAGCTATACTGTTTTTCCGTTTCCCCTCTGTGGCCCAAAGCATCTATTGGTTGTTTCCTATAAGACCTCAGATGACTTATATAGTAACTACAATAGAAAAAATATACATTTTTCTCTGAACTGCTTCTCTGAGAGGCCAAACAAGTGCTAGTGTTGGTGTGAAGAAGAGGATGAAAATAAAAGTTATTCAGGGGACTGAAGAGACCATCCTGTGACAGATGCAAGCTGTGAGGTCACTTTAACTGATTCAAAACTGCAACTTAACTGTTCATACAGAAAACACCCAAAATGGTAAATAAAGCAGAATAAAATACATTCTGTGGCACTGAGATCATTTACCACAGCAGGGTTCATGTCCACACTATAAAACTCTCATTTTACTCCAGACTGTGAGGCCCTATCCTAAAAGCCTTTTTACAGTAGTCTATGATCTTTATTAACTCATGAGTGTCCTCAGGCATTACTTAATAAAGTGCTAGCTGACTCAAGCCACCAAACTGACAATTTTTAATTTATTACTACGGACACTGTCTTATCTGTTCATTGCAATGATTTATTTATTTATTTATTTATTTATTATTTTTAGTGTCTCCTTCAAGACAGGCTCTTTGATTAAAAAAGACAGTAAAATTTAGCTCCAGACCAAGGTACCTGTTACACAAGCATATAAATATATGCAGTTGCCAAAACATAGGGATGTATAGCCATATGAAACGTCACATATTTAAGAGATCTGCATGAGGGAGGGAGGCATGAGACAGGACCTGTACCCTTCTGTAGTGATATCTTAGTCAAGGGGAAATATCCCAGAGAAATTCCTATGAGGAGCTTCATGTTTAAGCTAAAAGTCAAACTCTACATTCCCATTATAGCTAATGAAGATTGAAGATGAAATTCAGTTTTCTGAACAAAGGGCTTTAGCACCACCTGAGATGCCTAGGGATGTTAGAAACTTTCACATGGGGCTGGCAAATATAATTCAGAACCTATGCCTTTCTGGAAAGTGGAAGCTGTATGAGTACCACATGGTACTCTGAAATATCTCAACAAATAGACAATTGAATCAGGTCAATAGTCTCTTAAGGTCTGGTGACAAGTGCCATTGTTAATAATTTGTGGCAAGCTGGGAATCGGACTATGATTTTGTATAAATGTGACCAGAATTTTCCTCTGGCACTAAACATGGATGGAGTGAAACAGCCTTTGTTCATCCTATTAAATGCTCTTAGCTTTGAAATCTGAGCAGCCACATCCAAACTGCCTATTGGGAATGGTCCCAAGCTTGTAGTCAGGTCTAAAACGTACAGGATGGCCCAGATAAAAAACATGCCAAGGTTCATCACAATTTCAATGCAGATGGAGTGAAGCTTCACAATGCATAAATGTTCCTTCAAGCTATTTAATTAACTAGTATAGACACAGATGAAGTGTTTTATAATAAAACCAAGTCAATGGCTTACTGTATTTGAAAGTGATTGTTTTCCTCATCAGACTCAATTTGTGCCATTGGTGGCACAACTGGCCTGGAATTTCCTTGTTTACTAAGAAGATGGAAAAGGGTGAGATTGCAGAAAAATTTTCTGTGGATGTACTTGCACCTTTAAGAGCTTTCAATAAAACTGTAAATTGACCCTAAGTGCATACTTTGGGGATCTAGGTTTCCATGTTCCTGAAGCATTTCTCTCAACCCCTTTCTTCTCATTGACAGTAACATGGGTTATTTCCCACTTCAGCTGTCATCCTAACAAAAGTATTGCAGTTAACATGTCCTTCTTTTGCTTGCTACAAAAAGCTCCTGCTCAGGCATAAGCTCTATTTAATCTCAGGCGAGAGCAGTAACACAAGAGTTTTTCTCCCCTCAAGCAGAGGTTGCAACCCATTTTGCTTAATAGATGCCTATCAGGAAAGTCTGCAATTCCTCATGTGTGAATGGAGCTATTAAACCCCAAACCTCATTACACAAATAATGTCAATTTTGATATTTCAAAGTATTTTTAGCAAGGTGCTCACAAGAGTGTCGTAAATGATCCATAAACAGTGGAACACTATAGGGACAAATTGTAGATTGAGCAATTTATTTTCACAAAAGTTTACTTCCAAAGGAGAAAGCAATCACCAGGGTTACTTGAGGGCCTGATCCTACAAAAAAATACCTCTCCTGTGTCTTCCCTGCTCATTCTGTGACAATGCAAAAATCAAGAAGATCAGTCCTGTGAGAAAAATATTCTAAGGTGAGTAAGGTGTTTGAGAAACTATATTTTTTTGTTGGGTTGTTTTTAATTACACATGAAAGGTTTTGACTTTGTATGCTTCCAGTTAATTCTCCCACCTTTCTTAATCATTTCATTTTATTCTTTGTGGCAGGTATGTGCAATGGCTATATGCAACAGCTAAGATGATAACCTTTAAAACCACACTACCTGGCACCAGCTGAGGTGACTGGTGATGAAGACTTCAAAGGGACTGTGTTTTCACTCCTGGTCCTCTCGATGGTCTGCAGGTGAACTTCTACAGCACCTGGAGCACCTCCTCCCCCTCCTTCACTGACTGTGGTGTCTGCAGGGTTGTCCCTCTCTACATTTCCTCACTCCTCTCTCCCAGACAGGGAGGAGGAAGGGGACTTGGTTATCTGTGTCTATCTTTTATGTGAGTCCTGTGTGTGAGTGCTGCTAAATTCAGCCTGTGACTGGGGCAGTCTGTGTGACCAGTCATGTCAGTGTCTTGTCTCTGTGTGTCTGTTCATCCGGGATATATGCTCAGCTGTGCTACTGCTTGAAAAGTGAAAGTGGCAAGCATGTCTCACAGCCTGGGAAGAGACCCTAGACACTGGGCTGGGTCCCAACAACTAGACAGGAGCAGTCCTGGGACAGAACAGCTAGAGGAGGCAGCCGCACTCTGCACTTCACTTAATAGGTTTGACCTTGGCTGGCTGCCAGATGCCCAAAGAGTTCCTCTGTCACTTCCCATCTTATCAGGAAACTGGGAGAATGTAAAGTGGAAAAGCTCTTGAGTTGAGATAAAGGAAGATGGATCACTTACCAATTACTGTCAAATGCAAAACATTCAGCTTGGGGAAGATTATTTTAAGAAGGACATGGAAGGATTAGAATAAATCCAGAGTAGAGTCATGAGGATGATCAGAGGGCTGGAGCACCTCTCCTGTGAAGAAAGGATGAGAGATGCTGGGGCTGTTCAGCCTGCAGAAGAGAAGGCTCCAGGGTGACTTCACTGCAGCCTTTCAGTTCATACAGGGGGTTTATAAAAAGATTGAAAGAAACCTTTGTCTTGGGCAGATAATGATAGGACAAGGGTGAATGGATTAAAACTAAAGAGAGACATAGATTAAAAATTAGGAGGAAATTCTTTACTTAGATGGTGATAAAACAGATTGCCCAGAGAAACTGTGGATGCCCCATCCCTGGAGGTGTTCAGGACGAGGTTGGATGAGGCCTTGGGCAACCTGATCTAGTGGGTGGCATCCCTGCCTATGGGATGTACTTCAACTAGATGAAGTACTTTCCAGCCAAATACAAAATGCAAAATACATTCCTTCACCCCTCCTTCTTCCCAAGTTCGACTTCATTTATTTACTCTCAACTCTCTACCTTGTCCCCACCCCAAGTGGAGCAGGGAGGATGAGGAATGGGGGTTGCAGTCAGTTAAAAACAGTTCATGTGTGGTTCTTTTCCATGTGTTACAGTCCTGCAGGAAAAGACTGGTCCAGTATGGGTCACCCATGGACCACAGCCCATTCCAGAAAACATACTCCTATATGGACTCTCTATGGGCTACAGGGGGACAAGCTATATCACCATGGTTTTCTCCACAGGCTGAAAGGGAAATCTCTGCTCTAATGCCTGAAGAACCTTCTCGTCCACCTTCTTGACCTTGGTGCCTGTGGGATTGTTTTCTTTATTTTTTTTTGTTGTTGTTGTTTTGTTTAGTTTTCTCTCACAGCTGCTGTCCAGCATTTTTTTTCTCTTTCTTAAGTATTTTCATAGAGGTGTCACCAGCATTGCTGATTGGTTTGGATTTTGCCAATGACGGCTTCAAAACAAGCTGTTTTGAAGCTGTCTGGAACTGGCAATATTTGGCACAGAATCTGGTCTCTTGTAACAGAGGCCACCCCTGCTGTCTCCATGACCAAAACCTTTCCAGGTAAACCCAGTACACCTTTATACCTCATTACTCTGATGTTAGCAGCTGCAGACTCTGCTGTCACAATCTCACCTGCATTTTGGAAGCAACTTCTCTACACCAGGGCCTACAAAGGAGGAGGTAGACTTCTGGTCTTGTATTATCTCAGAACACTCACTGAGTGCTTGCATACTGTATTTGTTGCAATGTTCACCTGTAGCACAGTCTGTATGTCCCTTGGAAACTGGATACAAGCATAACACCAGTAACTGACTTCATGCAGTCAGTCTCCAATGATTCTCAATCTGCCTAGATGAGCATTACATCAGGGGTGTGAATAACAAAAATCCTTTTTGCTCAAAGGCACCTGAGGCATCATTATCTCATCCTTAAGCTTTGCTTGCTAAGAATGTCAAAGCCAAGTTCAATAGATAAAGGTTCCCTCAAGACTGCAACCAATACCATTCTGGATTTCACACTGTCACTTGCAGGCTGTGGTTTCAGACTGCTGATATAAGACTTTCCTTGTACTGATCAGAAATACATTCCAGAAACAAATCTGGAAACTCAAAGTCACTAGGAGACTAAGCCTGAGGTATATGTTGTTCCTTGTAGTAGCAATGCTCCCTGTAATCAGTTTGCATCCACCTGAGGAAGTTGACCGAACCCCAACCCCAAAATAATTTTATCTTAAAGTGTAATTAGAATGAAAGTTACAGGTCTTTGACAGACACTCAGAACCCCTGTCTCTGATATTTGAACTGATTCAGATTTATGTGTGTGGATCTAACTTTCAAGCTGGATTGACTTTGAGATGATGGTTGAAGCAGATAACCCCCAGAGATCCCTTTAAACCAAGGTTATTCTGTTTCATTGACATTGTGTTCATCTAATCCCTGATAAACTATTAAAAATTACTTTTTAACTAAAACAATACTGATGGGAACAAACCCAGAGTTATCTGCCAGCGAAGGGGACAGCTAATTCATCTGTTGCTGAACACTATTTTCAGATGTAATCACAATGTTTCCTGCCTAGAATTATTGGCATTGAGCTGGTAAATGTATCCCCTAAGGGAGGAAAAACACTGTAAATAACTTGCCTTAAAAGAAGGAGGTTTATTGGATTTTTACACCGGACTACATGAGCTGTGGTTAAATACTGAGTGATATTTATGGTCGCTTACAAACAGCCATAGCTCAGCTTCCTTTTTTTTTTTTTTTTTTTTTTTTTTGGTCATTAATGAATATAACATTAATTTCAATACAGTTACTGAGTCTTTCCAGTTTTCAAAAAACGGACACATTAAAGAAGAGTGGACATGGCAGCTGAAAGATTTATATCTTCCAATTTCTTTTACTACCTCATGAATTAAGGATGAAAACAAAAGAGGAAAGCAGAGATTAAAATATAATTCTGATATACCAATCCAATAAGATTCTATGGCCGAAAGAAAATGTGACCATGTGCTCACCAGAATTCTTGCCATATTATCAAGCAGTGCAATGTACACAGTCCTCAAGGGTTATTGGGTATGGATCAGTAAAAGTGTCATATTAACAGAAATATAACTTAAATTTGACACATTGTATGGCACAAGTCACTGAAGTCTTTGATGTAAGGTCTTGTCCCCTCCAATAGCCAGGCATAATACACTATTTCAGATCCTTGGATCAGGCCATATCAGAGCTCCCTACATTATATAACTACTTAGCAACATTTTTGGCCTGATCATGAAATGGGCTCAGACACTATAATGCACATTAGCCTGTAGGAAGGAGTGCTGGCCCCAATTTGTAAAGAAGGCAGCATACATGTGATGAAGTCCTTAAAAATTATCTATCTCATAGATCTAACTCTATCTCAAGGCTGAAAAGTTTCTCCTGGAGAAATCAGAACAAAATTTGTCACTTTGAGGGTGGCCTGACCTCAGAATTTCAAATGGACAGTCTGTTTGTTCATACATAAATATATAGTGTAATTTCTCCGAATTTATGTCCTGTGTCATCTCTTTCAACACACTGAAAAATAAATAAATAAATAAATAAATAAATAAATAGATAAATTAGAGGAAAATTCTCCTTGATTGTCTTTAAGCAATGAAAAGAGAGCAGCCATGTGGTGGTCTGCCTGCTCAGTCTTATCAGATATATTATGCACATTTTCAGAACAGTTGTTCTGAACTCTTTCTGAGTTCTTCAGGAAGCATCCCTTATAACAGGATTCATCTGACTACGTGTGGATGCTAATAGTATGCATTTCAACGAAATCCTAAACAGATGCCTACATTTTCAGAGGAATCAGGTTCTAAATTCCCTTAATTGAGTTGATTGAATCTCAGTTGATGATAATGGGAACACAGATAACAAGTTCAGATGTAAATGTCTGTGCTGAAAGTCAGGTGGGATTAATGAATCATAGAATGGTATGGGTTGGAAGGGACCTTAAAGATAATCTAATTCCAATCTCCCTCCCATGGAATTAGACCAATTACACCTACCACTAGACCAGGTTGCTCAAAGCCCCACCCAACCTGACCTGAAGTCCTACCCTTCATTGAGTCCTACTCCTCATTTCTGCAACCTCATCAGACTGAGGTGTATGCCACACACAAAGCCTTCCTATTAAAACTGAAGTCCTCTTGTGGAGGACCTCTGTCTATTTTATGCATCATGGAAATCCCAGCATCCTAGTGTAGGAATGAACTTGTTGTGCTTTCAGCTATTGGAGTTGATCCAAAATGCCCTGCTTGTAAAGCAAACAGAGTGGTTCCATCTCCTTTACCAATGATCTGGTTTTCTTAACATAAGATTGGAAATTACTTGAGTCAGAACAAATTTAGTACATTTTGTACAGTATCCAGTACAGTATCCAGTCTCCTGCAAAAGCTGTAGTATGTGAATTGTTAATTAAATGTAATAACAGGACAGGCATATACAATGCTTCCGCAAGTTCTCTCTAGACCTCAGAAGCATGTCTGGTAGATGACAAAACTCATCCTATTTATTTTTGTATGCTTGTTGTTTTATTGCCTTTTCCCATTTTTTTCCAGTTCTTTATAAAGTGAAACCATTTTAATTGATATAACCTTTGAGTAGAATTATGGTTATCTATATAACTCTTAGTGGATGAAAGGTTTTGTAATAGCTATTATTATTATTATTTACACATTTACAGATTACTGGTATACATTTCTTCTCATCTGACGATGAGAGTTCCCAGTCTCATTCAGAAAAATTACATATTCATATGATATACCTGGCAACTACTTTCTTTCCACACAAGGGATTATTTAGTCTCCAAACAACTCTGTTCAAGAATACTATACACGAAGCAAAGGTCAGTAGTAATTGCTGATTAATTGTGTTTTCTTGACTTGAATTCAAACATTGGAATGAATACCATGGTAATTAAACTTCTACCTTCAGTGAAGAAAGAAAATTGCTAAGACCAGGACATTTCACATATATGAAAAAAAGGCTGGTAGCCTTAGATCTATTTTACAATCACTATAATTTACATTTATATCCAGGTAATGTCCTATCATTCTGACAACACAGTGCAAAGGGACCTTATGTAAGTGAAATGCACATCTATTTTAATTACCTGCATGTTGGTAGAACAATATTCCCTAATTTTTAAAAGTGGAGTGTCAATTAGAAATACAAGATCAAACACTTCTTTCTCAAGCTTGGCTCATTTTAAATACCTCACCTATTTACTTTGACAATGTGCAGCACCCTGACCAGACTTTCTTCCTCTACTGATATGTACTACTTTTATGTTTTAATCTCCTTTGCCTATAAGAATGAGTCTTGTGTAATTCCATACATAGTTGGCATTGAAATGCAATGCTTGGACAATTAAGCTAAGGGACCATTTAAACTCTTCTGCATTATTTAGTCTACTTTTAAGACATTTTAAGTAGGCCTTTTTGGTGTTTGTTTTCTCTGTAGCAGCACAAGGATATGTGTGTTCTACACTTTTGATGCTTCCTTTTTCAAGAATGCCATACGGATGCCAGTAAAAATGGTTTGTATGTCTGGTACTCAGCTATTTCTGTTCTCCTGTTTCTGAAATAAGCAGATGGAGATTAGGTAATTCTGTAGTGCTGTAAGTTGTAAACAAGTTGGTATAAATATCACTGCCTCAAATATCATGCTGAGCTTGCTCCATTTGAACTTCTGTCTCACTAGAGCTTTTCTTAGGATTGGTAACATATGCCGTGTATATTTGATTAGTTATTGTCTGTATCCTAATCAATGTATAAATTCAGGTCTGGTGAATTGGTCTTCTAAATTTTACTTTCTTTCAGACTAGGACTGAATTCCATTTTGGGAAGTGTATGCCAAGATTCACAGTAGTGTTTACATTTTTCCTTCCTTACCTACTTTGATGAGCAACTTAATTGGAAATGTCATTATCCCATGCACCTGATTATTGCCCATGAAAACAACAAGGATTGTTCATATTTCCAGACTGTAATTTCCCTTGCAGCATTAGGAACATGTTTTGCATTATTTGCATGCAGGAAATATTCTGCTTTCAGCCACAGGAAGCATATGCTTAACCCTAGATTTTTGGAGATATTCAGATAAACATCAACAGCAAAACCAAACAATCAAGCAAACAAAAACCATACGCAAATAATTTTGAGGGACTTTTCAAAGTCTGCGCAGAGACCTCAGTGTGTGTGATAGTGTGCTTCTCTCCTCCCGCCCCCAACCTTCCCAGCTTTATTTCCTGTAACCCTGCTCAAGTGATAACCACCAGTGGCAGCTGTGATGGATGCCATCTGGTCACGATGGCTGCATCTGGCTCACAGTGAATTTGGGGGGAGACAGATAATGACTCAATCCAAATTTAGAAGAAACTTAACATCTGCATTTAGTATGTAAATATAACTACTTGTCAATTGTCTTACCCCATAAGTAGTGAACAAGCCAAGAGTCCTTTGAGCTCTCTTGTACAGGAGCAGGCTGCACAATAAGATCTCCCCTTGAGTAAGGATGCCTCTCAAGTTTACATGTGCTTCAGAGATCCCTTATGCCTTAACACCAGGAGATTCCTAGTCACTACAAATCTTCAATGAGTGACTAATAACTTCCTAAATTGTATAAGCTGCACTAATAATAGATTAATTATAAACCTTAGACATAAACTGTTGACCAGGTCAAGGACTAGGAGTCTACCTGCCACACCTAGGCTTCTTACCTCTTTGGTTCAAGGAAGTTAGAATGCAAGGGGGTCCACTCTGAACCTGATAACACAATGGAAGAGTCTTCTGGACAGGTGTATTTAACCTAAATGTGTTTAACACTGTGCAGTAATTATTTGAGTGCACCTTGCCATCAAATTATGTTACGTTACTGTCTTATTTACAATCAAACTTTGATCAGTTGCTGTATTATCTCTAAAACTTATTCTTTCTAATGGGCAAAGTGCATTGCTCTCTCTGTGATTGTGTATCAGTTAGAAACTTTAACAACCTTTTGCTCAACCTTTAACAGAAATGACAGCTGAAATCCTGGGGAACAATTATTATCTCTAATTATTTATTGAACAATGGGAATGATTTAGAAAATCTGCATAAATATCTAGCACCTTCTGTCAAGTCCAGAGTCCTCTGTAGGTTGGAGACCAGACTCTTAATGTAGCAGTTTTCATTCGCCTTTAGGAGGCCCTTGTCCTTGATCATGTCCTCTGTCCACCAAGTGGTCAAGTGCTATTTGACTAATTTAATTCCCTTTTATGACAAGGTAACCTATCTAGTTGACCAAGGCAAGCCAGTTATGTGATCTTTTTGGATTTGAGCAAAGCTTTCTATACTGTTTCTCACAGTACAGTAGCCTTCTGGAAAAATAAAGATGTCTAGCATACAGCTAGGCAAGTACAAAATACAATGGGTGAAAAACTGGTTGACAAGTCAGGCTCAAAGGGTTACAATAAATGAGGTTGCGCCAGTCACTAGTGGGCGTCCCCAGGGCTCCATTTCAGGAACAGTTCTCTTCAAAGTTTTCATAAATGACCTGAATGCAGGACTCACGTTCATACTAAGTAAGTTTGCAGTTGATACTAAATTAGGAGCTGTAGGCTCCCTCGAAGGTAGAGAGGCTTGTAGAAAGATGTGGATGAATTAGAAGGCTAGACAACCACCAACATCATAAAGTTTAAGAAGAGCAAATACCATATCATGAGACAGAGCAAAACTGGGGGACAGGAGGCTGGAGAGGAACCCTGCAAAAAGGGATCTGAGGTTACTGGTCAACAGCTAGTTGAAAATGAGTCAACATTGAGGCCTGGCAGCCAAAAGTGCCAACCACATCCTGACTGCATAGCACAGCATTGCTATCTGGTCATAGGAAGTGAAGGTCCCACACTACTGTGTGCTGGTGTAGACTCTCCTCTACTACTTGAGTATGCAGCTTTGGGCACCACAGAATAAGGACATAAAACTGTTAGTGTCCAAAGGAGGACTACAAAAATGTAGTCTAGAGGGGGAGACATATAAGCCCAGAGAAAAGCAGGTCAAGGGGATGCCTCATGGCACCTTGCAGCTCCCTCACGAGGGGAGCGGAGGGGCAGGCACTGGACTTTACTCTCTGGAGACAACAACAGGACCCAAGGGAACGGCGTGAAGCTGGGACAGGGGAGTTTCAGGCTGGGGGTTAGGGAAAGGTTCTGCACCCAGAGGGTGGTCAGGCATTGGGACAGGCTGCCCCAGGGCAGTGCCCACAGCACTGAGCCTGCATGAGTTCAAGCAGCATTTGGACAAGGCTCTCAGACATAAGATTTGATTTTTGTGTAGTCCTGTGTGAGTTGGACACAATGTTCTCTGTGAGTTCTTTCCAACTCGGGTTATTTTATGATTCTGTGTCCACAGGCTTATTACTCATTCCCACTGTTTTCTCTCCCTCCCTGAATTCACTCCCTCACTGCTTCTGCCACTTGGCTTCTTTGAGGGATGTTCTGTTAGCCCTCCTTTACCCTCATGTCACTCAAGGTCACCCCGCTAGCTAGTAGATACACTTCACATTGGAGCCCAGCAAATGTTAATAGCAGCAGAACTTAGGGGGATGTCAGGCAAACATCAAGTTTGTCCGAAGAAAAGTTTGAAGAAAGTGTAAAGGCCAGCATGGTGAAGAGAAAAATAACTCCTTAGCTTATCTTTGTAACTGTTATGACTGTGAAAAAAAATGTTTAGTTCCAATCAGTTTCTTCTATTCTTAAAAAAAAAAAAAAAAAAAAAAAGTATAGTACACTTCCTAGGCACAATATCCTATCCAACTTCAGAGAGAATTTAGATGAAAACAATATGATGATACTCTCTATAAACAGAGTTACTTTCTATCTGATCATTTCTTTATCGGTTAGCACATTTAGTGTTAACGGAATTTCCTTTTGTTTAAGTGAGGTGGAACTGAGCACAGAATCTCTTCACTTTAAAAAGCCAGAAAATAACAAGTTCTATTTGAAATAATCACAGACACAGAGAGTAGGAAAGTAGCAGGGAATATGGGACACATAAAATGAATGGGAATATGGACACTTTGTATTGGAAAGAAAATTGAGAGTAAGAGGGTATCAACTGAAGGAAAACAAAACACAAACAAATAAATACACAATTTTTTTTATTCTTACCTATTTCAAGGAATGCAGAAAAACAATCCACAATACCAGAAATGAAACTTTCTAGTCACAGATGGAGATAAGACAGTGATGTGTTTTCATAGGCCAGACTGCAATAATGTAAGCTGTTAAGTTAAAAATTTCAACATGAGAAAACTGTTATGCCAATAAACCTTTGATTACTCAATTAACAGTAAACCCTATAGCATAGTTATTTTCTTTTCTTTAAGAAAACTCTTAAAAATTAAAAGTGCTAAACCTTGATGAAGGAAATAATTGAAATTTAATGCAGATAGCACTATCTTCTTTTAAAGCAAGAACATATTTAAATATTTTTATGTCACCTTTTTATTCTATGCTTAATGTAATCCGTCATTTATTATAAATGAAGAGACCAATAAATAACTGTTCTACAATAATAGAAAAAAATAAATAAAAACAAGCATCAATTTTCATGCACATAAGATTTTATGAGAAAATAAGCTTTTCCAAAACTTTTTTTTTTTTTAATGAATAATGTTCTCAATTATTTTTCTCTTTTTCACATTTTTTTCTGCTGCAATTTGATGATGTTTTATGATTACACAATTAGATCAGTTATGAAAACTGTATCAAATGTTTCATGTTTTCAAAAATATTGTTGGATTTCTTTGAATAATGAGGTACTTAAAAATGTTTATATTAACCAAAAAAAAAAAAAATGTCTAGTAAATTGTCAGCTTGGATACATCAGGAAATGTGACAAGCTATGGAAAACAGTACCATTTAAAACTAGGTGAAGCAGAAAGGTTTTCAGAATATCCCCATTATTAATGAAATTGGTTTCTCATGGCTCAGTCAACTGCAGTGATTTGTCTTGTGCTGAGTCTTCATTTGTACTGAATGACATTAGAGAGGAAGCAGTAACACACTACATGCAGGAGTATGGAGTTTTGTGTCACTCACACTCTGAATGAGAAGACAGCTGGATGGAAGGAGCTGTCCCACAGTCTGTACACCTATATAATGTAAAGATACAATTCAACCTTCATATATGAAGAAAAAAATTGAGGATTTATTTATCTTCCAAACAACCTTTCTTGTTCTGTTTTGCCTCTACTTGGCAAGAGGAATGATATCCAGCTTTCATCTGACCTGTGCTGTGCTAAGGCACTGTTGCTTCAGTGATATAGGTGTTTGCTCACTACTATTCATATTTTCACCTCATTCCCCCAATAAAAATAAACGAACAAAGATACCAGTTCAATGAAGGCAAGGTTGCAGCCGGAGATTTTGACTCACTTATGTGAAAGTCATGGTTATAAAGGAGTTCCTTTCCTAATTTATTACCGTTTCTGCCTATAGTCTACTCTGTAGATGTCGGATGAGTGTGTTTTTCAGCCAAATAATTATTACAGTATAAAGTAACCAGAAAATCATTGCCATAAAATTGTTTCAAAAGCATGATCTTACTGTGTTGGTTGCTGTAAAATTACATAGAAAGAGACGAATAAGTTTTTGTTGTTGGTGGACTTTTATTTATTTCTTTAATTATTTTTTGACAAGATTTTTAATACAGTTTGTCACTACAGAGAAATGGGTCCTATCTGATCAGAGCAAGAAACAGTGTGGTCAAATATGGAGCTATCCAAGTTATACACAGATTTAAAACAATACTTATCCCTATATATTTCTTAAAAAGGTTTTAGAGTAGAATAGTTACACCTTAGTGCTAATGAAAGTAATAATGGGAACTTAGATTATTTTCATCTATTCTATATGTCCTCAAAACCATAAATTCCTACTTTAGTGTTTTCATGTGTTTTTATTATTATTTTATGACATCTTTCTAATTAGTATTGAATAGCCTCTCAGCTACATTTAACTGGGCTATAATATTCCCAGTTAGGCCTTGTGACCCTGAATGGGATCTAGATTAACAGAATAGTTTTGTATTTCTTTTTATTTCTCACAATAAGTAAATAAATTAATAAATTAATAATAATAATAATAGGCTTCCCAAATTCTCAGAAATGCATTAAATGCATTCTTTTTTCTTGTATAATAAACTTCCTTTCTTGTATAATAAACCACACTGTAAGCTATGCCTCTAGTATATGAGAACAGCACTAAGGAAATATTCATTGGCTTTTATTTGGGTTCATTTGGATGATGGCAGGGAACTTTTTTATTCTAATTATTTTTTTTTTTTCCATCAATGTGATGGAAAAGAAAAGAGTAAGCAAGCTGCAGGTCAAAGCTGCTGAACTTTTCACTGCAAGAGAACTGAAGTCTGGGGGCACAAGAAAATGATTCAGGAGTGTGAAAAAGGAAGACAAGCAGAAAAACTAAGATTAATAGAAAAATTCTTATAATGTTAAATGTAGAAGTTTAATAAGAAATGGATAATCAACATTCCAAAAAGTATTTATAAGTAGGAGGTACAGGGATCAAAACTAGGACTGGCTGTTAAAAATTTTTATCAGAAAGCAAGAAGAAAATGTAAAATAGCTGCTGATTTTACATGTTTGGACACGCATGTGAACTAACATTAAAGATCATGACAATATCCAAGGACAAGTTTCTGTCAAACACATACTAAGTAGAAGATTGGCACAGCTCTTCAACAACAGAGCCTGATTAACCAAGAGAAGCTAAAGAATTCCCATACCTTGATGTCTTCAAATTAAGGCTATCCATCCTTTGCAAAACATCTATTTTTATGATGGTAAGTATTATGTCTTGTTTTAAGATGTGGATCATGGCTTGAGACATGCATCAGTCCTGATAACCTGATAACTGTCTTTCTGACAGTAAAACTGCAATTATAAATTAGAACTGAGATAAGCTGTGTGGAAAACAGTTCCTGAGTAAAAGCTGCTTTACAGCTGTCATTCTAATAGGTAAGAAAGTGTATGTAGATGTTTTCCAAATTACAAATCCCCGCTAAAAGGACAGATAAAATTATGTAGCTCCAAGATGAAGATACCATATTTATAATTCAGTGATTTTAGTGATATAAAATTCAAGAGTAGAGAAGTGTAATTCTTAAATATAAACTTATCACCTTACTTTAGCAACAGAAAAGTAATAAGCTTTCCAACCTGAAAAGGCAATCAGATTCTTATGATAGAGCCTATTAAATGGCTTTCATCCAAGGGAAAAGTGTCCATGTCCTTCTCCATCTCAGACAGAACTACTCTGTATTTGAGGAGAAAAGATTTATTTGTTGGCTTCTGAAGGAAGAGATGCACCTGAGTGCGAAAATATCTGGGAGATTAGAGAGTGTAAGTACAGGACAGGAAACTGGTTAAAAAGACTGACACAGAAACAAAAATGCAAAATGGAGGCTCAAATGATACATCAAAAAAGATTGTGTATATGCATCCATCTCAGTATTCAAATATAAATTTGAACAGGATGTTATGTGCTAAAAAGGGAACCTAGGAGTCCAATTACTGAACTTCTGAAAATGGAAAGGACCTTGTGTTAAAAAAAAGGCAGTGCTGAAGTCAAGACAAATATAGAAAGTCAGGACAATAAACTTGTATCACCAGGGAGTCACTCTGGATAGACTTTCATCTCACAGCCTGTAAAATCCTTTACTGATGATACTCCTTAGAGAATGACAGAGCAGACAAAAGGATTAGCACAACAGTGGGACACATCCAGGAAACATGAGTACTGCCACTGTTGGCAGGCTGAAGAGAGTGAGAGGTAGAAGTAGGAAAAAGATTGTAAGATCATGCATATACACTGTCTTGAATAAATATTTCTGCAAATCTATATATATATTAAAAAAAAAAATAAAAATCCCCCCCCCCCCCAGAAAAGCAGGACTGGGTTATGATTTCTGTCTGCAGTAAAGACAGAAAACAAGCAACTCAAACATGATATTTGATATTTGCATTGGTTTCAGATTCAGTCCTTGGAATTCAGGAGCATTTTGATCTAAGATTTCAGTTTTGTTAATGATTGATGGTTGTTGGCTTGAGCTAACATTTGGATAGGCTGTTTTAGTTTGGGGTCCTAGACTAATCTGCTCCTACTGTTTTAACTACATCATAACTCCATTAAAATAAATGGTGATTAATTACAGCTAGCAGCTCCCTTCAGTGCTATCAAGTGCTGCTATAATTATACATTTAAAACATTGCTCCAGACTTCAGAATATAGTGCTTATGACATAGTAGAGGATGTAGCATGTACAACCTGAAACCAGCATTAATCATTGGTCTAGGAAATCTCAGCTTCAGTGCAGAATACATCCATAGATCATTGTTCACATATCCAGAGCCCTTGTAAGACTGTCTGTGGTAAGGTCATGAAAAAAATCAGATTATATGATTCAAGTTACAATAAATCTCCTTTTCAATACATATCTGACATCTTTTAAAAACAGAGGGAAATGATTAATGAAAGCTTTTCAGAGAAATGGGAGTTCCTTTCCCATGATCTTATTTCATTCTATTTTTTTTTCTTCTATTGGTTTAGTTCCTCAGTGGGATGAAAATGAAATAAATATTCAAGCATTTCCCAAAACATGATGATTGCAACTAATAAAGGAAGGGTGTAAGAGACAGAAACAAAGGACTTGGATATACTTTTACAAGCACTGAAAACCATTTTCCAGCATTCTTAAGACATTTAGAAATCTGAGTCTCATGCTGGGTCACCTGTAGGATTTATCTGTGCTCTAAACTGGTAGAATGCGAACCAGCACAGATCACAAGACTTAACCTCAGGGTGTAGCACAACCAGGGCCTATTAGCTAGGTTAATATCACACTGAGGTAGTCACCTGCTTGTCAGATTGAAGACAACTTTATTGTATCAGCCTGTAATATGCATGGAGTTCACTCATATTAGAAGTTATGCCCTGGAAAGTCACTTTAACTTACTTTGCACATGATGCTAAACCTTCAACCTCTATAATTACTTAAGCACCTAATCCACCATGCTGAGCACAGCTGATATCCTCATAGCCTTAATTTACCAGAACTTAACTTGTTAATCAACCTTAGTCTTGGATTCATTTCACCCAACATAACTATTTAAAGGAACTTTCTTGATTGGTTATCTTACACCTTGCTTACACTAAATGCAAAGAGATGTATCCTTTGAAAATAATTTAGATCTTAGATCTCTCTGAGGACTGACTTCTCTCTCTGATGATACTTGGGACAACTTGAAACAGCCAGAGACGTAATTTTAACACTTCAGATAATGTCTAAATATAGAAAGAATCTGACTCTTAATTTTCACTTGTTCATATGTGCAAGGCTGCCAAAGTCTTCACACTACCCCATCACTAATGAAATTCTCAAAATCCTCTTAAGGTAAATCCCTTAAGGTTTTTTTAACTCCATTCTCAAGCAAGGCAAAGGACCCCTTGCCCTAAAATGTATGATTTATCTGCTAACCATACCTTGTTACTTGCACAGGATTGGATAGGAAAAGAAAATGCAATGCCAAAGTTTGAAATCTATTCAGATTCTGTTGGGTGATGAAATTAGATTAGCAAGTTAAAATCCCACTAAAATAGTTACAATTATGTTTGAACTCTGTCAGAGACAGTTCCTGTGTGTAACAGAACTGTCTCCATGTGCACCCAACCCTTTGTCTTAATTCTAAGACTTCTGTCAAACATCCTGGAGATAACATCAGCAAAGGTTGCAGGTCAATAATTCAATGGAATGAACAGTAATAAACATCTTAACATGTGTCTGCAGTAGACATAACTGGGGTTTTAAATAAGGATATTCCTTATTTCAAAATGAAATTTATGGTCAAAGGCAACAACAACAACAACAAAGACAAAGAAATATACCCTTATAAATGCATGCTTTCAGAACTATTAGCCTGAAAGTGTACAAAAATCTGTCAGAACGAGTTTTCCCCAAATCTGAATAAGGTTTGAACATAATGCAATGATTTTACTTTAAATATTTATCATTGCTTTTATCTTAAGATCTTAAATTCACTTAATTATGGAAAAGAAAACAAATTCTAAATCTTCAACATTTCACATAAAAATGAAATCTTGTTATTCATATTAAACTGAACAGCATACATATCCACTCAAAATTATGTTCTTTTTAACGCACAGGCAGTTATGATGCTATCAAAATGAAGGTATGAAATTTATGTTGTTTGGCTATATCCTCTACCAGGTCTGCTCAAAATTTTGTTTATGGGCAAAGAGTAAACATACATTATCCATATGTAGAAACAAGAAATTCGTGTTAGTGTAACTGAAATCTCAAGAGTCTAATTCATCTAGATCTAATTGTTACAGAAAAAGAAAGAAGAATGATTCAGTTAACACTGCTGCTTGTACATGTCTTAGTTTCTACCACTGTTTGTGGTGGTGCGCTCACTCTTCTGTGTCACTCATCTCTCTGGATCCTAAGGTCAGTGGTTTCGTGCTGGTGGTGTTGATGAGGGCACCCTCATCATCATGGAGAGTCATCAGCATCCAGAGTCTTCTCTGGGGGGAATAAGATCTTGATGATTTCTTTTCATGCTTTTCACTTGGGATCATTTTTATGTTTTGTAGCACACTTTTATACCTATGCCCTGTCTCCACTGAACTGCAACACCATGTTACACCTGAATTTACTATATAGTAAAATATGATGTTTTTACGTATGTTAGACACTAATTCTATATTCTGCTATCCTTAAATCCATTTTTTTCCAGCTTTATGTCTTCATTTCTTTTACTAACTGTAAGTGTCCAGTGCTAAGACCCCATCTCTTGTTATCCCATGCCTATACCTCTCTCTGTCACATCCTATGTCTCCACTTTTCGAGGCCTCTGTTGTTGTACAAGGCATGCATTTCTCTGCACTACATCGTGTTAGTTATAACAACAAGACAAGCTGAGAGTCCTGACGCCTTGCAAATCTAGTACAAAGTTTGTGACCTGTTACATCGTTATAGCAATGGCAATACTGCCATTTAAGTATAAACAGTTTAAATATAGTCAATGGAGATTCTTCAGGGAACAATTCATAGGAAGACATAAGCTGAGCATTTTATATTGCCCTCTAGAGATGTCTGTTATTTCCATAGAGCAATATAATTGCTTTATGTTTAGACTAAGAAATTTTGCCCCTTAAAGTAGGTAATCTTCCCTGAAGATTTAAATGAAGCTCAGTACAGTGTTTAACTTGCAGTCTGTCTCCAAGCTCCCTGCTAGTATTTTGGCTTTCTGTCCTTTCTTTTGTCTTGCATGAAATTCCTCTGTTGCCACTTCACCTGCAATGTGGCTGAACTGTTAGCATATTGAAAATGTCTGTAACTGTCCTAGCAGAATTTCTGCTTTTAAGCAGTACCAAATGCCTCATTACTGCTAGTTACAGTTGCCTTTCTGCCAGCAGGCTTTAGTATTATGATAATATATCTGCTGCAATTATCCAGCTTCCCTCATCTCCAATGATTATCATTAGACCACCCATATGGGCTTTAAGGCATGGTGATCCATACACTGGATCCATTCCAGACATAAAATTCATTCTCTAAACAAAAATAATTAAGATCTATTGCTTTTAAAAGTCCTTAGTCTCAGTGGTGATACACTCTCACTGCTAATTGACAACATCAGGAATTGAGGCTGAGGTACACGAAGTTAGCATATTTCTCTTCTGTGGGAAAAAAAAAAAAAAAAAAGTTATTTTTCCCAAATATGAACAATCCATGTTACTCTGAGCCTAGTTTTCAATTTTTATTTTATTTATTTATTTTTTTCAGGTTCACTCTAGACTCAGACATTAACAAGTTGCTATTAGTTATAAATGTTCTTAATGGTATGGTAACTGATCCATGATCTGCCTAAGTAAAACCTCTTAGCCTTAGGTAAAGATGGAATATAGTTTTTTAATGCTTTAGTCCTTTCCTTCCCTTTATCAGCTTTGCTGTCTAATGCCTAGCAAATGGGGAGTTTTCAAAACTCAGCTACTGTGAAATAACTGTGATTAGAATGGTAGTTTGATCCTTTGGTATGGTTTCCAGGAATTTCGTGTTCGGACAGCCTGATTGTCTCCCAGACTCAGCAACTCCACCCATAGATAGAAACCTGTGAGATTCTTCATGTAACTGTGAACTGTAGGAAAGCTCCCCATTTCCAGTAAGGTATGTGAACCACCTTAAATCTTTTCATGCATGCTCTTTCAGTTTGTAGAGTATAATGCACATAAACTCACTTTTAGTTTTAATGGAGAAAAATGTATCATTACATCTCAGGTCAGTTTAGTTATAAAATCATCAAAATATGAAATTTATACTTATGCATTGCATATAATGCATATTATAAAATTATAAGACTGTAAAAATTATAAAAATAACAAGTCAAATTACCTGGCATTTGTCTTGGCTCTGAATGTGCAGCATGGTGTGCAGTTTGACATTAAGACAATTTAATTGAGGTGTCTTTGTATCAGTGTATACGCATGAACTGGCTGTCTAAGTTGCCATTGTGGTCTGGTGGCAAATCTAGGACTCAATTATTTTGCCTAAAATTGATTATTTGCCTAAAATTGATTATTTATGCAATTTAAGACACTAAGCTAAAGCACATAGATTGGTTTGAGAGATGTGACATGACATGCAAAAAGCTACCTCTCTGGAGAATGTGGAAGCCAAGCAAAATATCAACCATTAACAAAATGATGTTAGACATCTAGGTATAGGCAACAGAAATGGAATAGTCATTCTAAACCCCAGTCTAGATATCCACTGAAGTTTAAACACTCTTCAGTTACTGTCAGACGACACCTGTAATGGTTCTAAATTTATGTGGTGTTTCCTGAAACTGCAATCCATTCTAGCTTCTTTAGGCCTGAGACACTTAATTGCAGCAATTTGAATATTTTGAAGAATATTTAGCATCTTCGTATATTTATATCAAATGTTCCTCATGCCCTCCTGCCCTGAAAATTCTATACTGACATTTAACATCAGAACACTAATTTATTCAAGAAATTGGATAGTTGCTAGAAAATTAACTACCATTTTTTGCTTCCTCTTCTGTTACTGAGGATATTACCAAAGGAAAAGAGTGAGTGACCAAACTGTCATTGTAATCTGGTTATTTCCATCAGCTGAAGCAGACCCAGACAGTACAGTCTTGAGGGTATTCAAACCTAATTCAGAGACAAATGTAAGTGTATCCAAGTGTCATGAGAAGGATGTTGCTCCTTGCCACGTTGGTTCTTTAAGACATACACACCTAGAAAGAGGGATGTTACTGTTTTTAAATTAAAATTCAAGTTTTTTTGTTTTTTTTTTTTTTTTTTTTTTTAATATATTTGCAGTCTCCAAATAGATGCTGGCATAAAGCCAGCATTAGCTCTACTCAATTTCCATCTTCCCTTGGAATTTATTGATACAGACCAACTCACAGAAAATCCACTCCACCTGCATTAGGAATGGAAAAAAGAAAACCATGCTCATTTTAGTGAAGGACTTAGAGGAATGACATCAGAAGCCAGAAGAAAAATTACTTTGTGTTTCTGTCCCCAGCTTGTTAGAATATCCACAAAACTTGACTGTATACAAAAAAAAAAAAAAAAAAAAAAAAAAAAAAAGCCTTTAACACACCATTACAGCTTTACTCTATGGATGACATTTCAAAATCCTTCATGATAATGGCACAGAGAATTTTCTGACTGGCATACTGCAGTCATCAGACAAAGAAAGATTTCTAAAGAAATCACAAAAGAAAAAGACAATTACCTTGCCAGTTTTCAAGGGGAAACATTTTACATCAGTTTGTGTTAACACTTGAGACATTTCAAGCCATCTTCATAAATCTTTTTCCAGCATCACAGTGGTCAATAAAACTAAATGTGACCTTGTGCAAAATGTGCTAGATTTTAATTACAATGGGGTTATGTGTTAGATTAGGGCTAAATGTATTACACTGTCATTCAATATGCCAAAACTGGCAAACACAGCAATGCTGGGCCTGCAGCTCTTTTTTTGCAATCTGTATTGTTGGCCTGGAGCCTGATGCCTGAAGCTTTAACTTTTATTTATTTATTTATTTTACCTTCTTGGATGTGAATGAGCTGAGCACCACAGTATTACACTATCTGTCGGAAAGCGTTTGTGTGTATGTGTGTGCATTCAGTAATCATGATATCTGCTTTTCCATTTCTGATAACATTTGTTGTTCTTTTCTTTCAGTCCAAAAAAGATCACATCTTAATCTGTACTTTTTAAGCCCAATATATATGTATATACACCTACTTGATATATCTTTCTAGATAAAGATTTGCATGTTCATACAGTGATGAAGCCGTAATATATATGTATGGCATGCTACATAGCATTGCATAAAAATTGCTATGTATTTTGCTAGATGAAATATTACTGTTAGAATTTGCTGCATGAAAGCTTAAATATTTCATAAATGTGACAGGTTTAGAGCTTATTTTATGAAGGTCTGGAGGATTGTTTTGGTGGAGGATTTTGGAGAATGGAAAGGACCAGAGGAGGATAGGTAGGGAGGAATTGTTTAATGAATTATTAGGCAAACTGCCATGGAAGTCTTGGAAGTACCTGGTGTGAATCAAAATAACCTGGAATAAAAAAAAAAAAAAAAATCCTTGCTCTGACAGAGTGAGTACAATTCCCTTGGGCATCTCATCATTAGATGTTTGAGGTTAGGCAACTCAATTCCATAAAGATTATGTGGAGGAAAATAAACAAACAAACACAAACAAAAAGAGCTTATTATGAGAAACCTAACAAAACCCCGTTCAGGGTTTAGAAAAGAGCTGGTTGTTAAGAGTATTCTACTTCTGCTGGTGGCTGCTAACTCTTGATGTAGTAGTACACAGATTCCTCAATCTGTTTGTTGTTCATGTTACTCATGAATGAAATAGGATCAACAGAAACACAGGACCCATTATTTATAATGAAATAAAAGTACAGAGAGGATCAGTCTGTTGGGGACTAGTAGAATGGACTGGAATATCATTTCTGAAAGGGACTTAGTTTTCAACAAGCAGTAAATTGATCCATCTCTAATCACCTCTGCATTCTACCTAAAATAAACAAGGTTAATAATAATACAGCTCTCCCTCTTCTTCTCCCTTGACTGCTTGGATTATCACTCTCCATATAATGCCAAGTGAAAGAAGACCTTAATTTTGGACTGAAACTGTAACTTTACTAGATTACAAATAATTTATAGCATCTCATTCTTCTGCCTTCACCTGGCTTCCTCCCACAGCCAAAAATGATTAGAAAGTAATTAAGCCATCAAAAGCAATGCAGAACTAAATTACAGTAAATTAAGCTACTAGATAACTGGTAAGAGAGTCTCAATCACTGTAGGAGTTAGGGGCAGAAGAGTGAAGTAAAAATGATTATTTTGGTAAAGGATCCCTGGTGAATTTAATGTGAAGCAATGGTATGTCTTATTTCATCTAATTTAAACTTTTTTTTTTTTTTTTTTTTTTCCTGAGCTCTGATAAGCCTGTTCCTGATCTCTCCAAAACTATGCTTTCTGAGAGAGGGGTGAGGATGAGGTTGGAAGAAGGAAGGAAGGAGGAATTTAAAGGAAGATGTATGGAATGAAGCCGAGAGGATAAAACCAGCTCGCCTTTATAATACAAACACAAATGGAGGGGAGAATACAACTTTAATTGAACACTTTTTTTTTTTTTTTTCCTCCTGAGTAGGTTGGGGACAGATGAGTAAATGCCTATTCATCGGGATAGAGAAAGTCACATCAGAAATACAGAACATTTTCATCAAAATTCCAGTCTTCTTTAACTACTTCTGTCACAGACTATGAGAGTTTCTAGTTGGCTCTTCTCCAGAGTTTTGTCCCAATCTCATATAACCATATGATTCCTAACACCGCAGAGAGAATCTTAGGCTCAGTCTTGGGTTCAGTGGCTGTTTCAGCTCAAGCTTTTCAACGTGAAAGCAGTGCATATGGCCGTGTGCCAGGATCCCTCTTTCTCTTCCCACCACTTTACACTGCTCAGAGACTTAATGAAAGGTTTACAATTCTCCATGGCATAAGGGAGTTCTCAGCTGGTGTAAAGCTTCATGCCCAACTCTCCCACCAGCTGCTTTTCTGCTCATTGCTGAGGGAGGGAAGAATGAAATGAGATGAAGTGGAACCTGTGCTCTGTCAATGCACAGAGACTCAATGGCACCACGGGGTCTGGGAGACATGATCACAGCTCATCAAGGTGCAACAGCAGCACAGAAGGACATTCCCAACCTACCTTTAGGCTCATTAATGTTGGCAGTGCTGTTATGGCTGTGTGGTGCTCAGATGCTTCCCCAAGGTCCTAGCAAGGCTATGCAGCATGTGTAAGCTCTGTTCTCTCTAGCTGTTGCTGCTATTAGTACCTGAAGGTGGCCAATTTCTTGATGGTTCACCTTTCTAATGACACATGTTTGTTTCTAAGGCATATACAGTTACATACACCTGTCACCTATGGATTTCCTGACATCCTGCCAGACTTTGTCTCTGCTATGGTCCTGCAAGATCATTCCTGGGAAATGGGCAGTTGTGCCATAATCTGGATACTCACCTCACCCTTGTTGTGCTCTGCAGCTTCATCAAGATTTTGGATGCAGCAGACACCACTTCAAGAGGCATCCTCCAGCTACCACGCTTATGTTACTGGACCTTCTGCTGTAAATTAAAGACCTGAAAGCTGCTTTGAGAGGGCATTCTGCATCCCCACTGAATACACTTCAGTGTTGTACCTGAGCTCCTAAAGTGTTAGGTGGTCTTTTATAAAACTGACATGCAAAATAGTAACTGCTGAAGGCAGCAGACTTCTCTGTACTTTCACTCCAGTAAGCAATAAGCATTGTACACTCCCAGCATTGCACAGAGAACAGTGAATTCTTCAGCAATGATGAAAGAAGGAAAGTATGTCTACCTGCATCTTTTTGGAGGATGTGAAAAATAGGAGATTTACAAACCTGAAACATATCTACAGGATGTTCTGTACTTTGGATTAATAGTTTTATAATACAAACATGGATATAGAGAAGAATGCAAACTTACAAGATTACTTTTTTTTTTTTTCATGAAAAAAACATTCAGTCTTTATCAAAGACATGTCCAAAACAAAACAAAAAGAAACTAAAAAAAAACAACCAACCAACCAAACAAACAAAAAAACAACCAACAAACAGAAAAACAAAAACAATAACAAAACAAGCCATAATAGCACTCTGTAGACTGGCAGTGTGATAGCTTGCTAGCAATAAATTAGAACAGGGCATTGGAAATTTCTCCATGAGAACAAAAAGCCAGGGTACAAGGTGGCATCCAACTAATTTGTCGAAATACTATCTTCTGGAAAGTCTAACTCATACTGTTGCCAACAATAAAAAAATATCCAATTGCTAACAAAGGAAGCAGTCTGGATGGCTATAGTAAAATCTGTGATTCACACAGACAGAACACATAAATCAAACTATTTCACCAAAGAATAATGTAATGTTGATAATCCAAACACACCAAAATAGCACCCAGTGTAGGCTGAGATGTTTTTCTCTTCAAGTTTTTAGGCTAATCCACTTGCTTAAAATCCTTCCATCAGCCACAGAGAGAAACAGACATTTCCTGTGTGCAACTTATCTGGATTTAAAATAGGTGTCTGGATTTAAAATAGGTGGCTGGTAACTCTTAACGTGGAAGATTTTCCCTTCAACAATTGACTACAGAGAGAACGTTGTCAGCCAATTCAGGTTAGAAAACAGCCTGCTAGAGATATAGCTGTGAGAGTGTTATCATACCTGTGGACTTAAACCAGAGGGTATTTACATACCAAATAAGTTTATTAACGTTATCAGTATAAACCTACATGTAATTTATGTATATGCAACAGTGTCTGGAAGTCAGAAGCCTGACCTGCAACTAGAATACTAAAAGGATATAAATACAGTCCCCAAAACAATCCCTACCCTCAAAAACTTAAATTATAAATAAAAAGTCACAACCAAGGGTGAAAATTAAGCAGGGAAGTAGACAACAGACCTGATTTGATAATGACAAAATGGTAGCAGAAAAAGCACAAAATACACAAAAATGAGGTCACCTGAATCTCATCAAAGTGCCCTAGCCTTTCATCCAACTGCTCTTCTAACACAGAGACTAAATACAAACCATTAGTCCTTTCCTTCAGCACTGGCCTTCCACAATGTAGTTCCTGCCTGTTTATCACAGAATCACAGAATCATAGAATAGTTTGGGTTGTCTTATCTCACAATACTCTTTTCTGTGTATTTAACCTCATTATTGGTGCTCATTCTCACAACCACCTTCTTTCTTTTTTTGCTGCATGCATGCAATACCTTCCTCAGACATTATCCTCAGCCACTGTTCTCACCTTGTCCAGGATGCCACAACTATGGCTTAGACAATACGTTGTCTAAGTGGTATGAGTAGGTTGCAGCTTTTGTTGCAGGCCCTTCTTCAGTCATTATTTAAAACAGTCATCTAGAATAGTGATGCTGGTTATTTTTCTTATTTACTGACACTTTTGTGCACATTGTTAGACAATACATTTCTAATTTATATTTCAAAATTTCTTCTAGAAACTAACACTTCACCAAAACCAAAACTCCTTTTGTGAAATGGTTAGCAATGTTATCAGAAAAATGTTCTTAGTCAAGGACACCATTTCTGAGGAAGACTGTAGAACATTCCTAAGGGAAATGTACAGAAGTGCTTATGGTGCATCCAATTGCAAGTTAGATTCAGACAGTTCCTGTGACTGATTCAGACATCCCACCTTCTAAAAATCTGTTCTAGTGAATCCTCCAAGGTAAATGGGTCTATACTACTGAATAAAAAGAGAGACACTGAGTAATCCCTGGTTCCTGGTTCTGAGGACATGTGACATCACCTTGTGTCCATATTACTCAAGTTAGTTTCTTTTTAGAGTAACTGATTATATCTGCAACTACAGCTCTTGGTGTTCTGTCTCTTCTTGGCTTCATGAGTTCCACAGGTAAAAAATCTTACATTTTGTGTATTGGTTTTTATTTTTTTTGTCTTTGTTTCCAAATGAAAAACGATACAAAAAAAAAAAAAAAAGAAAACCTGAAAGATGGGTGGACTGCAGATCACCACATTAGTGTTTTCATAACACTATGTGAAGCTATGTGCTGCATTTCCTTGCATGAGAGATGCATTTGCATCCTTATAGGATAATTTGAAAGACTGTGGAAGGTGGAGAGAGCCAAAGCTTACAGTTCTTGAATTTTACCTTGGATTAGATTGAGATTTACCTTAGACATCTAATTAAGACAATCCAAAACAAAGTGTAGGAGTGCTTTGAGTTTGTGTCAGCACTCTTTATTTACACATACCTAGTTGGTCTCTTTTATGAGAATTCTCAATATTTTATAACAAATTAAATATTCACAGACTTGGAAGTATCTTCAACATATTCTGAACACTTGACTAGAAACTCTTTTTTTTTCTCTTGTATACATGTGTATGTCTTACTGCAGTTGTTAAATAAATAAATAAATAGAATAATTTTATCTCCATGTATATATATATATTTATATCTTTTTAGTTAAAAGTCTGAGTGTCTTTTTTAATGGTTAAAGTTAACTGAAAAGAATTTAAGTCACTCTATGCCAAATGGAAATATAGAAATATGCTTTATAGAAAAGGAGTTTTGTTGTACTCTTTATTGGTAAATATCTTGGTATTGTGCAATGGGAAAAAATATATTAAAATAAAATATGAAAATGAAGAGAAGAGAAGAGAAGAGAAGAGAAGAGAAGAGAAGAGAAGAGAAGAGAAGAGAAGAGAGAGAGAAAGAGAAGAGAGAGAGAGAAGAGAAGAGAAGAGAAGAGAAGAGAAGAGAGAGAAGAGAAGAGAAGAAAAGAAAAGAGAAGAAAAGAAAAGAGAAGAAAAGAAAAAAGAAAAGAAAAGAAAGAAAAGAAAAGAAAAAGAAAAGAAAAGAAAAGAAAAGAAAAGAAAAGAAAAGAAAAGAAAAGAAAAGAAAAGAAAAGAAAAGAAAAGAAAAGAAAAGAAAAGAAAAAGAAAAGAAAAGAAAAGAAAAGAAAAGAAAAGAAAAGAAAAGAAAAGAAAAGAAAAGAAAAGAAAAGAAAAGAAAAGAAAAGAAAAGAAAAGAAAAGAAAAGGAAAAGAAAAGAAAAGAAAAGAAAAAGAAAAGAAAAGAAAAGAAAAGAAAAGAAGAGGAAAGAAGAAAAGAAAGAGAAGAGAAGAGAAGAGAAGAGAAGAGAAGAGAAGAGAAGAGAAGAGAAGAGAAAGAGAAGAGAGAGACAGAGAAGAGAAGAGAAGAGAAGAGAAGAGAGAGAAGAGAAGAGAAGAGAAGAGAAGAAAGAAGAAAGAAAGAGAAGAGAAGAGAAAGAGAAGAAAAGAAAAGAAAAGAAAAGAAAAGAGAAAGAAAAGAAAAGAAAGAAAAGAAAAGAAAAGAAAAGAAAAGAGAAAAGAAAAAAGAAAGAAAAGAAAAGAAAAGAAAAGAAAAGAAAAGAAAAGAAAAGAAAAAAAGAAAAGAAAGAAAAGAAAAGAAAGAAAAGGAAGAAGAAAAGAAAAGAAAAGAAAGAAAAGAAAAGAAAAGAAAGAAAAGAAAAGAAAAGAAAAGAAAAGAAAAGAAAAGAAAAGAAAAGAAAAGAAAAGAAAAGAAAAGAAGAGAAAAGAAGAAAAGAAGAGAAGAGAAGAGAAGAGAAGAGAAGAGAAGAGAAGAGAAGAGAAGAGAAGAGAAGAGAAGAGAAGAGAAGAAGAGAAGAGAAGAGAAGAGAAGAGAAGAGAAGAGAAGAGAAGAGAAGAGAAGAGAAAAGAAAAAGAAAAGAAAAGAAAAGAAAAGAAAAGAAAAGAAAAGAAAAGAAAAGAAAAGAAAAGAAAAGAAAAGAAAAGAAAAGAAAAGAAAAGAAAAGAAAAGAAAAGAAAAGAAAAGAAAGAAAGGAAAAGAAAGGAAAAGAAAAAAGAAAAGAATAGAATCTGTTATTAAAATCTTCTACTCCAAGTTTAAGAATACCTTTACCTGCAGAAATCCACCCTGTATTCCATCCAACAGAGATGGAAGATCACTTTTGTGTAAGCACCTCTGTAAAAAGAAAATCAAGAAGTCCATTGTACATGGCTGATAAAAACCCTGTGAAATTTTGCCTGGGGATGGCAGATCTTCAAGTGTATATGCAAGGAGATAACTCTTAATAACTCATTAATCATGTTTTCATCAGTAAGCATTTGTTTAAGCATAACTGAAATAATGCAGATACATCTCTTAGGGTCAGTCAGAATCATGCTCTGAGCAGAAAACAGATGAAGGCTGAGAGAATGTTCTAAGCAATTATGTCTTTCAAGTTCTTTCTCTCCTTGTGAGTCTGCTTATGCCCAGTTAGAAACAGGAACTTGGTCTAGTTGGACACTTGGTCTGAAGCAGGACTTTTACATTTTTAGATTTTTAAGGAATAGCTTATTACAAGAAATTCAGTAAGCTTCTCTTAAGCTGGTGACTAGAAAGTCTTACAGCTGTTATGAAAAAGTGGTAAAGCAACTCAAAGAAGAAAATGATGACACAAAAATGTAGCATTACTGGTATTGATTTCTTAATAATAAATCCCTAGGGATGTGCAGGGGGTATGTTTTCCCCTCACCTCTTCAAGTCAACAATGACAACATCTACAGCATTGTATGTAATAGCAACACAGTATTTATTTGAAAAAGTTTCTGTTAATAGACAAAGCTTCTGAAGGGAGACTGAAAGCTTTATTTGTCTTGGGCATTGGAAAGCCAACGCCGCTTTCTTATACTCAATGATTTACTATGAAAGAGATGGGACCTATTATCTGCAAAGCCTTCAGAAGATTATAATTAAAGACGACAGGCTTGAAAGAGGATTTCACATTTCTTTCTATAGCTAGTTCTGTAAATTGAAGAGGCTACAGTATTTCCTATACAACCGAAGCTCGCACATAATACACAGTGATTTAAAAGCTCACACCTACACCTTTCCCTCTTGCATCATAAATTGATTGACAATGACAAGTGAATAAGATTAGCACCTCATGAGGACAACCTTCAGCTTAAATAAATGATAAAATTATTTATCCTCCTCTAGTTCTTTCACCTTTTCCCTGGAGAATACATTAAGAGCCTTGAAAATAATAACCTACACTGCAAGTTGGAAGTTGCCAGATCCTAAAAGACATTTCCTTTAACATTTTGGACTTACTCTATTTGTTCCCAAAGCCCAAGAAGTATTTTGCACTTGATCTGCTCAAACAATTACAAAATTCCTCTCACTCACTGATTCTGGATGAGCAACTTTTAATCTTTTGTCAGGAAGGATAGGTAGGATAACTCCTAGAAGCAAACTGATATCCCATTCTAAAAAGTTCCTATTTTATTTTTTGAGACTCCCATTTTAGTAAAATTGTATGAGAGAGGCATTTTTGTTTTCCTTTTTCTTTTTCTTTTTCAATTTTTCGAAGTCTGGATTCACTTTTATCCTGTGAAAACGGTATGGCAACATGAAAGTTGGTTATTTTAAAAAGATTCCAACAACTATAATGATATCATAATATCATAATTATAGTTGATCATTAAAATCTTTTCACCTTTGGTTTAATTTTCCTTGGTGTCTGAGAGGAGAAGAATCAAGAATCCTTTCTTGATTTTCATTCTTGCCCTTGAAATGTGAGACCCATGACAGACAGCATTGGAGAAACATTGGCATGCAGTAGCTGATAGTCTTGTCCTTCTTTAGCATATGCGTCTTCTGTATGACTCTATTCCCATCTTTTAAAAGGACTTGTTCTACAGTTTAAGCAAAGGCACTGTCATTTCATAAAATACATCCTCCACTCTTTTACAAAAGCTGACAGTTGCATATAATCCTGTGCTGATTTATGTTAGATTTATGCAGAAAAATACTTTTGTATACTTCTTGAATAATGGTGTATACAATTACCAAGCTTCTGGTTGTTACAACCTTTATAAAAGATTGATTTTTGGCCATTCCCGCTTCAGTTGGGTTTAGCTTCAGCCATGATGTAAACAGCCTGTGACCTGACAGAATATTAATCTATTCACCACGCTGCTCCCTGGGGCTGAATAATTCCTTCAGTCTTAAGAACAAAACAAGTCTCCAATGTTTTCTTTAGTAAATCACTTAACAGGAGGTCACAATGAATGCATGTCCAGGTTAAATTATATTTATTATTAACTAAGTATAGACAAGTCCTCTTGTACACATTCCTAATTTGAGTGAAGAACACTTGCCATAAGGATTCATTGCATGCATAATGGCAATCTTCCACATGAAGCAATTTCCCTTCTTTAAATGCCAGGGTTTGCAAAGACTAGTGTAGGCTTTTAGGATGTGAAATTCCTGACAGACGGATTCACATAGCTCTGTGTTAACCGAGGTCAGAGAGAGGATTCATTCTCAGATAATTTCACAGAGTACAGAGTATTATTTTTGTTTATAGAGGGTGTAGCTTGGAATGATTTTATATTTATAAATATATATTTGTTTAAAATAAAATATTTTTTCCTAATGTAGTTCATCTTGATATCAGAGCACTACACACAGAAGTCTAATTAACAAGCAGCAGTGTCTTGTTTTCAGCTATCAGTCTCCCTTAACGGTGGGTACTCAAATATTCATCACTTTATCCTGACTGAAAGGAAAATAATGTTTCCCTTTTAAACTAAAGATTCAGACATAGGACAAGCACATGACTCTTGATGTAAAGGGTCTGGGGAGCTAGAAGCATATGAAACCAACTCTTCCTACTCCCAATTTAGCGTCTTTAATATGCTATCAAAATTAACAGCAAAAATCCTCAACAAAATCTTCCTTCCTTCTGTGATGGCTGTTTGGATTTCCTTCTGCATCCGGGATTATCCTTTAAGCTTCATGCATTTCTAGCCTTTTCTTCTTTCCTCTCCTTTTGTTCCTGCACATTGTTCTGTTTTTCTTATCCATCAAAACCCAAGAAAGGGAACTCAGATGGATGTATGTTTTTCTGTGAAGAGAATGAAAACAATAAAAAGTCTCATCAGTCAAGGTTTGGAGTGGATAACAATTTAAAAAGCAGCAAAACTCAGACAGCATTAATAGAAGTGTTAATTAGATTAGTTTGGTATTAAAACACCTATAAAAACCTTCAGGAATATTCCTTGAACAAATTATGTAAATCTAAGACCATGAGTTAACAGTTTAGAACTGTGTCAGATTAAAAGAAAAAAAAAAGAAAAAGAAAAAGAAAAAAAAAGAGCAATAACAAAACCCCATGACTTCCAGGTGTGATTACTTTCTAGTTTTTTTGTTTTTGTTTTTGAGACTGGTAAACTCAAGGAGAGACATCTTTTTTTTTTTTTTTTTTTTTTTTTTCTCTCCCAAACCTAGACTTGGCTAAGGTACATCAGAACAGCTTGTTGCTAAGCATGCCATTTTGGTCCCCAATGTGGTGAATTTTGTTCCACTTCTTGTCACACAATTATAAAACTATAAAACTTGGAAAATCATGAGCAAGTTGCCCCACTCAGCCCCTTCCCCAGTGCATCATAATACTGGTACAGTTGCTGCCTGTGTGGTACAAGGGAACAGATACAAGGGAACACCTTTCCTTTGTATCTGACAGCTTCAGGGCTTCACCTCTGCAGTTAACAAAAAGAACTGAGGGCTGACCTGAGAAAACAATGTAAAGAGACAACAGAAACAACACCATGCAACCCCTGGGGTAGTCAGTAGTCAGACTTCTGGTGGGAGCTTGCATTCTTTGTAACTATTGCTTTACGCAGAGCTCCTTTCTCTTTCACTGATTTATATTTTCCATCTTCCATCAAACTACCTCCTTCTCTTTTTTTAAGACCTTGATCCACCACATAAATATTTGCTGGTCCACCCCAACTTGGCCAAAAAGCTATTTTCCCCAGTGTTGTGGTTGAACCCGGCCAGCAGCTAAACACCACACAGCCGTTTGCTCTCCCTGCCCCCTCCCTCTCTGGGATGGGGGAGAGAAACAGGAAAGTGAAGCCTGTGGGTTGAGATAGAGACAGTTTATTAAGACAGGAAAATAATAATAACAACAATAACAATAATGATGACAATAGTCCCCTCCCAGACCCTGCTGCACCCCCAGCCTGCCCGCTGGCAGGACGAGAAGCTGAGATGTCCTTGGCTCTGCAACACTTAAAACACTGCTCTGCAACAATTAAAACATCAGCATGTTATCAGCACTCTTCTCATCCTAAGCCAAAACATAGCACCCTACCAGTTACTAGGAGGAAAATTAACTGAAACCAGGACACCCATGTTCATTTCCCCAATATAGCACAGTCTTGGTTAGCCAACTCTGCCCTTTCCTACCCCATGGGTTCCTCCTGCTCAGGCACCAAAATGGCCCCAGAGCCACATTTTTCAGGCTTTGGTGTAGTCTTTCCTTGAATTTTTAAAAAAATTGGGTGAATAGTATTGTCTCTCTCCAGCTCCTGTATGGCCAAATAGCTCAGAACTGGAAGGGAGAGCAAACATTACTTGTTCCTGATAACTTACTGGAGGAGCATGTTCTCATCTTTGAAATGAAGCATCTTCCACTCTGTTTCCCTTTGTTTTGTCTATCTTCCTTTTTTTAAAAACTTATTATTATTTTCTTTTTCATTCTTCATTTTTCTTCCATGAACAAAACACTGGGCATACCTTTTCTCACTCATGACCTGCTTCTCTGTCATACTGTAGAGTCCTGAGATTTGTTACCATTGCTACTCTTTCCTTCTTCTCTCCTGGTGATATCAGTTTTCTGTGGCCACACTGTGTAACCACATCTCTTCACCCAGCTTCCCTGATCAGGATGCAATGCCAAAAAGAAGAGGGCTTTATGGTTTGTTTAAGGTTAATTTTCAGTCTTCATGAAGAATTACTTTTATCATTTGCATTTTCTTGACTTTTCTACACCCCATTTAGTTTTCTGCAAACTGATCTTTATGCATCAGGGCTTTATTTGGAATAAATAAACAAACAAAATAAACAAAAATATTTTAACCAATATTTTCTTTCAAAACATGTTTTTCAGTTTTTAGTTTCATATATTTTTTCCATTAAAATCTGCATGAGAATCTTAACTGTAGAAAGAAAATAAATAGAACAAAGACCAGAATTTGTATTGTATTTAGTATAATATTCAGCTTTACATTTTTTAAAGACCTTTCTATTAAAAATTTTGAGATTTTAGTGTTTTTTTGTTTGTTTGTTTGTTTGTTTGTTTGTTTTCTGTGTGTGTATTCTTTTATTTGTTTTTGTTTGGTTTTGTTTCTTCTCAGTGGGGTGTAAGTCTGTATATTGGAGTGCAAGAAGCACTTCTCATTTTTATTTTTATTTTTTTAATTATTTTTAACTGCAGGAAGATGAATTTTTTACATTGACTTAACATTAGGGAAACAAACAAGCAATCATATGTTGGCTTTGGACCTATACTTACACTCTTTTTTGTAGCACTGACTGAATGAATGTGATTTACTGACAACTCCTGTCATGGTTCTCCTTAATTCTTATAAATTTAAATACAGAAACAGGGTGGAGGTGACAGAGCTTATACACAGAAATCTTTTAGGGCTAGCAGAGCACACGAGAGAAGAAGCATTATTATCTTTGCTTCTATGAAATTTCTCATCTCAAGCACCCCTTATAGCTTATCACAACCCAGATTCACCTATCTTATAGAACAGTTTGGTTTTCTAAGGCTCATGTACCTTCCTTGCACAATACACTCATCACAGTGACTGCTGCCTGGCTTCTTTTTTTTTTTTTTTAAGTTATTATTACTATTATTATTTATTTATTTGTTTGTTTGTTTTAGGGAATGGACCTCACCTGAAGTTTCATATAATAGTCTAGCATCACAAGGCAAAGTAAAAACAAATGCTAATCATTATATTTGTCAATCTTATAATATAATCATTCACGATGTGTTTTCTGAGGTACTATTGCTAAGATGAAAACATGTAAATATTTTCATAAATTTTATAGCTTGCTTTTATCAGCTACTTGAAAGTACCTCTAAAAGGCTTCAGGCATGTAGAAAGCCTTTCAGAATGATCAAAATACACTTCCTCTCTTTAAAAAAATAAAATGTTCTGATTTAAAGAAGCTGAAAAGGAACATGGTGCTAAACACTTCACTGAGCAATAATCCCCTTATCCTGAAGTACCAACTGATCACTTAGCAACAGTACCTTGAATGGCAAAGAGATCAATTTTTCACATTTTCTTATGTTTTTCAATCAAAGCAGTTACTAATCTATTCATTTTCTTTAAAATAATAGCTATCTTACTGTTTTCCCCTTTGGCTGGTCTCACAGAATGGCTTTTACTTAGCCACCGCATGTGGAAAAACAGATTAATTTGTAACTGAATATACAGGTATTTGTTAGCACATAATTTTTAGACCTTTGTGAAAACATAATTGTCTCTTCCACTAAGTAACATCTATACTTAATTAAAGCTATTGCTCTAATGCTTTAAGCAAGGTTTCTTCGAACTGAAGTTTACACAAAGACTGTACAGAAACCTTCTTTAACACAGAGTTAGTGAATTCCTCAATGTGCCTTCTTCTGCATTCTTAAATCTCTTGATGACAATCAGAGATTCAGAGAAAAAAAAAAAAAAAAAAAAAAAAAAAAGACATGAGCTCTTGTCATGACTTGGGTATTGATCTAGAAATAAGCCATTTTTGTGTATAGGTAAGGGTCAAAAAGAGTGTGTGTTCCAGATCCACAGGTAGACTGCTGAACCTAGCAGTGGACACCAGTACAGGAAAGGAGTCACAAACTGAAACCTTGGGAGAGGACGTGTTTGTGTGTACATAAGCATGATGCTTATGTTTAAAATTCTGTATATCTTTGTCTCAAGGAGACAGCTGTATATGCAAGTCCTTGCATTATTCTCCCTTTCTGCCATGTCTCCACTGCTGTTACCCAATTTTGTGAGAGGGAATTAAAAACTGTGCTATTGAAATTTTGAAGGTGCATTCATGGCTTGTATTCCCCACCCTGCAACAAGTACCATCTGTTGACAATCTGCCCCACTAATTCCTCCATAATTTAAATTAGAATTGTACCAAAATATAAGTTTTCCTAAAGCCTGTAATTTTGATCTGAAACAAGAGAAAGTTCTTACTGGATTCTAAGCCCTTCTGTAAAGTTTTCCAATGCCCTTTGTAGTCTTTAGGACAAACCAAAAAAAAAAAAAAAAAAAGACAAGTTACAAGTTACATCTCCACAGAACAGCACAGAGGATGCTTCTTCTAAGGCAGGTGGCAACTCAGTCCAAAATGAGATTTTATATATCACCTTTGCCTACATAAAAAGAGAATGACTTTGCTCTTTTAATTAACACTGCAGATGAAGGTCATCCAGTACACATGCTATACACATGTGAAGTCTTGCTGCCACTGTCTTTCCTAGAGCTCTTCCGTTATACACAAATTGAAAGACAAAGGAAAATGCCACCTAATTTCAGAAGCTGGCCTGATTTTGCACATACTGCCCACTCCTTGATCTCTGATATATTTTATGTACCAATCTGTCATCCTAAAACTCTAAGAGGACTTCTATATCATCGACTATGGTGAAACTACAGACATTTTAACAACTGCATTAGATAGAAAATTAATTAATTAATTAATTAATTAATTTTTAAAAATGGCTTTTAGTTAGTTAGTTAGTTAGTTAGTTAGTTCAGCTGAGTGTAGCATGTCCTAGCATGTAGCATCTAAATGTCCTCAGATGATGCAAGTCAATGCGGTATCTTTGCATTCTCTCTGCACTGGACTCAGTGAAACTCTGTTTATTCACACCAGCTATTCACAGCAAACATGTTTCAGCCTCTGATGACTCAGAATTGACTTATTTTGTTCAACCTGACCATCCTACTGCTGTCAAGAGATGTCCCAGAACTCTCAAATCCAGTAGACACTACAAGTCCTACAAAGAGAAACTTTTCTACCATATTTCCCAATACTGTCTTGAGACTGAGACAAAAGTATATTATAACCATGCTGCTCGTGGCAAAACAATCACTTCAAGTGAAAGGGAACAGCAGACAACACTGGCCTATTTTATATTAATAAAAACTGGCCAAGAAGTGAAATTTTATGTAGTCCCCAACTGTTTTTGGATGTTTCCTAATGCACACAACATAACTAGACTTATGAAAAATTGTATCCACATGGTCTAGTGACTTAAGAAAAAAAATATGTTAAAACCCAGTAAAATATACATGCATATAAATATGGAAAATATCGCGGAAAAAAAAATAAAAATGTTTCATTACATGCACAAAAACCATTGTAAACCACTAAGTTCAAAATGTTACTGGATAGATGCAGTAAAGAGAAGAGAGGAAATGAAAATATTAGCTCTTTCTCTTGGATTATATGCTATTTGCTTTGGTAGCTAGCTATGCATATGAAACATGAATTGGAATGGGTTCTTTAGGCAGTGTTAGTGCACCAATACTTTTTGTGTGGAAAAAAAGTTGAAAACACCCAGTGTGAAAGCACTGAAAAAAAAACAGGTGTCTTCAGGTGTTGGCACAACTGGGAAGTCAAATTTAGTAATCTGGATTCTTTGTGGATCAGGCCTTATGATTCTTCTGTGTCCATGTAGTAGGTTATCTCTTCAAGCCAGATTTCTGTTATTAACACATTATTTAAGAAGACTGTTTAAAAATACATTTAAAGTACTTTTTTATTATTTTATTTTATTGTTTTTAATGCAAGGTTTATCATCCACAGATAATTCATTACAAAAAACTAGGTTGAGTATTGCTAATTTAGCTGAACAAAAGTAAATAAGAAAATAAGCAGTTATAATTTCTGAAACTTCAAACTCAAGGAGAAAGTGTTATCTGGTGTCTCAACTGTTTTGTGAGGATAGAGACCTGAAAAAATTTATTTCACATAAAACTACAGGCCCACCAGATCCTGATATTCAAAGGTTACATTTTGTGATAGCCACTATTTTGTCAAGGGTGTCAGGAGCTCATGACTTTCAATTTGGAGCTTCAATACTCCTGTCAGACAGGAAAGTTGCATATTAGGTGATTCATATCTTTTTGGGTTCTACTTAAGTGTTTGTAGGCTAGGAGCCTCAGGGTTATTGTGTGATCATGAAATGAGAACTACTTTAATCATAGCATTTGCACAATAACAAACTTGAGGGTCAGGGGGAGGAGGGACGAGAATGAGGGGGCAAAGTTGTATGATTATTATATGATCACAAATTAGAAGCATATGCTCTGAGTCCTTATCTAATTTGGTGCCTTAGGCATTTTTCTAAACTTGATGCTCTGCAGAAATGATCCTGTTTGGGAAAATCTTTTGAAATATATATATATATTTATATATATATATATAATTATATAATTATATGTTACATATAATATATATACATATATTTATATTTATATATATATAATTTATTTATTTATTTATTTATTTATTTTCAGTAAAGAAATATGTTTCTTTATCTCTTTATGCCTTCTCCAGAGTATCATGTGGATTTGGTGTCTCACATTTCTCTGTGTCTTAAAATTGTTTGTTCCACTTACAGCAGGGTACCCATACAGGAAACCCTTATCACCTCCCAACCAGAATCTGAATTTGCTAAGCCATTAAAAAAGAAAATGAATGTTCCCAACTTTTTTTTTTTTTTCTGTATCTGATTATGGTTTATGGGAATAAAACAAAATAAAACAAAAGCCAAGAAACAAAACCAAAACAAAATAAGGCAAAAAATCAGCACCACTATCAACAAAAAGTAAGTAAATAAATAAATAAATAAATAAATAATCCACAGCCTTGCAGTAGTGAATAGAATTTAGAATATAATTATGCTGTTTGATTTTTTTTTTGTTTCACTCTCATGCAAATGAATTGTCTTAAGTTTCAGCAGTTACTAAAATAGTGCTATTTAATCACCAGTTTTATTTACTGAGAATGACAACAGTTTATGAGAACAATGCAAAAGTAAGAAGGAATCAGAGAAAATGAGAAAACTGGGATTTCTAACTCACAAACATATATTCAGAACATTGGCAAGTTAAGTCTGAAATAGGACTTTTCCTAAATGTCCTCTGCTCTCTGTACCTTTTCTCTGTACCATGATAATTATCTCAGGCTATCAGGACAAAAAAGTCCTATTTAAGCAAGAAACCACAGACATAATTTTAAAAAAGCACATATTTTCTGGCCATTTAGACATTTATGCATTTCATAAACCCGTCATTAAAGGGAAATGATTTTAATGAAATAAGACACAGTTCTATCCGTCTACAGTACATGGAACTAATTCATCAGTCAGCATCTTGCAGTAGACATTTATCAATCTATTGCCCCCATAGTCATTTATAGTCCTGAAGCAGAGAGAAATAAAATTTACTCATATTTCAGCCATTATAGTTTTTTGTCTAGTGTTTTCTTTTAGCAGTTGGCTTGGAGTTTTTTGGTGAAATTATCTATAACATTTAGTATTGACATTATATGCTGCAAAGATACACTGCTATCTCTACTTTAATTTATATAACATCCAATAATACTGAAAAAATAATTGTGATTAGTTCATTTCTTACCTCTAGAAATGTTCATATTCTATGATGCACAATAGTTGGAATGACATTTTATTAAAACAGTTGTTGAGGCCTGAGGAGCCTGACTGTAGCAAAGAACTGAATAAAGAGGTCATGAATTTTTTGTAGAGATGAAATCAACCTGTAGTGTTCATGAATAATTCACTGAATTTTGAAAGGCAAACCTGGGGAAACATCTCATCAAAGCACCCTTAAGATGAATTGTCATGAACACTTACCTATTGGCCTTGAAAAACCAGCATGATCTTGTTTCAAACATATGTATGGGATTTTTCTTACAATAGTGCCTGAGTGTTGGGTAGTTAGATACCTTTTGTCTTCAAGTTTCACCTTAAAATTCACTTTTGCTATGAATGCTACCAAACACAATAGTAGCAAGACAGATGAAATGTTGTGGGATTTTTATGATATTTGAGCTTAAGCTATTTTACACTGTTTGGATTTCTTAAGGTACCCACATACACCTGAAAATCCAATGCACCTAAATCCAAGCAGCTAAAACATATGGCTGATCTGCACCCCAAAGAACCACGCTAAGTTATGCAGGATATTCTAGGTTATGTTTAGGCAATGGAGGGAGGTGTAACCTATGCAGTCAATGACAGTGATAGTTTAGTTTGTTTAAAAGTAGAAGACTGTACCTGGTCAGCAGTGTAGCTCTCTAGACAGGAGTTTTCCTACACTGATAAATATTGCTACACCATGTTCTTCAACCGTCTTCAGCTGCTGCTGTATCTTACACTATAAGATCTGAATAAATTTCTTCAAACCTTGTCAACTAAACTGAAGTTCTGGGGTACTAAAGTGAGTTACTTGGTATCTCAGGACCTCTCAGTAGAAAATTAAGAGAGAAAGAAAACTCCAGAAACTGAAAGTTCTCATTTAATCTCTCCATCACTTTCTGCATGTATTTCTTGCTCTCTCTCCAATGACTGATGAAGACTAAAGTACTGCTTGAATGTAAGTAAGGAGAATGCACCCAGGCCTCTGGAACAGGCTTCACAGGGAAGTGGTCACAGCACCAAGCCTGACAGAGTTCAAGAAGCATTTGGACAGAAATGCTTCCCTCAGAAACATGGTTTGATTTTTGTGTGGTTCTATGTGGAGTCAGAAGTTGGACTCAATGATCCTTGTGGGTCCCTTCCAACTCAGCATATTCTAGAATTCTATGATTCAAATATTTGGTGCAAGTTCTTTATTTTACATCTACAGAGCTTTTTACATAGTGGAGGTCTGATTCATGACTGAGCTGTTCTGGTCCTGTGCCATTAACCAGACCAACTATCATTATGAACTTAATTATCTAAGTAGGGTTTAATCGTGGGGCTAGTGAGGTCTCCTGACCTCAGGACCTTGAAAATAAACATGAGAACCTTGATAAAAGGTTTTCTTGGTAATCTGTTTTCGTAATTCTATGCAACAAGTTTCTATAGCTGTATTTTTATTCACTGTTTAATATGTTGCTGAGTTCTCAAGTACAGGTGATGGTAGGTACACACCCAGATGGAACTCAGGTTAGCCTGTAGACAGAATGTCTGAGACACATCACAAAAAGTTTCTTTAGTTGCTTTTGCAGTAGTCTGACCACCACAGTACAAAAGAGGAATTTGCAAATGTACAAAAACTGTCAGCAGTGATTTTCCTGGTTATTCCTAAGCTCACCTGTGTTAGTCAGGCCCCTATTAACTTGGGATAAATGTGAAAAGGGAAACACAGTAGAAAATTACAAGGTCTCAACGACCTGACAGTCTTGTGATTTTGCTCAGAAAGAAGTTGATGAGTATTTTCCATACAACTGTGCTTCAGTGGCACTTCTAATGCTAATCTTATTGTAAAATATATTTTGCATGATGTTGCTCTCTTAAACCTCTGTTGCATTTTACAGACGTGCATACAAAATTTTCTTTACAGATTCCTACCAGCAAAAAAGCATCAGAGCTATTGCTGGTCTAAGCCATTGCACATGAATAATATTTGAATGTATTTAGACCTAACATATCCTGTATTATCACCCCTTCAGTGCTGTAGGCATTTACCATATATATTGAAATACAACAAAAGACCAAAATGTCAGCCAAGAAACCACAGTAATCTCAGGTTGTGGGTTCAATGTGGGGGAAGGGAAGGGAAGGGAAGGGAAGGGAAGGGAAGGGAAGGGAAGGGAAGGGAAGGGAAGGGAAGGGAAGGGAAGGGAAGGGAAGGGAAGGGAAGGGAAGGGAAGGGAAGGGAAGGGAAGGGAAGGGAAGGGAAGGGAAGGGAAGGGAAGGGAAGGGAAGGGAAGGGAAGGGAAGGGAAGGGAAGGGAAGGGAAGGGAAGGGAAGGGAAGGGAAGGGAAGGGAAGGGAAGGGAAGAAACAATTCTGTGCTCTCTCCTAAAGAGCTGTCCCACAGACCTTACAAACAAAAACTCCCTCTTTCTTCAGCCACTATCAAACTCTCAATTTTATGACTTATTTTTGACTGCACTATCAGACTATCCACAATTACAGCAGCTCTTCATTTGCCTTACTGGAATGCAAGACAAGAGGGTTTAAAGAAAGGAAAGTAGTGGGCATTTCCAGGTAGGAGACAGCTTGGAAGCACCTATGACATCTGAATCCCCTCCTTTTGTGGGAAGGAGGAGCACAGTGGGATACATGATAATAATGGTGCCAACCTTGTGGCAGCCTGCTCTACCTCCATTGCAAAATAGAAGTAAGGATGGGGACAGTGCTGGAAAGGATCTTTGCCTTTTGCTCATCCCAGCTCACTGAGGTATGCATGTTGCAGCTCACAGCAACATGACAGCTTTAAAATGTTACTGCAGTTTATTCCCAACTCATTAGGAGTTCTTATTATGCTATGCAGGTTCTATGGCTCTCAAGACTTCTTTAATAATCATTAAATGAAAAGAAAACAAATCAAAAAGGATTATAAATCCTGAAATTTACCTCAGTAAAAAAATTACTTTTTTTCTAAGTATTGCATTTTCTTGTAACTATGCTGAGGCATGAAGAAATAAATTCTCACTTTAAAACAAAACAAACAAACAAATTAAAAAAAAAAATAGTCTGGTACCTACATCCACACAAGAAAACAAGATTGCTTTTGAGTCTTCAAAGTGCCATCCTGCAGCTGTCCGTTAGAAATAAAATAAAGTCTGGAACCTGCCTTTTATTTAGATACATATGTGACCTGGATTTCATATCAATTTCACTAGCAGCAGTCAGATGGTTCAGTGTAGGCATAAAAATAAAATTATGCACTAAAATTTATTTATTTATTTCCACTGTCAAAGACTAAAGAGCTATGTGCTTCCTGTTTAGCAGCAGCATGTAAAAAAAAAAAAAAAAAAAAAAAAAACCACACCTGCATTAAGGTATACTTTTGCCTACATTCTATGAGTATGCAATACTACTAGACATCTGGAAGGGATGGACAATAAAAGGAAGAATAATATTAGCAAGAGATTTGGTTTTCACTGAAACAGAAATGAATATATGTTTTGTTTTTTGTTTTTTGTTTTGTTTTGTTGTTTTTTTTCAATAAACCCCACAGTATATCTACGAAGGTCTATACAAGTTTAAGAGTACACAGCTATACAGCTAATCAAAATATAAAATTATTTTTAGACATGTTATGGCAAAAATGTTTTGACTTTCCATTCTCTCTTTTTACTTCTTTTCTCCAGCAAAAAGTGACTCCCTGCCCTGCGTTATTTTTTTCAGTGTTCACCAGTCATTTCACAAAGCTCATTCATTTGCTTGCCCCTTGGGCTTCTGTGGTTCTCTAGCCACTTGTTCTGTTGGTCTTGCTGCATGTTTTAATGTCCTAATAAAACACATTTTTTTTTTCTTTCTTCCTCTTCCAATAAACTTTTAAATGCTTAAAACACTTAAAGGGACACTGCCAAGGTTAGAAAGCCAAGAAGCATCTATGAGCAAAATTACAGTGAAAGGAGAGGTCGGTAGTACCCTCTCTCAGACACCAAGACTGAGATAAAATCTGAAAAAAAATACTCTAATTACACGCTGCCTGCAGGTGCTCAACAGGGGTTAAATTTAATGTACCTAAATCCTCTCCATATCACTGAAACATCTAACAAAAACTGTCTTGCTCCAGCAAATACCTCCAAGAAAAAAAAAAAAAAGAAAAAAAAAAAAAAAGGATTATTGTCAATGTGTTTCTATTTTAGGTGGTTTAACACCTGGGATGCTATATATTCTGCTGGTGTTTCCTTGAAGAATAACCATTTTCTCCAGCATTTTATCCAAACATCTAGAGGGTTAGCAGTCATGGGAAAAATCTGGTAAGTCCTACAATGGGGCAGAAATTATCCCTTGCACCAATACACTTTGGGGGCCACCCATTTGGAAAGGAGTTTTGCGGTAAAGGACCTGGAGGTCCTGGTGGACACCAAGCTGAACATGAACCAGCAACATGTCCTTGCCACTACAAAAGCTAAAGGTATCCTAGGCTTCACTAGAAAAAATCTTGCCAGCATGTTGAGTGAGATGATCCTTCTGCTCTGTCAGGCACTGGTGAGGCCTTCCTGGATTACAATGTCTAGTGCTGAGGTCCCTAGTACAAGAGAGAAATGGATATATTGGAGACAGTCCAATAAAGTCCACCAAGATGACAAAGGGAACAGAGCATCTCTCCTGTGAAGAAAGAGAAGAGAGCTACAATCATAGAATCATAGAATATGAGTTGAAAGGATCATGGAGTCCAACTCCTTGCTCCACACAAAACCACTTGAAAATCAAAGCTTATGTCCAAGGGTGTTGTTCAATTGCTTCTTGAACTCCAGCAGGCTTGGTGACACGGCCGCTGCCCTGAGGAACTTGTCCCAGTGCCCAACCACCTTTTGGGTGCAGAAACTTTCCCTTAAACCTGGCCAGATCCTCCCCTGTCCCAGCTTCATGCTGTCCCCTCAGGTTCTGTCGCTGTCCCCAGAGAGCAGAGCTCAGCACCTGCCCCTCCGCTCCCCTCATGAGGGAGCTGCAGGCCACCATAAGGCCTCCCCTTGGCCTGCACTTCTCTGGGCTGAACAAGCCAAGGGACCACAGCTGCTCCTCATACACCTTGCCCTCCAGACCCTTGACCATCTTTGTAGCCCTCCTCTGGACACTCCCTGACAGTTTTATGTCCTTCTTCTACTGTGGTGCCCCAGACTGGACACATACTTGAGTTGAGGCTGCACTAGAGCAGAGCAGAGCTGGACAATCATTTCCACCAGCCAGGACTGTTCAGCCTGGAGAAAAGGAGGCTCAGAGGGAATCTCATCAACCTGTATAAATGACTAATAGGAGGGTGTGAAGAGGACAAAGCCAGGATATTTTCAGTGATGACTAAAAAACTATAGTTCAAATTCTTCATTAATGTGGCTCCTGACAGTTTAAAGATAAAAACAACAACAACAACAAAAACAGGGAAATGTGTTTGTCTGTGTGTGTGTTTTTTTTGTTTGTTTGTTTGTTTGTTTGTTTTTTTCCTCTATATTTATGTTTGATTAGGATATAGATTTATAATGCTCTTGAATCTGACTGGGTAGTGACAGGGAGTGAGTAAAACTTGACTCTAATTTTCTAAGGCAGAGAGCAGCTCCAGAAAAAGTGTGGATGCAAGATAGTCCAGATCCATCTAATTCTGTTTCTGTGCTAAAAGGAAAAGCAAAGTTCTTACCCTTACTCAGATTCCCTTGTTTTGAAGCAGGGCATGTAGTCATCATCATTTGCACAGGTCTGATGGTAATAGCATACAAGAGACAACAGCAAGTTCAATAATTTTATTATATTCAATCTGTGAATTTACTTGGTGAGGCATTAATTCATAAGCCACTTGCTAAGGCTGGCTGAAATATAGCTTTTATCGTTCATTATGTATTCTGTTAATGACAGCATCCTTGTTAGAAAGGGCCAAGGTCAGGTATGCCAGTCCTCTGTTACAAATGAGACACAGCAGTGATTTTGGTCCTGCTATTGATTTAGCTTGTTGAGGTACGACCTGTCCCATTAAAATATTGTTAATAATTCTATGCATCTCCAAGTACTGACAGTAGCAGTAGTTCATCTAGTATCTGTCTGAACAATAGGTGTTTGTTTGGTTTGCCCATTCTCTGTTCAATTCATCAGATTACTCATGTAATGACTGAACCTCAGAGTTACCACAATAGCAAATATATATATATGTTTTGTTTTTTTTTTTCTTTTTCTGTTTTGTCCAAATTAAATGCTGATAAAAAGGCCCTAGAGAAAATGTGTTTGAGGCTGACATTAAACTGTCTCTTACTTCTTTAAGGCATATTTTTAAAGGACTGAAAGTCAGCAATCAGTTTCACTTGCGTGTGCTAAGGGGGACACACAGAATTATTCTTTATTCACAGCAGGTGATAAATTTGCATAAGGAAGAAGCTGAGCTGGGAAAGATGCTTATTTGCAAGGCACACAACAGTCACTGAAATCTCCATGGCTAGGTATGCACAAGCCACAGTACAGCTGAGGTTGAAGGACACATCCAGAAATCACCTAGTCCAATCTCCCTACTCAAAGCAGGGTCGTCTAGAGCAGATTGACCAGGACCATGATGAATCATGTTTTGAATATTTCCAGTGATAGTGACTATAGTCTCTCTGGGCAATCTGTTCCAGTGCTAGATGACCCTTACAATAACAAAAGCTTTTTTCTTGCTTAAGTAACATTCTCTATTTCAACCTCTGTCTATGGGAACATGGAACCATGCAAACACTTTAACAATATCTAGATCATAAATGAATGTTCTAGGACCACTCTTAGGGCGAGTGTAGCCAGGAGAGGTGGCTAAGCTTAAAACTATATGCGTATATCTTTTCCCCTTTCTTCAAACACAGAGAAGTTCCTACCCTGGCCCTAGAACAATTTTAATTACTTATATATATATAGAGAGAGAGAGAGAAACTGTCAACAGGAGAAACAGAACAAGCCAGCAACATGTAATCTATTGCTTCTGTAGGCAAAATGAAGTGGGTAAAATTATCTCAAGTATTGTTGTTCCCACTTACATTGTGAGTGTTGTGCCTAAGGCTGCAGATAGAAAAGTGAGATTCCTTCTCTAATATTAGTGAATCAAACCATACATATTATTTTCCCTCTTCTGAATCCCCAGCAGATCCCTGGAAGACCAGAATTTTACTTTGTGATGAATATACTATTTATATCAAGGGATATATACATGTATATATCTACCAATGAGACAGAATTGTTTGCCTCCTCTTCCCTTTATTTTTCTGGCCCTGTACTTGCTGTTTAGAAACATGAAACAACTCTTCCTATCAGGGATTTACTTTAAGCATTTTTTTTTTTTTGCCAATTTCTTCTGTATTTTGTATGGAAGCACTTTAGAACCCCTTTTTACATCTATATATTTGTATTTGGTCAGCTTTTAGAAGCCCACATGACTTTTGACATTTGTAAAGACAGAGTGAAGTCATTGAGATATTCTGCTCTTCTCGTTTTCCCCTTTTTTCTTTTCTTTAAAGTGAATATTTCAAACTTTCACATTGCCTCTAGTTTAGCTGGATAATTCAATTAATGCTAGTAATGAGTTGATTAGCAAAGAAACCCGTTTCAAAATACATCATTGCCTCTTTCATTGTGCTGTGTTCCTTCTCCTTCTTCCACACTTGTATTGGTAAAAGGTAAAAGGTCTCAAATCCATCTCTAATTTAAAAAAAAAAAAAAAAAAAAAAAAAGTTTTTGTTATTCTGGTACAAGAGTTTTCTCCAGCTGTGACCTACCAACTTAACAGATAACAAAGGGTAATTCTTGACTGCTGCATGCAGACTTTCCATATCAGAATGGCTTTGTTAATGCACTTCAATTCTGGTTTATAATATTTCATCATCAAACCCTGGAGGAAGGAAACATGTACAAGTAATTGGGTGCATAAGGAAAAAACTCAAGGCATCTTAAAGTGCAATGGTTTTCCAGTAAACTCCTGGATTAATGTCATTCTTTAAAGAAATTCTTTAAATAGTAACTACTTTTTCTGAATGTACAATGTAACACTGAAGAGTCATTGATTGTTCAAACAATTAAAAATTGATCTCCCAATCATATTACATTGTATCAAGACTTGAATAAGTAGGAAATTCATATTTTCTACTAAGCAGAAGGAACTTTTCGAAGGAGTTCAAATAACATTTACTTTTCTTTTCTACCTTTCCACATTCACACCCATTCTCTCTCCAAATATGCTTTTTCTGTGTAATACTTGCGCCTTTGGACAAGATGTCTACATCTTTTAGAGTCAATGGGATTTCAGATGGTCTGCTCTTCCTGTTAGGGGACTAGTAGGTCCACCCAATGAGGTTTCCTCCCTGAATCAGTGACATTCATGCCTTCTTTCTGTGAGAAAAATCTCCAATAATTTTCTTCAGACAGGATCTTCTGTGAAGCCATTTTATTCATGATTGCAATGGTGGGCATCCTGCCAATTATGAGTGCATTTTAGTAAACAAAGCATAACCTTTCATTCCCTATTACCTGACACCTGTTCACCTCCCCTGTTTCCTCATTGGCTGAGTACTACAGGTTCACAAGCTACTCAGCACTCCTTTAAACCATATATGTAATTTTTTTTTCTTCAACCTTTTAATTTTTCTTTTTTCCCTTTTTTTTCATTTCTTTTGTTTTGAGAATTTGTGATCTTTGTTTTACTGTTCTCACACTGCTCATCCTGTTTTTCTCAAGCTTCTACCTTATTTTGGAACACTGAGGCCTACTGTCCACTTGCAACTCTTGATCTCACCACACTGTGACAGATGTGACTATGCTGAGCATTTTATTCTGAAGAGCTCAAGGAGCTTATGAGGCTCCAGGACACTTCTCTGATATATCTTCAACTTTTAGACTTTCAAAATAAGTTGATATAGCTTGGTGTGATGCAACTTGTTTTCCTGTTTTCCTATATAATGAAAATGAACAAGGATCCATACCAGTGGACGTATAAGGCAACCAAAATCTGAGTGAGTAAAAGGAGAGGATACACAGCTGCAGCAACTTGACATGACGCAAAGAAATGTGCAATTATGTGGATGAAAGATTGTGTCATCGCCTGCATTATTGCTCCCCTTGGAAATCTACAATCATCCTCAATAGCCATGATACAGTTCCATCTTTCACTTTTATTTATTATTTAGGCAGATATCAGAAATATGAACTGTTCCTTTCACATTTCTTCAACACTGGATAAATCCATTATTTTAAAACATACAGTGACTGAAACATACAGTCTGAATGACTGATGATGACATATTACTAAAATGAAATCCCACCTATTTTCTAACCTCAATGGAATGTAGGCATGCTCAATATAATACTGGTCTTTCACACTGTGATGTCCAGAAAGACAGATGTTTACAGAAAAAAGAAAAAAAAAAGGAAAAAAAAAAAGAAAAAAAAAAGAAAAAAAAAAAAAGAATGAAAATTAAATAACTATTCAAATATTGGTGATGTTACCTTTAAAAGTATTAACTTATGTAAGCAATATTAAATCTTTCTTTTAAAGCTTTCACTTACAAGATTCGGGCCAGAGGTATGAAATCATTAAGATCTGTTTTCTGTCACTGTAAATGCATAATTTCCTTCTCTTTTAATTTCACAATCTAAGTTAATTTAGTGTTAAGAATATTAGATTAAGCTCTAGGGTACTGAAGAGCAGATCATGTGCTAAGACAGATAAATGGGCAGTTTTCCACAGCTAAGGATCTGTCAGCAAATGTTTTGCAGATGGCACAAAAAATAAAAGGATAGCCTTTCCCTAGTTTTTCCTTGTTGCTTTAATTTCACATAAGTGAAATAAAAATAAGCTAACCTTTATAATAACCCCAGCTCCAAGGATGACTGTATTGGTGCTGTGGACATGAAAGATATGTTTACCCTGCCAGACAGCTTAATTCCCAGTACTCATCCTCCAGGTTGCATAAGTGCCAGTGTATTCTCAGGCTATATTTTGAAATGAATCATCCAGTTCCATCTAAAACAAAACTTGGTTCCTGCAAATAGTTTGCTTTCGGGGTCTGTCCCAGTAGACAATAGATGAAATGCAGTTTTATCTCTCTTTGCAGTCCTCCATATTACTGCAGTCCTCCATATTACTGCAGTAGCTTTAATATCTGCAAGTATGTTTCTGTAAATACTTTCCTCCTATACTCACAACATGTAATTTGCTTTTAAAGGTTGTTGTGCAAAAAAAAGTGATTTTTTTTTTTGTGTGTGTAAAAAAGCAATAATTCACAAGACCACAACACAGCTCTTCCATTATTGCTGCACTTCGAAGCAAAGCAATGCAAAATCACACACACACACACACACTTAAGCATACATAAGTATGTGGTATGATTTCTGTGACACTGTATGGAGGGAGCATAGAGTAGACCCAAGCATAGGTGCAATGTGGTGTAAGTGTGACCAGTCATCTCTGGAGAAGTCGAGAACCAAGAAATCTGAACACCACTACTGTGCACTTCTTGATTTTGAAACCAGGGATTAGTGCTTTCAAGCAATGTAATTAGGAGTACAAAAGCCCTATTAAAAATACATCACTTCCAGTGATCAAGAACAGGCATTCTGTAACATCAGCTTGCTGGCAAATTGTCATCCACAGCATTTTTCCTAAGCTGTTTCAGGCCAGTGACCTTTCCTCCGAAGTCAAAAATTGTACTGAAAAAAAAAAAAAAAAGAAAAAAGAAAAAAGAAAAAAAAAGTCAGTGATAACAAAACCAAGCTGATTCAATACTTAAAGGGCTTTTTACTCAGGTACATAATGATTGGACAAGGGGGAATGGTCTTAAACTAAAGGGGAAATGGTCTTAAACTAAAAGAGGATAGATGTAGATTAGACATTAGGAAGAAATGCTTCACTGTCAGGGTAGTGAGGCACTGGCACAAGCTGCCCAGAGAAGTTGTGGATCCCCCATGCCTGGAGGTGTTCAAGGCCAGGCTGGATGGGGCTTTGACCAAGCTGATCTAGTGAGTAGCATCCCCATCTATGGTGCGGCCTTGGAGTTGATGATCTTCAAGGTTCCTTCCAAACAGAGCCATTCTATGGCTTTATGATTCAGTGTTTTAGTATGCATGAGGCTTGAATGTCTGACAGACATTGTCCTGGGAGCAGCAGAGCACTGGAGGGTTGGGGGAAGCAATACGATGTTCCCACTCAGGGGAAAGATGTACTGGCTTAGAGCTGCTGCAACTCTTACAGAGCTGTTAGCTATGTAAACATATTGCTAATTCTTCCCACATCCCATGACGCAATGTTTTGTTATTTTTTTTTTTTCCAATTTCTTCTAGTTTCCAGCTACCTATATGCTATAAACTTTTCCAGATGTTGAGATTATGGGGAAGGGAAATGACAATGAAAAGTCAGTCTCAAGGCTCACAAACGAGAGAACCCAAAGGACATTGCTAGAAAAACAACAAAAGGCTCCTGGCATTGAAGCTGGCCTCAGGGTTTTGCTCTGACTCAAAAATGTTACCAAGCTCTCTTCAAACTCCTGAATAGCCTGTAAATTACAGATGGTGCTCATGTGCTTCAAGTTACTTTCAGATGAAGCTTTACAGGTGGTGTTTGTTGAAGAATGAATCAAATATACTTTGAAGTTGGTATTAAAGGCACAGCTCTAGTCAAGATAGCTGTTGTTGTCATTGTGCTAATTATTATCATTATGCCAAAGGATGAACCAGACCTCTTCCTTTCTCTCCTGGTTCTGCATTGTTCTTTAGTCTATGACCAATTTTCTCTTCAGCTCATTAGAAATCTAGCACACTAAAACTGATGATGATAATGCAATACTGATAACATTTTTTATTTATTTATTTCCAGTTTATTGGATGGCCAGAAGAATGTAAAAAGATCATCTGGGGAAATTTGATCACCAGCCACTCATTCCTGACTCCTCTACAGACATAAGAAATGCATAATTTATACTAGCAGGTCTTGTTAGTGCTGCTTTTTCAGACCTTACAAAATTAGGTCAATATGTTTTCATTTACTCTGAACTGGCTGCATTTATTTCATTTATTTATTTATTTATTTATGGTGTAATACAAATATTTTTCTTTTACAATTCCTGGCAATTATATTAACGGTTTTCTATAGCTAATGGCTGAAAAATTATTTTCCTGGAATCCAAATTGAAAGGTTAACCTTAGCATTTATTTATAAATATTTTAAATTGTTTTCAATTGCAGGAGTATTTATGATACAATTTTAGAATAGAAGATAAAATAATAAATGAATTACAGTTTCATCAGCTGTGTAGGCAAAGTGAAAATTAAACTAACTTCAACAATAAAAAAATGAATGTAGGCACACAATCTGGTTTGTGACTTAAAATCTCAGGCTATTCCAGTGTGTATTTGTTTAAACTATAAATAAATGTGGATTTTTAAATAATATGAACAAGCACCCCCTGTCAAATACTGTGGATTGGTTTTCTTGAAACTTAATTTAATGTGCTATACCAATGAAAGAATAAGAATCTGTGACCAAGGCCTTTTTAAGTTAGGACATTAATTCTTGAAACAATTAATCTGTTCACTGGGAATAATTAATCCAAGAACATGTATAAATCTCAATAAGATTGTAAATACATAATTAGATAAGAGATATATACAACAAAAGGCAAAAAGATTTGCCTGATCTCCTACTTCCCTTAGAATGTAGTGCTACTCAGTAAAAACTAGCTTCAGTAGGAAAAATCATTTTCCTACTGAAAACATAAGGTTAATTTTAGGAAAAATAATGCATTCAAAACTTTTAATTTCAAGAGAAAATTGGCAAATTAAAAACTGGATAATATTTTTGTACGGTTATTTTGATTTTAAAATCTCTGTATTGCTTGAGAGTAAATTGAATTTTCATTTTCTTAAATTGGTTACAAGTAAACTGTAATGAAACAACAGTGTAGAACTTTATTCTTTCTCAGTAACTACTTCCATGCCAATATTGACATCTATTTGTGTATTCACTGAATACTATTTATGAACAGATACCAGCCTAGGGAATACTCATAAAATGTTTATCTTCACTGATGCATTTCACTATTTACAATTATGTTTTCTTTTTTATTATATGCCAGTTTGCCTAGATCTTTGTCAGCATTCCAATGAATAAAGATAAATGAAGAATAAGTAATGCAAAAAGAAAAATCTGTAGAAATTTTGTCAGATGATAATTAATTAAAATATGCATTTTTTCCCTGTAACTAAATACTTGGGCTCTTTACTTGTCAGAAGAAACCATAAGATTCCTTTACTAACCATTAAAGAACAATTCTATAATTAAGTCAATAATCATGCTCCTATCATAATCTAGACATAGTATAGGTTGATAAACTAATTCACACTTTTAATGTTATTAGTAACATGGGAATACATCTCACGTGTAAAAGTGAGATGAAGTGAGCTAAATTTCCTAAAAATACAGGAGATAGGGGAAAGTCAGTTTATTTACAAAAAAAAAAAAAAAAAAAAAGAGAGAGAGAGAGAAGAGAATGGAGCTACAAATAAAGAACTAATGAATGACTATATAATGAATCAACAGCATTGTAGATTTTAGTGAGTAGTCTACCTAACTACTGTTAACAGGTTGAGATTATTGTACTAATTTTATATTGGCTTTTTTTCATGCTCAAGTCACTTTCAAATATATCATATCTGTGGACTTATAACTGAGTATTAACCTTTAATTTTTGTTTTCTTTTGAAAAAATTGATGGATATATGGAAGAATATCATTATCTCTTTTTATCCAATGAGTAGCAAAAGCTATAAATTTAAATATTTATTACATTCCAAATGGAAACTGATATAACCAAATGTCTGGATTAAAGCCTTATTAGAAAACAACACACATACAGAAAAGAGGTAAATGTAAAGTCATATAGTTGTTTAAATTCTTCAAAGATTGACTCTGAATTATCTAGCACTCATGTTAAGGAATTTTTGGATTAGGCTGTGGTTCTGCAAGAAAATTTTCATGACCTTGTAAAAAGCACAAAATAATTAATTATGGAAACATTTAGAAGGTTCAGTTCTATAAAAATTCAGTTGAATCAGGACTCGTTAATTAATGAGTTGAAGGGTACATCTTTGTATTATGGCTCATCTACTCTAATGGCTTACTCCCACCTACAGAAGAATAATTTCTCTGGCCTATGATTAACTCCTCCTCTTATGTGCTTCTGATCCCAAACTTCTTTGACCTCCTTCACACTAGCTCACTGACCAGTTGACCATGCATTAACCCAAAACAGTTTGCTAATCCTGCACACATCTCGGGGAGGGGGGACAGGCTTGGAACTTTTCTGATATTAGAAAACATAAGCTGTCTACTCTGAGAACAGAGTAGACAGAACAGAATCTGTCTACTCTGGGGTGAAACCAAAGAGTTGGGAGCTGGGGTAAGAAAAATAAGAATGATCAGAATGATGTAAAGGAGAGGTACTGTGTTAATGTGTTGGAGGGGGGGGGAGCAGGAACAGGTTATTTAGATGGGCTCTGTTAAATCCTTTGTGTTTACAGTGTGAAACTCAACCACTTACTGTTATTTCCTCTAGCACTGATTTTGATAGGTTAGCAAAGAATTACAGGAAGGTATGAAACCATGTGATCTAACAATATTAGGAAACAGAGAAAACTTTACATTCATCAGCATTGCTAAAAACTCCTAATTTGAGTTTGCCCAGCTTTTGTGTCCAAAGATTCTCATTATGCCTTACTGGTTCTCTAAAAAAAAAAAGTCAGTCAGGTACCACATTAATTGAAATTACCATAACAGTGTCCAAATCGCCTTTTGGTGTTCTATTTGATAAACTGAACAGCTTGAACTATTTTTTTTTATTGGCAATGTGATTATACACTTTCTCTAGTTTCAACCACATTTTATAGAGGAATTTGTACTTTATTCCGTATTATGTTCCCTTATTTAAACAGGACTCCACCAGAGGTTTATATTTGTGGGAAAACTGAGAAAAGGGAGAGTTAATTGAACCATAGACTCAAAGAATAATCCAAGCCTGAAAGGACTAGCAAGGATCACTAAGTCTTGCACCCCATGATATGGTTGACCCAGCTGGCTGTCAGGGCACACTGTTGATTCATATTTGGCTTGTTGTCAACCAAAACCTCCAGATTCCTTTTCTCAGGGCTGCTCCCCAGCCTCTCATCCCCCAATCTGTAAATGTATCAAGGATTGCTTCTTCCCCATCATTTACTCTTGTTAAATTTCATATATTTGGTGACTGATCAGCCATCTAATGTGTAAAGATCTGCATCAGTTGACAAGGGAAAACCGATTGATGCCATCTATCTGGACTTCTGGAAGGCCTTTGACACAATTCCACACAATACCCTGATACCTAAACTGGGGAAAGATGGATTTTAAGGGTGGACTATTCAATGGATAAGGAATTGGATAGCTGTCCACAGGCTGGAAGTCAAGAAGGCCAAATGCATTCTGGGCTGCATCGACACAGGAGTGTCCATCAAGTCAAGGGAGGTGATTGTCCCCCTCTGTTCTGTCCTTGTGAGGCCCCACCTGGAGTGCTGCATCCAGGTCTGAGGCCCCCAGCACAAGAAGGATGTGGAGCTTTTGGGAAACGGGGACACCATTTTCCAGTTTCCAGTCAACTGTGACTTCTCTAGATTCCCAAACATCATAAAACATAATTGAGAGAGATCCCACAATTATTTCACCCATCTCTTTCTGTACCCTGGGATGAATCTCATTAAGTCCTATAGACTTATGTACATTCAGTGGTAGCAGCAAATCTTGCACAATTTCAGTTGTCTAGTTTATTATTTCTGCAATCACAGGCCTCCAACTCAGGGTTCTGGTAGTCCCAGGGCTTATCATTAGTGTTAAAGACAGAGGCAAGGAAGGCATTAAACATCTCTACTTTATCTGCACTGTTCATATCTGGTATGACCCCTGGCCTTTTTTCAGTTACTGCGTTCCATTTGGCATTCATGACCTGCATTCCCTGTTTGAAACGGAACTTCACATTTTATTATAGTAAAAGCTTTTTTTCCACATGCCCATACAACAAGCTGGTACAAAATCTTATGTCACTAATATGTCCTTCTCATCTCTTTAACTCCCTCTATTTCAACTGCAAAAAAAACACTAGGTCATGCACATGTACCTCCTTATGTAACAGACTATTAGTTGGCCCAGACTAGATCTAATCTAATTTGAGGTTCTAGACATTACGAATTTGCTAATAGTGCAATAGTGCTTAATGTTATCATGGGGTAGTTGAGTTACAATATAATACAATAAAAATGCATTTTTTCTCTTAGGCAACACAAAATGTAATTACTGAAGAAAGCCTATCTAAAAAGGTTGCATTAAATTCTCTCATAATAGAGATGTTGAAAGCTATTGGAGCCATGGGATTCTGGATTAACCAGCTTTTTTTTTTTTTTTTTTTTTTTCCATGTTCCTGTTTTACTTTACAAAATTGTACATACAACTGTGAAAAGCATCCATAAACTCCCATAAAATAATGAAACATTCTTGTCTTCTTTGTTGTTCCAATAGTCAGCAAAGTTTTTTTTTTTTTTCCCATGAACATTGAGTCCCAACTCAATGAAACATTTTATTTTATTTTATTTATTTTATTTTATTATTTTATTTTATTTTATTTTATTTTATTTTATTTTATTTTATTTTATTTTATTTTATTTTATTTTATTTTATTTTATTTTATTTTATTTTATTTTATTTTATTTTATTTTTCTTCAGACCTCCTCAGAAAAGTACTTGACTTTAAATGGATAGTTGAGGTACAGTGTACAAAACAAGACTTAAACATCATACTTGATCACTATCTCAACAGTTTGATGACTTGAAGTCTTAAGAGACTTGTTTCACACAGATTTAGACATTTAGCCAATGCACATTTAAAGTCTTTGGGCTTCATAGAGAGGATTAAGCCAATCACCCAGAGTGTTGCAGATTGCAGACAAGGTGAAATACCTGTGCTCAACACTGATTATGGAAGAACTGATAGGAAAATGAGGTGTTAAATTAGGTATCTTAATGAAGGACTTAACATTGGGTGGAATTAGCTGACCACTTCTACAGAATGCAGAGCATCTTCTGTATACCCTAAGAATAAAGAGAGCTTGTGCCTTCATACATTTAAAGCTATGAAAACTAGCCCTGGGAAGAGCTGATCATCTGGAAGTTTTCTTGACCTCAAAATATTGTGAAATTACTCATATCTATTCTGTATGAAGCGTTTATTCTACTCACATCTGGTTTCATTAAATGCCTAGTGAATAGGTTTGTGAAGAAGCATTCTAGTTATGTCTAATTATGAAGATGGAGAAAATTCATTTGAGTAGGACTCTATCCGTGGCATCAAAACAGGTGTAGATGAGAATCTTCAAAATGTTTTATATTTGAAGTATATTCACTGGACCTCCAGAGCGCATTGCAGAAAACAAGGAACTCAGAAAGACAGAAATTAGTAAAAAGAAGGAAATATATAATCGGGAGAAATGTTATGAGTGAGGAATGATTCAGATGCAGCCTAACTAGAAATCATTATGGTCATGGAGACGGGAAAAAGAACACAATCAAGTGGAGACTCCTCGAGCAGATCTAGTGGGTTTAGTTTACCTAGAAAACCCATTAAATAGTTTAGTTTTATATAGAACGTTGAAGCCTTTATAGCAAATTACTGAATTATATTCCCACTGGAGAAAAAAAAAAAAAAAGAAAAAAAGAAAAAAAAAGGTATAGTTTTATGAGTCAGGTATGGATTTGACGTCAAAATTCCCCAAAGAGCTTTGAGCACTTACTGACATTCTGTGGTTGCTGACACACAAGACTCAAAGTATGGTGCCAAAACTCCACTCATTTGGACATTTAATTGGTAAAAAAAGAAAACAAACAAACAAGCAAAATATATATATTAAATCTAATACACAGTTAAGACATCCAGGTCAAGCTTTATCTTCTAGCATGAAAGGAATTTCTTTTAAACACACTCTTCTGTGCATGAGGGACAGGTTGCTTTTTTTTTTTTTTTTCAGTGAAAATCAGAGGAAAAAAATGCAGATGTGGCAGACGAAAGCTAAAACATGAACATAAATATTGCATAAAAATGCTAACATTTTTCACTTACAAAATTTCTGTTTTAGGATAGCTTTCAGGAATGGAAATATATTCCATTTATAGACTCAAGGAATTTTACTCCATTTGTAGATTCTCTGAAGCTCTGGAAGCTAAAAGGAGGGAAAAAAAATACATCTTATAAACTACATGTGCTTGAGATCATCTTCTAGTACTGACAAAAGCTGTTATGAAGCTGCCAACACACATACTAATAATTTCACTTCTGAAACAGGGTGGTATGCCAACTGTCTCTTAGAAGTTATTCTGGGCCTGTGTTAGCTGCTGAACTCTTCACAATTATTTGTAAGCATCAACTGTCACATTACATCAATTAAACAGTGCAGACAATGGAGCTTCACAACTTGGGACAATTTCCTGAAACAATTCTATTAGTATAAATATAACCAAAGAGCACTGACACACAACTGTTTAGGAAGTTTCCTGTTAGTGAGGAACTTCTTGAAACTACTCTGTTGCTAGTGATGCAGCAATTATATTTTCCACCTAGCACATTGCTTTCACCCACTACTAACTGAGCCTCTTCTCCGCTCCTTTATACTTCCATTAATTATGCTCTCCTCGTCCCTTCCAGGGATCGTTCTACCATGATCATTTAGTGCAGTCATGATTCTTGTATATATAATTCTCTTCATTTCGTGAACAATCTCTCTTAGCTGAATCAGCATGAAGCAAGCCTGCTTGTTTCCAGATTTCTTCCCTTTGAGACCCATAGAGTGGTTGTTGCTACTTAGTAGGGGTTAACAGCAAGGTTAAAAATACTGGATAGAAAATCAGTGTCCAGCTACACCAGTTTTTTATCTGTAGAAGTGGCACATTCAGAAGATGTCACTTTTACACATACTATCCCTTTATATCTAGGCAGCTCCAGAGGAGCTCCTTCTGTATACACCTTCCAGTATTCAAAGATCTAATTCTCTAAATGGGTGGCTGTGAGGACAACAGCATAGCTTTACAAAGGTGTCTGGGTGTGATTAGCTGATCTTAACATCACAAAGGAAATAAAAGAGTACATCTGTGTGTGACTTTTGTGGAACTGGAGCAAACGACAGACTCACTGTGCATATGTGTTGTCTCCATGGGAGTTCTTGAAGCTTACAAGAGTGTGACTTAAAAGATCAACAAGCTTTTAGAGGAAAGGAACAAAGGGCTGTAAGGCTTTTATATAGGCTGAAGGTATAAAATCAGAATGATTTAAAGTGAATACATGAGTCTGTCTTGACCTCCTAACACCTACTGCATTTTATAAATATTGTGTGATGTCTATCTTAATACAGAACAGGAGAAGTGTAGCATAATATTGGTATGTTAGACTCTGAACACGGTCTTTGATAAAAAATATGCAGGCTGGTGTCTTGGATAATGTACTGAAAAAGGTTTTGTACTTTTGTACTTTGATTTCAGATAATGGTTTGCACAATACTAAGCCTAGTAATATACTAAACCTACAGACACTGTCCCTCATATATATGCACAGAATGGAGGCAGCCTGGGCTCAAACAGAAATATGATGGAGCAAAATGCAGGATGGGTGAGATAAGGATCAAGATTTGGAGGGCAGAAAACCTGAGTTCTACTGCAGTCTTCTACTTGACTCTTATCTCCTTTTTTTCTTTATGCCTCTTCTCTCCTCCCTCCCCCTCCCCCTTTACATATATATATTTATATATACATACATATTTTATTTTATTTTGCATTACCTAGAGTCTACGGGTCATATAGAGTATGAACCTCGTTCTACATAAACTTATATGTTTGGATCTTAACAAATGCTAAATATCACAATACATAAATTAATAAAATTGAATTAAAAAAAAATAGTCTAATGAGCTGTTTCTCATATCAGATAGGATTGTGGCTGTTTTTAACATTGTTGCCTGCTATGTCAGCAATGGTTCTTTGTATGTCTCCCTCTGTTGTCTCAGGCAATCAAAATGGTAAATCAAACAAACTTTCTTGAAGTTATCCATTTTATTACTTCCTAAAGTATTTTTTTTTACCGTATTGTTTTAATCCTACTTCGTTTCACAGAAATATAGCTTATAGCCCATCATCTATGGTAATTTCATATCTATCCCCTTTTTGTGCTTTAAAAGGTAAAATAATTCATTTGCACGGCTGTTCTCCCCTGCTCTTCAACTCTGCCACAATTTGGGGTCTCAGGAGATACTGAAGGGTGTGAGCAGCCCACATAGAGATACTATGAAATCTTTATCTTTGTTCTATTTCTCAGGGATTAAGAGGAGGAAACGCTTGTCAGATTGTAGATATACCTGTGAATTAGTGAACTGGACATAAATAGATGATCCCTAATGTTCCCTCTAGCTCTACGTGTCCTGATGTATGAATTTGAGTTAGTAAAACAACCACCAAGTAGCATCCAAATACTTTCCAAATACTCAGTTTCTCCCATCTACAGCATACAAGAACAAGGTAGAAATGGAGCAGGCTTCAACAAAAACAGGGGATTTACTCATACAGTCCATTCAAGTTTAGGTTGTGCTTTGAACTCATACTGATTGGAGATAGGTTAAGAACAAATTTTCCTTGAAAACACCTAACAGTCAGGCTACTTGATAATCCCTCAAAGCATTTTCACTACTCCCAGAAAGCTATGCATTGCTAAATTTCTTTATACCTTTACTCATAGTACACTGATTACTGAAGTTCAGCATTTCTGAAAGAGCTGTCCTGGCATAATTACAGCATGCAGAAACTTTGGGGGCTGAACTTCTGCTGACATTACCAGGATTGCTACAGAAATAAAACAAGAAATACTGTGGAACATGAAATTCTTCTGTTAACAACAACAACAATAATAATAATAATATATATTTACATCTTGCAATGACAACAACGACAAAAGGCATACTGGTTTAATTATATTAGTACAGTCCAGTTCCTGACAGTGGTTGACACTGTGTGCTTAGAAGAGAAAAGAAAAAAAAAAAAAAAAAAAAAAAACCTTTTGGCTGAAGCACGGTTACTGAAGAATTTTACACCATCTGTATTTATTTTAGGTTCATCTCTAAAATTATAGTGAGAATTATATGATTACACAAACATAAAATGTAAATTGAGTCAAAAAGAGAGGAAGCTTTTAAAAGCATTCACTATTGACATAGCGTTGAGGTCCAAGTGATACATCATTTCAGTAAACTTTAGGCTTTATTCAGTATTACATATTGCCTGTCATTTATGACCAAAATGAATATCATTTCATCTGTGGTTGGAGAAAAGGGTTAATGCTGTGGAAGGATGTAAGGTAGATCCATGAATGATCACAGCTGTATTTAAAGATGGAAAATACAAGTTTATAATCAAACTTGATCCAGGTTAGGCTTTGAGTCTAAGCAACTCAGCTAAACTCTATCTAGAGAACCAAAAGACACAGAGCAGCATCTCCAGAGAGTTATCTTAAAATGTGATGAATGACCTTCCAGATGTGCTCATTTACCCCTTCGTTGGTAGCAGTATGATTCTAAATGGTAGTTCAGACAGCTAGCTTTTAGACAGCTACGGTTAGGTAAGATTAATCTATTACCTTGTGCCCAAGGAAAATAATTTTATATACTAAACTTTATCTCTCTCATCATATCAAATTTAATACTATTTAATTTAATCATTTTGTGTCCACAACATTTCAGATATATTTACCACATTAATAACTAATTTATTATTTATTTAGAAATATATTGATGTTTTAAAATAAATAAAATAAAATAAAATAAAATAAAATAAAATAAAATAAAATAAAATAAAATAAAATAAAATAAAAACATTAATAAACCTAATAATATTTATCTTTTTATGCAAACTATCTGGAACTTAATTTATGAACACAAAGAAAACACTTGCATAAGTACGCTCACATTATAATATATATAATCCTCATTAAGCAAAGTGATTTTAAAACTCCTGCTTCTTTCTTTAGTAATTTTCTGTGTTTTCAGTTCTTTCCCACTTCTAATGCCTGTCAGGAAGAAAACTATTTTTGTCATAAAAATAAAAAATAAGGTGCAAATCTCCTTTATCACTAATCAGAAGTTCCAAGAATATTAGATCCACCTTTTCAACTAGGTTGAGCAGAAACTCACCCACGTATTAGCCTGACTGTAGTTTGTCCACTTTGGTCATTCCTATAGTATTTGAGCACTATCACAAATATTTTTTAGCATTCAGCACAGAACAACTATGACTTTGATGTCATCTTTATATTTGCATAATAACATGTAAGAAACATACAGGAGGATAAACAAACATCTATTCAGTATCAAAAACCTTTTATTCAGGAATCCAATCTTTGCTAATACATGTATCCTGACACAACAGAGGTTAATGAAAATATGACCTAACGGTCTAGAATATCAAAGAGGGTATGAGGCTGGACATTCTAGATCTCATGCAAGAACTCATGCAAAATCTTACCTTGTCCTATGGATTCTCTACAAAATATTTATTTCTTAATGGAAATAAGACATTTTGCTAATTTAACAATGTGCCCTGATTCTGAACTCTACTTGTTTCTATGCAAATATTGAACAAATTCTTATTATCTCATCTAAATTGCTCACATGTCTTGAGAGGATAAATTCTAGTGTAATACAAGTCATTATGTCTCTAACTTTGCCTGGGAGATTTTTACCCCACAGGAGAAATGGAGAAGGATTTGCTTGGAAGGTATTTCCCTGTCTTTTTATATTTGCATTTCTACACTAGAATCATTGACTTATTTCAGTATCAGGAATATAGGAAAACACACTTCATGTGAAATATGAAATATGACAGGATAACCTGCAGTATACTTCAGTTTCCTCCCCCTCTGGTCATCATGTCTTCTGCAAGCTATGTGCACCTCTTACTTTTCTTCAAATCCAGTGAGTTCATCAGGACTCATACCAGCCATAAGCTCCAGTCAGGACGTGGACATGTCACATCTCATTAAAAGCATAAAAGTGCATTAAAAGCAGTGTGGCCAGCAGGTCAAGGGAGGTGATCCTCCCCCTCTACTCTGCCCTGGTCAGGCCTCACCTGGAGCACTGTGTCCAGTTCTGGGCTCCCTGGTACAAGAAAGACAGGGATCTAGAAAGAGTCCAGTGGAGGGCCACAAAGATGATATGGGGCCTGGAGCATCTTCCCTATGAAGAAAGGCTGAGAGACCTGGGTCTGTTCAGCCTGGAGAAGAGAAGACTGAGAGGGGATCTCCTCAGTGTATATAAATATCTGAGGTGTGGGGGAAAGAAGGATGTAGCCAACCTCTTCTCAGTGGTTTGTGAGGATAGGACAAGGGGCAATGGCTGCAAGTTAGAGCACAGGAAGTTCCACACTGACATGCGAAAGATGTCACTTCATGGTGAGGGTGACGGAGCATTGGAACAGGCTGCCTAGGGAGGTTGTGGAGTCTCCTTCTCTGGAGATATTCAAGGCCTGTCTGGATGCCTACCTGAGCAGCCTGCTCTGAGGAACCTGCTTTGGCAGGGGGGTTGGACCCAATGATCTTTTGAGGTCCCTTCCAACCCTCAACATGTGTATACACTGTTTATCAAGGATATAAATCTCAGCCTACTTCAGCCTGTCTGAGTTCAGGGCAGTTATTGCAGACTGGTCACTTTAGATTCAGCAGGAGAAATGTAACCATGATGCATTCAGACCTTGTAAAGCAGCAAAAAGATATGTCTATGTGAGCTCACATTCTCTTTCATTTATCTATTGACTCTATTGATTATAGAAAGGTAGTGTTGGCAAATCATAGCTGCATCTCCTATCTCCTGTCTCCCACAGTATTCTGGAGAAGTTGGAAGCCCATGACTTGGACAGGTACACTCTTTGCTGGGTTAAAATCTGGCTGATGGCTAGGCCCAGATGGTGGTGATGAATGCAGTGAAATTCAGCTGATAACTGGTCATGAGTGGTGTTCCCCAGGTGTCAGTGGGGGACAAGCTGGGGGGAAGTGTTGATCTGCTGGAAGGAAGGAAGATGCTACAGAGGGACCTGGACAGGATGGGTCAATGAACAGAGGCCAATGGGTTGAGGTTCAACATGGCTAAGTGCCAGGTCCTGCACTTTGGCCACAACAAGCCCGTGCAATGCTGTGGGCTTGGGGGAGAGTGGCTTGAAAACTGTGCAGAGGAAAAGGATCTGAGGGTGCTGACTGATGCTCATCTGAACATGAGCCGGCAGTGTGCCCAGGTGGCCTAGAAGGCCAACGGCATGCTGGCTTGTATCAGGAACAGTGTAGCCAGCAGGACCAGGGAGGTGATCGTTCCCCTGTACTCAGCTCTGGTGAGGCTGTACCTCAAGTACTGTGTTCAGCTTTGTGCCCCTCACTGCAAGAAAGACATCAAGGCCCTGGAGCATGTCCAGAGAAGGGCTACAAAGTTGGTGAAGGGTCTAGAACACAAATCATATGAGGAGCAGCTGAGGGAAATTGAGTTGTTTTGTCTGGAGAAGAGGAGGCTCAGGGGAGACCTTAGTGCTCTCTACAGCTACCTGAAGGAAGGTGTGGAGTACAGGGGGTCAGCCTCTTCTCACAAATAACTAGTGATAGAACTAGAGGGAATACCATCAAGTTGTGCCAGGGGAAGTTCAGGTTGGAAATTAGGAGACAATTCTTAGAAAGAGTAGTCAGGCATTGGGATGAGTTGCCCAATGGGTGGAGTCACCGTCCCTGGGAATGTTCAAGGAAATGTTGGACATGGTGTTTAGGGACATGGTTTAGCGGGTACAATGATGGTTGGACAGATGATTTTGAAGGTCTTTTGAAACCTTAATGATTCTTTGATTCTATAATCTTTTACATTCCTCACCTACACAAAGACCCTCTGAACATGAACTCTTTTTCCTCCTTATGCATGGAACTAAGATCTGGAAAAATCCTCCATATGCTCAAATGGGACTGAATACAGTCCTTATTATGCTTGATGCTGCAACGATTAAAGTCATAACCAAGCCATAACTTTCTCAAAATAGTTGTAAAGAATAATTAAAATAATCACAATAAAACGTACATTTGTCCACAACATTAAAACCAATGCCAGACTGCCTCCTGGAAGTAAATAATTCAGACAGTTTTCCCATGATGAATTATTGTTCTTCACGCTGCTCACAATGGAAGTATCTGTATCAGAAGCGAGGTGTATTTGCTGATGGAGGATGATGCCATATGGCTAGTAAGTGCAAAGCTGGCAGTGCTTACAACAGCACATAACCATGGAGCTGCTCATTTGTTTGACTGCCCTACACTATACATTAGAAGTCCTGGAGTTGTGCCAAAATACTTAGCAATAATTGTAGCAGTCATCTGTGAATAGTGATATCTGGCAGCATATTAGTAGTTCATTTAATTTATTGTCTTCCCACCTTATTAGTAGTATATCACAAGGCTGGCAAACTTTTTAAGCTCATATTTCAAAAGCAAAGCCCTTAAAGCTGTACCTTAAAACTGAAAATGTAGCTTATTTAGTTTTCTCCATATGTCATTATAAACTCCAGACAGTACTGTGTTGCAGAGCTCTTACTCATGCAATGACAGCTCTGTCTTCTCAGTGGCTAAGCTGGATGTTAGAGTAATCACTGAAATCAACCTCAAAATTAAACCAAGAGAGACCCCAAAGTAACTTAAAAAGTCCTAAGGGAGTTTGACAAGATGCCTTATTTTGTTTTGCCTGTAGATAATGCTCAGAGATCACAGTGAGCAGTCATGGCATGGAAGGAACCTTTGTTTTGGACAGGCTACTTTGTTCATTTTGTATATGTAACCACAAAGCGGCAAATAATAGTGACATTACATATAACACAAAAGCTCACGTGGTAAATATACACAGAGCAGGAGGGATAAAATTTGCTGTATGTAATATATAGTGTACTATTTTCACTGTTCTTCAAGTGTTTGAAGTATTAAAACTAGATAGCAATGCCCTTAGCTCTGTTCTTTGACCACGCTGTCTCTGTGTCATGTATTTACATATATATCTCTGAAAAGGTAAAACTAAGATTCCGGTAGTCCTTTTCCTCCCAAGTGCTGTGTTCAAAGATTTAGCTCAATCACAAATAGATTCATCTTGTGAATTACATTATAAATATTGAGTCAGCCCATCGATTATGTTTTATATGTGGTATGGCTCCCTGCCAAGATAAAAGTTGGAGGTACTTTAGGGATGAGCACACATTGTTCCCTACTAGGCATAAATATTACCAGCTGCTGTTCTTTAAAGGAAATGATCTTCCATCCTGAGTTCAAACTGCAAACATTTTGCTACATCTTGCAAAGCAGATAATAAAGAGAATAACTTATGTTTTCAGGTTGACTTATAAGGACAGTAGCTTTATCGTGACAACACTTTCAAAGCAATGGGTCACATTATTTCCAACAAGAGACATGGTGGGAATGGATGATTTTGAATATATCATATTTCTTCAATAGAAATATATATATATTCTCCACTAGGAAAGTATTTCCAGGATGTTTTATTGAGCATGATATTTATTGGCCTAAGCCTTAAAAGATACTGATAGATAAGCACTAAAGCTGGCCGCATACCTTTCACTGTGGGTAAGAATTCAGTGCTTAGCCAGTGTTTGCTGAATAAATCATTTAGAGGCTCATTTTTTCATTGTATGATAGCAGATTTTCATTGCGTTTGTGGGGTTTATTTTTGTCCGTGAAAGTTTTCATAAATACATTCTAAAGTTTCCAATCTTAAAAGCATGTAGGCCTGCTTCTTAAAGGTTCTGTCCAGTGAACAAAGGAAGCAAAATAAAGGAAGTCAGAATGCTGTTTGTGACTCCATTTAATTTCATAAGAGCTCTGTGACTGAGATTAACACCTCCTCCTCCTACCCCTGCCCCCAATAAATAAATAAATAAAACAAAGCCAGAGAAAAAAAATCCTTAAATAGATCAATATAATGAGATATCCATGATAGTCAACATTTTCAAATCTTATGATGGACTCAAAATTGTTTTATGATGTTCTCTAAGTTACCTGCCAGACTGAAAACTGAACCAAAAGCCTGCTCCAAAAAGATGCAAATTCAGTGGCTGATCTTTGAAATGGGGCAAATAATTAACAATGACATGAATAGAAAGACCAAAAGAAGTTTATTGTTTTGTAAGACTGAATACAGTCTTAAAATGCTGCTTAAACAGTTTTCTAAGGCACAAGTTAATATTGTCAAGATTCGCTGTATTGTTAAGGCTGAAACAAGAACTATGGAATTTAAGCTATACAATTGAAATTGAAATTCAAGTTTCTATTAGAATTGTGGCATAGCTGTGCACCAGTGCCTGTGTAAATCATCACTGAATCACAGAATGGTTTGGGTTGGAAGCGACCTTAAAGATCATATAATTCCAACCTCCTTGCCATGGGCAGGGACACCTCCCACCAGACCAGGTTGCTCAAAGCCACATCCAACCTGGCCTTGAACACTTCCAGGGATGGGGCATCCACAGCTTCTTTGGGCAACCTGTTCCAGTGCCTCACAAACTTCTGAATAAATAATTTCTTCCAAATACGTAATCTACATCTACTATTTCTTGGTTTAATGCCATTACTCCATGTCCTATAAAGAGTTCTTCTCCATCTTTCCTGTAGGCCTTCTTTAGGTACTGGAAGGTCACCATAAGGTCTTTCTGTAGCCTTCTCTTCTCCAGACTGAAGAACCCCAACTCCAAATCCCAAGTGCAATTATCCATCCAATTCCTTACCCACTGAGTGGTCCATCCATCAAATCTATGTCTATACTTCTATGTCTATACTTCAGTCATTAATAACTACAGTGGTCTGGAAACTCCCACCTAGTCACCTGCACAGATGATAGAATTAATGTATGTGGTCCAGAAATTTCCCCAGATCAGCTACTTGTCTACATCCACAAATGGGACTCTTGTGAATGGTCAATAGGAGTTCCTGCAAAGACAGAGACAGTCAAGTAGGGCAGATTTTTGTAAATAGTTCAAATTATTAAATTACATTTTGTAGATGGTTTAAAATAGTCCCTAGTGTTGGATCCATGCATATGCTGGATTGATTACCTTGGATCACTGGTCAGCTGGATAGAGGAATTCAGCAGAAATTTTGCTTCAGCATATCACATTATCTCTTATTCACCTATATGCACACATTTATATACACCTGTCTTCCCTTGTTCTCCCTATTATAATGATAAGATTTGAACAAACATTTTCTACATGGAAAACCTTTGGTGGTGCAAACAAAAATAAAGTCTTTAAAAGTTTACTTTCTGAACGACAGCCAAAGAGTTTCATTTGGGATAGCCAAACTTTTGCTTTAAATCAGTTTAAAAAGCTATCTGAGATTTCTTTCACAAATTCTGTCAGAGTTTTCTTTCCTTCTTCAGATATTGGAAAACATGTCCAACTACTTAAGCCAATTTTTGCAGCTAATGGCTGTTTGTTTCAGTCTTAAACTACAGCATAGGCAATCATGGACGTGAATAGGACACAGATGACAGAGATGGGATAGGATGTTATTATCTCTTATTATCTGAAGAAGATAGTTAACAAAGATTTATATTAATAAGAAAAAAAAATGTAAGTAGGGGCCAAGGTACTTTGAAATAACAGCTATTATATTATTTTTTGTATAGAGATTTCTGTGTAGTTTTCAAAACAGATAATAAATAAATAAATAAATAAAATCTGTAAATTGTTCATACAAAATAAAGAAACACTTACCCATGTTAATGATTACTCTGAATATCCAAACCATAAACATGTCTCTTGAGCAAGAGAGCAGATAAATTGGTTTCATGCTACTAATCGCATTGAATATAATCCTTCTAGCTTTCATCTAGTCCCATCTAATTAACAATGTCTCTCTTATGGGGGTTTATTTAGATGTTGCTAGATCCCCTTGCTAATCCAGCAGAGAATGAAAAGATATAACTGGTATTAGTACTTATGTCTGGAAAGAACGCTGCACCTGAAGAAATAAGGATAATAATTCTAATCACAGATTCACAGAATGGTTTAGGTTTGAAGGGCCCTCTGGAGGTCATCTGATCCAATCCCTGTTCAGTAAGAACACCTACAACAGGTTGTTCATGACCATGTCTAGGCAGCTTTTGAAGATCTCCAATGAGGAACATTCCACAACTTCTGTGGGCAGCCTATACCAGTACTCAGTCACCCACACACTAAAGAAGCATTTCTGGATATTAATAAGAATTCTAATCTACCAGCCCTTTCCTATTTACCTGGGACAATAACAAATTTCTCCTTTTTGAGGAGATAAATGAAGCTTTTATTTGGCTGTAATATTTAGGAATAAGGAAAAAACAAGTCACTCTTAAGAGATTTGGGAAAAATATCATGTACTCTGAGGTTTCCTATGGAAAGTTCAGCACTGTCTTCATGCTTAAAATGAATATTGTCACATCTCTTATCTGTTTGTATATATCACTAGTTCTTGACTTTTATTTCTGCTTGTCTATGGTGGAAGAGCTGACTAAATTCACAGTCAGGTAAAGTATTAAGTTATTTAATATTAATCACACATAATTTCTCTGAGAAGGCATCAAAAGAGACAGGTTCCTTCTGACAAGAATGTTAGGGATCCTCTTGTGTTGTTTGCATGTCTGTCTGTCTGTGTGTGTGCTTAAAGATTGCCATAATGACAACAAAGCAAGGAGAAAGTTCACCTGTATTCCCTGATTTCCCAGTGGAATTTGCGTATGGCAATCAGAACACACACACACACAAATAAACCCTCTTGACGGAGAAACAACACAACACTTGTGAGCTAATGAGCAGCACAGAGATGGGTTAGGCATGCAGATGTGTGCTGAAGACTAAAAACAGGAGTAGGAATACAGGAATGTAGGACAGTGTTGGGCCCCTTGCTATAAGAAGGACATCGAGGTGCTTGAGCAGGTCCAGAGAAGGGCGACGAAGCTGGTGAGGGGCCTGGAGAACAAGTCCTACGAGGAGCGGCTGAAGGAGCTGGGCTTGTTCAGCCTGGAGAAAAGGAGGCTCAGGGGCGACCTTATTGCTCTCTACAGATACCTTAAAGGAGGCTGTAGAGAGGTGGGGGTTGGTCTGTTCTCCCATGTGCCTGGTGACAGGACGAGGGGGAATGGGCTTAAGTTGCACCAGGGGAGTTTTAGGTTAGATGTTAGGAAGAACTTCTTTACCGAAAGGGTTGTTAGACATTGGAACAGGCTGCCCAGGGAAGTGGTGGAGTCACCATCCCTGGAAGTCTTCAAAAGACGTTTAGATGTAGAGCTTAGGGATATGGTTTAGTGGGGACTGTTAGTGTTAGGTCAGAGGTTGGACTCGATGATCTTGAGGTCTCTTCCAACCTAGAAATTCTGTGATTCTATGATTCTGTGACAGAAAGGAACTTGACTTCCACTTTATTACACTACTGTGCCACAGAACTGCTTTTAGAGACAGATGCTGTAACCTTCCCAGAGCGTGTACTTGTGTTTTGACAGCAGGAGTCCTGGGTTTCTGACCATACCTCTTCACACTTCTTTTGGCCAAATCCTAGACTGTCATAGCCTGAGGTCTGCCCTATGTCTAGACCTGGGTGGTGTGCAGCTGCACGTTGGTTATGCAGTACCCCTGTTACGAAGATATCAGAAATCTCTTCCTGTCAAACAAGGATTGGTTTTGCTTCCAAAAAGGTATCTTTGCATTGACTTCAGTTGGCATAGCTACAGTAATAAGAGTAAGAATACGGCTGACATCTGGCTGACAAGTTTGGCTGACCCCAGGCTGGCAGAAGTTCCTTAGGTAAAGACAGACCAAATCTTTCTGCAGCTGGCACAGCTTTCTTCAGTCAGTGCTGTTTACCTGCATCCATACCAGAAATATTTTACTAGTGTAATGCATGAATAGTCTGGTCTCAGGTAAATAATAATACAGACAAGCCCTCATAAACAGACCTACAGAATGGAGATTGTTTATGTTTTAGTTAAGAAAGTGTCATGTCATTTCTAGTAAAAAAAAAAAAAAAAAAAAAAAAAAGAAAAGAGATCTTGCTTAGTCTTGCTCAGCTCACTGTGGTGATGGTAGAAATGAGGAGTATCCATATAAAAAGTATTTATTCTCTGAGCAAAGAAGATAAAACCTGAGGAGACTTGTGAAGTAGCACTGATGTTATTGCTCTGGTATGAGTCTGAGTAGCTGCCAAACCTTTTTACACTGATGCACAGGAAACGGAATAGCTAGGCTTTGAGGCTATAACCCATAACAGCCGAGCAATTCAACCCTCAGAGACCATGTAAATTCAATGGGCCAATAAGCACCCATGTAATCTCTGTTTCAAAGAACAAAGACAATAATCTGCACTACACAGCATATGTTTTAAATGTGCAATTAATCTTTATATTTCACTCTTATTCTTATGAATTTATTTTCCAATTCAATTTATAGAGAAAAAAAAATAAACTAGAAACACCCTCAATTACCTCTATAAACCCCAGATACCACAGTGAACAAGTGGCCTTCCTCTGCTTCTGCAGGAAAGCTGAATCTTCACCATCGAACTATTTTAAAGTGCCATGGGTGTCACATTGGTCTCTGCTAGACTGCTGGGTTTTGTTGTGGACCTTGCTCTTTCCAGCACATGGGAAGCATAGATGAGAAGCTGCTGGGCACCAACAGCCAGTGAACAGCTGTGGCTGCATGGCAGCCTGCTCAAAGGCGTGGCAGTGTTTGCAGTCCCTTGTAGACACTCACACCCCAAATGGGCAGTACCAAGTTTCAGTGTGTCACTGAGACAGACTTAAAAGAGGATTAGAAGAGGCAGAAGAGGTCAGTGAGATAACTTCAACAAGTATTTACCAAAACTAAAAGAGAAAAATAAAAACTTCCTTTCTTAGGGACAGTGAAGTTACTCTCCAGTTATGCAGATCTGAGCACAGACCTGTGGCGAAGAATAAGAGTAAATATCCCCTTCATTTCTTATCAGCCTGTCAGTTTTGGAGGATAATGTTGCCTTATGCCCTGTGACTCCCCCAACTAGAGAATGTAGGTGTTTGCCTTCTACTGACATCTCCCTGTGTTGCATCTCCTGCAATTTCAAGTAATGAATGCAAAGAGTTGGTGGTGGTCCTAACTGTAAAACATCACACAGATGGGAAAACAGACAAAGGAGATTTCTGATTTCAGAACAGAAGCACTTTGAACAGGAGGGTCTGCATTTGAGATCTGCAATTCTTATATAGGTTGATTTTGCAGATAACAGATGACTAATAAAACCAAGCAGTTTGTTTAATGCTATATTTATATGCATCATTATGAAGGACTATAACTAACACATGGAGAAAGATTTCTTCATGGTCTTATTTCCTTATGGAAGATACAACATCATAATGATAATACCTTACTCATCTGGGGCTCTTACTAGGACAGGACTGTTTTAAAAAGGAAGTATGTTTTTGTGTCTCTCTCTCCCTGTGTATGCACACATATATAAGCATATGTATAGTAGTACAAATATCAGGTGTTACAGTGAGTGCCTAGGACCCCCATAGTAGGTACTATACTGAAACTGAGAAAAACAGACTTTGCTAGAATTATGTGCTTTACACAGAAACCCTGAGTGCCTCAAATGTGAGGTAGAATAGATAATCTGTTTTCAAACAAAAACAACAACAAAAACAAACAAACAAAAAAAAAACTTCATCAGATAATTCAGTCTAGGAAGAAAGACAGATTTTTAAACTCCACAGAAAAAGAATATGAAGTTAGGATGGATTTCCAGAGGCAGGTAGGCAGATTTTTAAGGATTCAAAGGTATGAAATCAACTCTTCTTCCTTCCCTAGAATTCCAGCCTTGGGATAACTTGGGATAACTTTTCCATGGGGAAAATTCCAACTCCAGAATTCCTGACAATGATCTTACTCTTTGTGGTTTTCACATTAGACTGGCTTCTGGAATATTTGATGACTGTAGGTAGCAACTGGCCTGAAAACACACACTGTTTTTTTTCAAAGCTGGCTTCTCCAGCTGAGCCATAGGGGCTATGTCTAAGACCAGTAAATACCTTTGGGAACTCTTCCAGGCACTGAGAGCAACTGGCATGGAAAAAAACACATCTGTGCTGTTAGACTCTCTCGGCTTCCAAAATCAAGTCAACATCCTCGGATTGGTTATTGGGAATGGTTCTTGACTGAGGCTAACATCAGAGCTGTTGACCAACACTGGTTTGGGAGGATGTTAGTTTTCCCAGCATGAAGCCATTCTAACTGATTAGCAGTATATTAAAACAAATAAACAAACAATATATTTAACAATATATTAGCACTGTTGGGGCATAGTCTTAGATGGTGTTTAATTTATTAGTATAGCCATGATCAGAGAGGATATACATGTAGGCAGTTCCTAATATGCACAATCTTTCAGGCAGATATTGGTAGAGAAAGCCAGTTTCAGGTACTTGAAAACAACATTAATATTCTCTGTCTATTCTCACAGATATTCTCAGGAGGTGCCATACATGACAACAGCTTATCAAGTTGGTGAGAAGTTATCTTCATAACCATAAAGACATAAACATAATCTCTACGGAGAATCTCCTGACCAGAAGAGAATATGACAGTAGAGTCATATTCTAATTTATATTCTTTATCCATGTATTTATTTTTATTTGGCTAACAATTAATACATAATATTGTATATACATGTATATAATGTATACATTATATACATTATATAATACATTGTATAATGTATATAATGTATACATTATATACATGTATAATACATGTATATAATAATACTTTATTGTATCAAATAACAGGGTTCTCTGGTGAGTAAGATAATATCTCTAATTTCCCATGGTTACCTGTGTTAGTGAGCCAATAAAGTGTTGCGCATTGCCATTATTGGATTTCAAACCTGGCCTAACTTTTGCTTTTATTAACATTTGTATTAATTTTATTGAACTGATAAAATTATAGATGAATGCACCTGCTCCAAAGCAGGAAAAGAAAAAAAAAAAAAAAAAGCATGTAAGCATGTGCTGGTTAAAAGGGGCTGAATATGAAATTCACAATACTTTGATATTTCAGGGGGAAGGGAGAAGGTGAACAAGACATAAACTAAAAATGAAAAGAAGCACTATTTCTAAACAATGGCAGTAAAGCACAAGAGCATCTTAGCAGGATATCCATTAAAAATTATGAAAATGCAAAAGTTATAGGCAGGAAAGCAGAAAAGGCTTGAGCATTCATGTTTGATGTAATAATGTCACATCATATATACCTCACTAAATCATGGAAGGCATAACAACAACACACAAAAAAGTACAACTAAACATTTAATTTTCTTCTCAACAGCTCTGCATAACTGTCTCCTCAAACATGGTCAACATGGTCTTCTCTCTGGAGCAATGGGAAGGTGAATTCTGCAATCTGGTTCTGATGAAGACAGGAGGTTTGGTCTAAGGCTTAATCCTAACTGTTGTTGAAGTATTCAGGAGCTTTTCTTTTGATTTCAGTAGATATTATGTCCACATCCTTCTCACAGGACTTCAAGCATCTGACTGAAATGTGCAAGATTAGAGTTCCTCTGTACTCTATAGAAAAAGAGACTGATTCTATGTACCTGAAAACTAAACGACATCTGCAATGTCCTATATTTTTCAATCGATTTCCTATCTCTCTCCATTCATTTTAGTGAGTGCAGGGCAGCTATACTCCTAAATTAGCTACCTCAGTTATGTAGCAAAAGTTATATGGCCATTGTGCTTGATTCAACAAAGTTTACCTGAAAACTTTTTTTTTTTCTTTTAGATTTTTTCTTTTAATTAATATATATATATATATATATATTGTCCCTTTTTGAGCACTCACTCGAAGCCATTGTTTCTGTGGAGAAAAAATGTAACAATCCTAAACTGTTTTGGTAAGGAGGCATTTCATATTCACCCCCAAAAATGCCCTGAATACTTTAGAGATACGCTAAGAACTGTGCTGATTAAGTAAGTATGCTTTCAACAGTCCTCAAGAAACACTAGAATCTGAAGCATCCCATTCAATACTGGTTTTGTATCCCTAACTACATTAGAATGGTAAAACACAGACAACTTATTCTAGCAGAGAATGGAAAACTAAAATTCATTTGAAAAAAAAAAAAAATTGTTTATGTTGAGTAAATTGGCAAATTTTTATGCTGAGACAAGTAAAGTAATGAAGAAATGCAGACCAGTTTATGCTAAAACTGTTTCTGTTTCTCAGTTACTGCATGTTATAACACCGTCTTCGTCAGCCATATTAAAATGACTTTTAAATGACTTGGATGAATGTCACCAGGAGTTAGCACAAAGACCCCAATGAATCTGGTGCTCTGCATTGTAGTTCTGTTAATAAAATAAGATATGAGATGCTTGCATGTCCTCAAAAGGGTTGTTTCTTCTATACAGGACTTCCCACCGAATATAAAACAAGATAATGCTGTTCAAGAATTCTTTCATAAGTGATAGATTACACAAATTTCTTTAGACTATGAATCACTGGATAATTTATCCAGAGGATAATGATGCATGCCTCAAAAAAAATTGTTTGGTATAATTACAATTTTATTCACAAGCCAGTTAGCTTATGCTCACTGAAGGTATTTTGATGTGCTTTTTTTTTTTTTTTTTTTTTTTTTTTCATCAGTTACTTCAATATTCTCTACTCAATCAATTCTGAACTTTGATCCCTACTAATTTAACTGCAAAGTTTACATGAAAAATCCAGTCCTGATTTGCTGGAGTCCTCTGTAACATAACATTAATTAAAGATAAATTTCTTTCCCAGATCTGTATTTATATCTTATTCTTTTCTTAGACAAATAGAACTCAGCATCCTCAATGGGATGCTCTCTCAGCAAAGTGTAAAGTTGCTAGCTTGGCTACCAGTTTCAGTGCATCTACAACATCACAGTATAAATTGCAAAAAAGTGCTACAAAGTATTTAACCAGAGGCTAGAAATCATGATTCTATGATGGTGCTGAAATCCATGCTGGAGCCAGATGAAATTGGATAAAAACGTTGCTCTGTGTAGTTTTAAGTTGACAGCTAGAGTGCATCCTACTTCCTACAGTGCAGTTGGTTACTACATAAGAAAAGTATTGATGTGGCACCTAGAAGTCCCACAAAGCATCATTGACTCAGAATCCTTTAGGTTGGAAAGACCCTTAAGGGTCATCATAAAAAAAGACCATTAAGGGTCATCATAAAGTCTAACCATCAACCTAACACTACCAAGTCCAGCACTATACCATGTCCCTAAGTTCCACATCCACGGGTATTTTAAATGGCTTCTCCACCACTTCCTGGGATGGCAACTCTATCACTTCCCTGGGCAGTCTGTTCCAATGACTAACCATACTTTTCATGAAGAAATTCTTCCTAATATCCAATCTAAACCTCCTCTGGTGCAACTTTATGCTGTTTATTTGTGTTCTCTAACTTAGTGGACTTGATCCTTGTGGATGCCTTCTGGCTTGGGGTAATCAATGATTATCACCTGAGAAAAGAAACTGATCCCAGCATCACTTCTTTCTGGTAGTTGTAGAGAGTGATGAGGTCTCCCCTCAGCTTCCTTTTTGCCAGACTAAACAACCCCAGTTCCCTCAGCCGCTTCTCATATGTCTTGCTTTCAAGTCCCTTCACCAGCTCCACTGCTCTTCTCTGAACACATTCCAGCAATTCAATACCCTTCTTGTAGAGAAGGGCCCAATCCTGAACACATGGATTCTTTGTTTTAGGCCCTCAACAAGCTGAGAACATAAAGATGGTCCCTATTCTGAGCCTCTCCTAAATCAAAGTCCTAAGCAAGAAGTTGTTCATAGAACACAACTAAATAACAAGATAGAATCACTGGCAGCTAAGTACAGCACAGGGCTGTTTGATGCATTTACCTGCAAGAAAATAAGACAGCTTTGGAAAATAGTAGTGGTAGAGTAAGGTGCTTGAGTTTCTTTGTGAAAGGCTGAGGGCTTGAAATTGTGGGGCAGTCTTAGTGACTGCTTTGTGCTGTGTTTTACAAAAATTAAAAAGGCTCATGAGAAATATCAAGGGTGCTTTTGTTTTACTTAAACTATGGCTACAGTAAAGCTTGAGCAAAAGTTCCACAGGGTGATCCAGGATTTCTGTTCTTCAGCATGGAGCAGATGTCTAAAATTCAATGGCTATATTTATATTAATAAAACATATGGTGCCACAGGGCAGACTTGGCATGATTGCCAATGCTGGCAAATTGTTAGCTTTTTTTTTCTATCATGGTATTAGTGTGGTGTAAGCCTACTGGATTCATTCAGAAAGCACAGATGAGTGGCAATATTCAAAAGGCTGGTCAGATGTTACCTCCCTTTTCTGTAGGCTGATTTCAGCTAAACTGACCCAAGCTATAACACACTGTTGGCCTTCAGGATTAAAAAATAAACCATATCTAATCTTACTACTATAGCTATGGCTATTAGATCTCTGTCTGCTCCACCTGAAAGTTCTTCCACACCTAGGGAAACACTAGGTCTTCAGGAAAGACCTATTTTGGGGAAAAAATAAAATAAAAATATCACTACCAGTTTAAAAGTAGAAGTACACAATCTGCTCTTGCATCTCCAAGGAAATATAATCTGTATTCTAAGTGTATGAACAAATATAAAATCCCACAAAAGGGATTCCCTGTAAGCTGAGCATGATGACCTAAAGGATTTGTGAAGTCCAGTGGGTCCCCCACAGGGGCCATAGGGCATAGGTCCCCAGACACGAGAACTTTGTTTCTCACCCATTTGAAATCAAGGTGTATATCACAGAATCATAGAATCACAGAATTTCTAGGTTGGAACAGACCTCAAGATCATCGAGTCCAACCTCTAACCTAACACTAACAAGTCCCCACTAAACCATATCCCTAAGCTCTACATCTAAACATCTTTTGAAGACTTCCAGGAATGGTGACTCCACCACCTCCCTGGGCAGCCTGTTCCAGTGCCTAACAACCCTTTCGGTAAAGAAGTTCTTCCTAACATCCAACCTAAAACTCCCCTGGTGCAACTTTAGCCCATTCCCCCTCATCCTGTCACCAGGCACGTGGGAGAACAGGCCAACCCCCACCTCACTACAGCCTCCTTTGAGGTATCTGTAGAGAGTGATAAGGTCGCCCCTGAGCCTCCTCTTCTCCAGGCTGAACAAGCCCAGCTCCTTCAGCCGCTCCTCGTAGGACTTGTTCTCCACGCCCCTCACCAGCTTCGTCGCCCTTCTCTGGACCCACTCAAGCACCTCAATGTCCTTCTTGTTGCGAGGGGCCCAAAACTGAACACAGTACTCGAGGTGCGGCTTCACCAGAGCCGAGTACAGGGGAAATATGCTGTTTATGCATTTTATATTAGAGGAAAACAGCCACATGAAAACAAATCAAACAAGAAAAAACAAAGACCAATTAACAAAAAAAAAAATACTAAATATATATATATACATATATATATATTGTTAGTGTGCAAACTTCAGTGAGCTGTGGGCCCCAGAATTGACCTCTATTTTACTGGGAATACTCTGTTCAAATTATCCTACATCCTTGGGTGAATGGCGAATCCATCTGTAAAGATGAATTAAGTAATGTTTCACTTACTTTCCTTTGTTTCACTGTATGATCTTTGGCTTTATGGCTGGAGCAATTTCTAGAGTTGTGGGTTCAAGTCCCTAAGCAGAAAAAAGATCATATCCTGCGCATATGCTATAACCAGATGACTATTCTGTGAAGTATAAATACTGCCATTTTTTAGTTGACTCATTAATATAGACATCTAATCAGAGTTGATGTCCTGGAGAGGGTTTCTCTGCTTAAGTCTGAATCACAAGGGGGCGTTATGTATGTATACATGCAACTAAAGACAAAAAGCCATCAGAGCCATCGGAGAGGTGCCAGTGAATTTTACACGACCATTCTGTGGAATAGGCCTTCTGGATGACATCTGTATGCATCAATTCTTAAATCTCAAATTAAACAGCCAGATATCTCAGATCTTAGCCATAGGCTAGATCTGCTGTCGATAGACTAATATTAGTGGAACTAAATTTCATATGAGTTACAGTAACCATGTCTTGAAAATCTGTAACTGAATAAACTCAATACATTGAGCATCTGCTATACAATGACTAGAGCCCTACTGTGTGTGAATAATTTTAATTTCCTGTTGGAGGGCAGACAAATATAAAGCCAGCAATAAAGCATATTTGAATTCCATGTTGTTTCATTTTTGAAAGATCTTTGCAGTGGCTGCAACACAGGTATGAAAACGCATAGTCAACCTGTCTCTTTTATGGTTTTAGAAGTCTGTGAGTATCATAGGATGTGAGTAATGAAATTACATCTGAAAGCATCTTGAACCATATTGGTTTATTTCAGTTAATCTTTGTAATGTCTTGCAAAAAAAAATAAATAGAAAAAAAAATAGTGTGAATAAAAGAAAGAGGGCAATAAACATTTCAAAACCTGATCAACATGATCAAGAAAGAGAGAAGTAAAGTGGGATTGAGAAAAGGGGGAAGAAATCTGTTTTCAAGAGGCAAGCACATTGCAAATGAGGATACCCTCACGTACAACAGCTGACACACTGTAAAATAACATTATTTATATAAACTTTATCGGACATTTCATCTTTAAAATTTTATTTCAGGATTACTCTTGAAATATCCCTAAGGCATTGTCTTACTTGCAAAATGTTATTTCAATTAGTTGAATATCATTCTTTACAGGATTCAGGTCAAACGAGGGGCAAAACTAAATCCAAACCAAACAATATGTGTCTGCAATAAATTTCTGTTCCTGAATTATTCATACATAATGGCATAGGTGACTCCTCAAGCATTCTGAATTAACTAGAATTGATTTCTCACTTTTTTATGCCTAGTTGTACAAGCTTTTTTGTACTTTTACTTCTCCTTAACAAATAAAGTATTGATTCAACTCCACTGAACATGTTTTATTTAAACTTTGCCCTTTGTCAGCAACTTAGTCCTTTACCCAGAATTCTCCTCTTTGACATTCCATTGTCTCCTGATCTGGAAGGTGAAACACACTGGGTAGGATCCTTGGTATGACATAACTTATAAATTACTTTCCAAATTTGCTGGGAATAGTTACAATACAAAGCACGCACCATGTGCTTTAAAGCTTGTGCAAGGGAACTTAGTGTTCCTTTTCTTGACTAGATGGCTCCCTGGGAAATTCAAGTTTCAAAGTCAAATAAATAGACACACCAATTACAGACAAATATCCTTTTCTTTCTTTATCTAGTTTCTTCTTATTTCTTTCTAAAAAACTACATTTTAGAAAGTTATAAACAGCAAACTGCAAAAAATCTGATGATTTCCTTCAGATTAATCCACAACAGCAAATATATGAAGAGAGTCAGAGGAATTTATTTTTAATTCCTTGAGGTGACAGTTCAAATTCAAGACTTAATGTTTTTGTGTATGTTCTCTTCTTTGCGTTTCACTTCTTTTTGTGCATGCACATTTGTCTATGTGATGGGCTAACCTTTGCTAACAGACATCTCCCACTCAGCTGCTCTCTCATTCCCTATCCTCAGCAGGACAGGGAGAGAGAATGTCTCTGGGTTTAAAAAGCTTGTGGGTCAAGAAAAAGACAGAGAGGTCACTTAATAAATACCACCACAGATGACTTGGGAAAAAAATATATATATATTTATTATTAATTTTAAAAGAAGTTTGGATGGTGAAGAACAAAGACACAGTTAAAACACCTTCCCCTCACACACCTTTGCCCCAGGCCCAATTTCACTCCTGACTCCTCTCCTCACAGGTTGTGCTACTTACTACATGGGTCATCTGAGGGCTTATAGGAAAAAAAAAAAAAAAAAACAAAAAAAAAAAAACAATTGGGCCACAGAAGTGAAAGGGAAAAGCATTATAGCTAGGAGGCACTAAATCACTTTATCTGTAATTTGTACTGTCACAGCTCAGCCTGAAGGCACAGATTCCCTTGAAGCTTCTGATATTTTAAGTGTTGGTAAAATAGCTAAAAAGTGGTGTCCTCTCCTGCCTCAGTGGTGGGAACATTCAGTGGTGAGTTTTAGCCTCTCCATATAGTAAGACAGACGATGGGTCTGTTGGTAACTAACCTTGTGTGGTGGGTTACTTTGGTTAAGAGCCAGCAGCCCTCCCAGGCTGTTCTTCTCATTCCCCGTCCTCAACAGGAGAAGGAAGGAAAACAGGTTGAAACAGGTTGAGACAGAGAATGACACTTTAACTCATCTCCATCCTTTTTCCCTCTTCATATTAACTCTTAACTGCTCTCACTTAAACAGCACAGGGATGGGATGGGATGGGATGGGATGGGATGGGATGGGATGGGATGGGATGGGATGGGATGGGATGGGATGGGATGGGATGGGATGGGATGGGATGAGGGCTGTGCTCAGCCTCCCCAACCCCTCTTGGCCACCCCTTCCTCCTCACCCATGGTCCTGCTCCAGCGGGGGCGCTGCTCTGAGCAGCAGCCCTTCAGGAACACCCTGCTCCCGCGGGGGCTCCCCACGGCCGCAGCTCCCTCAGGAAATGTCCCCCTGCTGCGGCGTGGGCCCTGCCCCAGGCTGCAGGGTGGAAATCTGCTCCAGGGGGGGCTCTGCAGGGCTGCCGGGGAATCCCTGCTGCCTGTGGGCCTGGAGCCCCTCCTGCCCTTCACTCCTGGGGCCTGGGCCCTCTGCTGCTTCTCCCTCGCCCTGGGCCTCCTCCTCGGCCTGTACCCGCTCTGCCCTTTTGGAAATCTGTTTTCCCTGAGGCGCCGCCAGCTTGGTGCTGGTCTCAGCCGGGCCCTGCCATGGGGCTGTTGAAGCCGGTTGGAAGCAGCTGGAACTGGTTGGGTCTGGCATGGGGCAGTCCTGCCCTCTGCCCATGGAGGTCCCTGCAACCCTGCCAACATCTGGGCATGGGTACCCCCATGGAGTGACGGATATGGAGAAAGTTGCTATAAAACATATTTTAACTCCACCACAGGGTTTTCTTTCCAAACACTTTCTGATCCCATACATCGATGTATATACTTTGTGGTTATCAAGGCAGTACATCAGCCTGCATGGTGTCTGGCATCACCATGTTCTCAAGTCTCTCTTTTTCCGTATTCTCTTTTCCACAGTCCACAAATACTTTTCATTAGCTATTCACATGTTGTTATTCAAATTCTGTTTATCCAGAGGAATGTAATTGTTCTGAGTATCTGTATTACTGAAGGAAACAAAAAGGCATTTTAAGCATGGTTCCATTTATTTCAGTGAGGGTTTTGACCCTCCAGGTGCAATTTTACTGGGGAGAGCTCTGGCCACAAAATCATCCTATATGGAGGATACCCTCTTAACTTCTATTACAGTTAATGGAAATTCAGGATAACCTATCTTTTGAACCAAAATTTATTGGTTCATTTTCCGTATGAATTTTTATCCTGCATCAACTGTGCTATGGATCACATTTATTTTCCTTAACTGGAGCTTATTTATGTCCATACACCAGCAAGAAATTCCAGGGAATAAACTGATTATCCTAACAGAGATGAGACGTTATGATAACTGATTAAGAAAAACAAATTGCTAGTATTGTAAAATTAAAAATTATTATCTTCCTAGTAGTTAAACTCAATAACACTGGTTCCTATTTCACAATAATTCTAGTATCCATTAGAAGAGTCTAATTTACAGTGTAATGTAATTCATTCAATTTATTAAGGTTGCTCCTGTATTTATGGTAGAAGCAAAATCAGCACCTTTCCCAATTGTGTTCTTTGTTAATGCTATAGGGTACAGCATTTCATAAACTGTAGTTGTAGATTACAATATCAGTATTGAACATGGCTGACAATGTTATTATGATGGTAGTTACCAATGCAGAATTATATAAAATAGAGATTGTTATCATCATTACAGAACCATAGTAAACAATTGTGGTTTCCATTTGCTCAGATAAAAATACTTGCTATGTAATTTTTCAAATACATTGGTTTTATTCGATACATAATTTTTAAACTCTTCACCTCATGAGATATGGCCATAATTACATTTGTTTTGCAAAATTACCTGACTGTAGACCTAAAAGCAACAGAATACCGTATTGACAGTAACATAAATACCTATTTTGCATATGCAAGCTCTTTTCGTTATACCAGATGCAGCTGTGCAGCATTATTTCTAAATAACTATCAGTAATAACTTACTGATATACTGTATTTGTACATCCCTTAGTGGCAGTTAAGGAAGAAACAGTCTTTACTGTGTGAAGGTGAATATCTATTCTCTGGTTATCTGCTAGAGAATCTATTTGAAGAATCTAATCTTGTGTGGTTCACAAGATCATCCTCATAGCCAAGAAAGTCATATAAAAGGGTACAGTAAATATAAAGTGGGATTTTATGTTAATTGGTTGAATATGGTATAGATGTATGTATATAACATTAATGTGTATGAATAAAAATGTGTTACCATCACTGAGGTAGCCATTGTTCAGTACAGTAAAGAAATAGGATGCATATTTGTAAATTATTTTAGAAATGCAGAGAAGTCCAGATAGCAGAATTCTTTAAGTCTCAACTTGGCTTCAGTGGGTTAGTATTCACACAAAAAACTGTGATTCAAGGTGATTCCTTTGTGCTGCCAGTACCAGAGTTTTGAATTGTCTGAAAATACAAATAAAGAAAGCAAGGAACTGACCAATTCTTCTGTAGCCATCCTAAATAAATGTATAGCATATATGAACTTTACCTAGTTTAACCATAGCAAATGTTGCAAATGTGTACAAGTATTTCCACTATAGCTGTTTTAACCAAGCTCTAAGTCTTGAAATTCTTTAACCGTCTTCTTCACCGAAACCTCTCTTTGGTAAAAGCTAGGTGCGTTCTCACTGAAATTCTGCTGGAATGTAGCACTTTCAGAATTTTCAGTGCAGAGGATCTTGGTTCACTTGCTTAGAAATAAAATGGAAATCCTGAGATGTGGAATCATTACCTTACACAGACTCCTTGTGTAACTGGAACACAGTTACTGAACACATAATTGTTATAAGTGCCTAAAACATGCCTTAAAACTTGTAAAATCTAATTCTCAATGCCAATGTAATTGGCATAATACTATTTTTCTATATCTTTGGGGGGGGGGGGGGGGGGGGAGAGAGATCATTATCTTGTGGCTCAATGAATTTAAACAATTAAAAACAAAAACCAGGATGTTAGAAGTGGCCAGACACTATAAAAACGGGGAAAAGAGAATGATTTATTCTGTAAATTTAATCCATCACGGTCACTAAAGTGTAAGATTCATACATTTCTATGATACATAAGCCTAATATTACCAACGTTAAAAATCTCTTAAGGTATTAATACCAGCTGCAAAACCTGCAATAGATTTACATCTGTGTTATCAACTGCAGAACAAAATCCAGCATGTACCAATACAACTGAGAGAGGAAACCTTGGAAATGTCTCAAAGTTAGTGAGGGAAATCAAGCTCTTTTTCACTTAGAATGCAGGTATGTATGTGACTTTTGAAGTCATCATGTCTGTCTTCTTCCTGAAGAAACCACCTTATGAAGTTTCTTTCATAATCTCTTCAAATTTTTAAAACTAGATGGGCTCATGGTCCCTATGCACTCCATGAAAAGCTATTTAAGATATCATTTAGTTTGCTAGAATCCTTCTTCTATTGTTTTAGCTTAAATGCACACCATTTCTTCTGATAACACTGACAATTAACTTAAGTAGTTCTTCTCCCTCCTTAAGACTTAGCTGTCTTGAGTATGCTCTGATTTCCACCTAACTTTCATTTTGCTGACTAAAAGGCACACTTAACTGAAGTTCCTTTCTATAAAAGCTTTTTGTATTCCCTGGGTCTTGCTACTATCCTTTCTCTGAACTCGTTCCTGTCTTAATGCATTACTCTTGAATGCAGATGACCAGAACAGCATAGAAGATTCCTCTGGGCTCCTCCTGCTGCTTGCCATAACCTTCTTCATAACCTGTACCTGGAATATCCTACCTTTGAAGCCTTCATTTGCCTTTATTTTTATTTTTTATTTTTTGGCAAGTGATTACTGATGAGGGAAATAGTGAGAGGGCTGCCTGCTTTGTAAGGGCCTACACGTATACAGGTTGCCTTGAGGGGTGAGCCTTCTCCTGAAAGCACTCTGCCTTCTGCTTTTCTTCCAACGTATTCGATAGATTTCCACAACAGGTGTTGAGCCTGGGTTACCTCAGTGGGAGATCTAAACTTTCTCTGCTAGGTCTGAGTGGAAGTGTGAATACACATCTCCATAAAGACCTGTGGTGCTGCCACAGAGTTGGCCAGAGCAGCTCTCCTCTGAGCTATTATGGACTTGGCCTTCCTCTTGCAAAGTCATCTCCTGACTGGGTCTTCTGTGCATAGTGATCTCCCTATAATTAACTCTCAAAACGTCAAACATGGAATTTGTTTTATTTTAGTTTACTTTTTTTGTCAAATCACCTTGTGATTTTCATAAGGAAAATCATCCTGGAGCAGGAAACTTTATGTTCTGTGTTTAGTTATGTGTTTGAAGCAAACATTGTTAAGACTGGTCAACTGCAGAATGGTTTGCTTCAGAGCTATAATACTGGTACTCAAAACATGTCTATCAGTTGCTCAATACTTAAAACTTGTTTCTTTTCTGTGTAAGTTCAGACAGACAAGAGAAGCAAAGAAGGATGAGGTTGGTAAGCAGCACAATGTAATGATGAGAGCTAGAGAAAAACAAACAAACCAAAATAAATAAATAAATAAAAGGAAAGAAAGAAAAAAAAAATGGCACTTATCCCTTTTCCCTTCCCACTATATTCTCTGGCATTTTAATATTACCAGAGGTACAAAGGAAATGTATTTAAAGTTAACAGCAGCGTACTAGGAAAATACAATAGAAAACAGCAAGTCGTAGGCAATCACACAAAGTTGCTAATTAGTTTCAGCCAGTTTAGAATAAACTATATACAGTGAAGTTGTACTGATTCCAGCAGTGAAATTAGCTTCCTATGAATGTTTCTTCCTTGCTCATGGTAGTAAGTTACAGTTAAGAGACTCTTTCTAATATCCACTTGATGAGCCTGTTCTCTGCTCAAGTGTGACTGCCTTACTATCACAAGTCCTAACCAACAAATTTGAAACCATGAGGTGCTTGATTAAAGGCTTGATTCCAGAGACAGAAGAAAATAACCGATTTTTTTCCTGTTCCCTTCATTCGACGCTGTTTTAAAATCAGAGCACCTCTTTCTAAGTCAAGATTTAGTTCTGTTAATCAGAATTTGCAATTATTTCTTGTTCTGTGTTTCAGCTCCCAGACTGTACAATCAAAGCATGATACTTACCACAGCTGGTTGGTAATTTATTTTTACTTTTTTTTTTTTTTTTTTTTTTTCCCCCAACGGAAAATACCAATTTATCAGAACCAAAACTTCTGAAGGCAAAAACATATTTTGACTGATTTCTTCCTTCTCAGAATTTTGAAAAATGGAGTTTCAGATACTGTAATATGTTTCTAGGGAATTATTTTCTTTTCTCTCTCTTTTTTTTTTTTTTTTTTAATCATTTTGAATTTTTGATTAATTTAAGTCATCATCCATACAAGATTGATAGTAAATCCTTTCAGGTTTTCAGGCTGAAATGTTTTGACTGTCCCATCCGTATTTCCTCCTATTTCTTCCTTTCTAAGGTTTTCTTTTTTTATTTTTTTACAGTTTGTACACAGTGAACATTTTGACTTGTGTTAGATTGTGATTAAAAGATTTCTGTGCTCTTTAATTCCAAAAGTTTTGGTGTGCCAAGATAATTTTCAAAAATCCATCTCCAACAGTTAGCTTCTCTTTTAAGTTGCTTTGAGATCCATAAATGAATAAGTCTTAGAAAGAGCTATATCTTTTAACTGCAAAGAAACTGTGTGTAACACCAGTCACCTTTAATCACTTCAATTAAATACAGTTGGGGATGAACAGTATGTCTGTCTTACACACTTTTACAGCATATCTGAAATTGCAAATTAAAGCATTCCTTGGTATGATCCCTGACATGGAGACTGGCAGCAACAGCAAGAGGCCTGCATCCATACTAGTTATCTGCCTCTCTAGACAAGGTGACCTTGCCCATTCTCTTAACTAGGAGTGGTAGCATCAAAATTATGTTGAGGAATTGTCTAGTAGTGCTGAGAACATCATGTCAGGGACCATTCCATGGATATGGAAGCAGACATTTGTATTCCAGTGCTGAGATCACTCCTTGGCTCTGTTCAGTTCACCAGGTAATGGTTTGCCTTGAAGCACTGTCTGAACTTACACCATCTTTTTCCGGTGTGCCCTTATTGCTTTGGTGCATGGTGCTATTATTCCTAATTTAGAGAAGAGAAACTAATATATTACATATGAAAGTAACCTCACCTAACTTTAGTGGATTGCTTTCCATCCTCCAGATAGACTTGGCAGTTGGCTGTAGAAGGAAACTGTATGACTGATGTAGTGTTGGTGACTACACCGGGCTGTACTAGACAACACTAGACAACATGAGCAGCATGCAACTGGTCACATTCACACTACCTTTCACATCTACATGTCATGTGATGACAATATCCAAGACACCACAAAGTCATTCAGTCAGATCTTGAACCTTAGAACTGTCCCTGGAGTAATGTGATCACAACACCTAATTTTGGCAGCTGTTGAAGGGAACCTGGATAAGTTCTTTGTAATGGTACTGTAAAGAAACAGGCTCAGTCAAGTGGGGTAGTGAATGAACAAAATCACCTTTGTAGCAGAAAAGGCTGTAAACCTACCTGAGAGACTAGAATAGGTAGGTACATGTGGCACATGAAGTTTAGGGAGATGTGTCTCTGTCACAACATGTTTTTGTTCAATTGGAACAAATGGCTGTTGTGTGTTCGCCAGAGTGAGTGATTCTTCTAAGTTGTAGAGCAAGTGATTCTTGAACTGCTAGGCAAGTACCATGTCAGCTACCTTACCTATTATCAGGGGTTCTCTATGCTTTAAAAAGGCTTTAGAAAGAGAGTTCACAAGACAGGTTAAGCCATTACTGTTACAAGCTATTACCTAGTACAAAATAATGTTCAGTCCCCCCATGTCTTCTGCATCCCAATCCCACTCCTGCTGCTGCTTCCAGATGATGCTCATGTTTCCCTGCTCTGGTAGTTGTCTGGCTCTTCTGTAATTTGTTTTAAATCATCAAGCAGGCAGGAAAATAACACACCAAAGGCAAAGGAATAGATTTCTGTCAACTTTTGTGTCAGTTTACCCAGAATTTCAAGTGGATGCTAGAATCAACTCAAAGTGTAAGTGGAGTGCACATCACGGAAGGGGAGGAGGACAAAGTGGCACAGGACTTCTCTGACCATAAACAACCTCTCATATCACTCCATGTCTCTCCTAACTACATTGCCTACTCTTGTCTTGATTGTCAGATAATCAAAGCTGTTAGCACAATCACTTTAACTGGTTACAACAGAAATTCAAGAAACTCCTTTACTGCTTTTGCAGTTCTCAGTCTTTATCAAACATACAGTAACCACTTCAAGCGTCTCGTCATGGCTTTTTTAGAAAGTGACTTTTCTAGTCACTTAGCTCCCCCTTTTCAAGGCTCTACATAGTTAGATGGGAGCTTTTTGGAGAAGAGCTTCATCTGGCTTCCCTATTATGCATGTTCAGCTGCTGTCTTGACATTATGTTCCTACCAGCAATTCTCACCTGCCTCACAGAGGTGTTATGTGATGTAATTAGTTTTATTATTACTGTAATTACCATGAAACGAAGCAGACAAAATGGGGCTGCTTCCCCAGGCTTTTCCCATCATTTTTGATGAGCTTTAAGATGATTTTAACAGCCAGAACTTTCTGCTGTGCCAGTTTTGCAGTACTTCTTTCTTTTTCTTTTTGTATCGTTTAGTTATAGTGGCAATAAAGCATACTGACACATTCCACTCTATCAATTTCCTCAGTTGGCTTGAAAACAAAAGTCACTAACAAAGTGCAATTACTAGTGGGACCCTTCTGCCATTAGGGGAAGAGTGAGAAAATAAACACTTTCTGGTGTTTTATGTTTTGTTGTTGCTTATTTGTTTTGTTTTGCTTTTTTTTTTTTTTTTCCTCCCCAAGGAAATCGAAAATAATATACATATAATATACATAAATATATTGCACACTCAGTAAGCCCTCCGAAGAATGTAAATGCATGATTATCAATTAACATATTGCTTTGATTCAAGTTTCTTGTGAAACCCTGATTTTGTCCCAGATTCTTAAAGGATTTAGATATTAGCACACTGAGTATTTCAGTGCTTAACAATGAAATGTTTTTCTCCAGCAGCCAAATTTACAGTCCCCAGCTGCCCAGGTTCACTGTGCTGGAAATGAACATGAGTAGGTGTTTCACACAGGAGTGGCAAGAGGCAGCATGCTGAGCTGCTCTGTGTCTTTCAGAAGAGTTGTATTTGAATTTGTGTCTCTCATAAACCCTCTCAAGAAATAAATTGAAGTTCAAAGGTAGGGACTGCAACAAAATATCCCTTTACACTTTTACATCAGCTGTGCACATGTAGTAGTATAGAAGTTGATGCACTAACCAAGAAAGCAGCTAAATTCCATCCTCAGATGGTGAGGGCTCAAACCCACCTTTCTCATATTTTAAAGATTTTAAAGATGGTGCAGATTGCCACATCTAAATCAATTTACATATTTACCAGGAGTTAGCCCTCAATTTGTTTGATTTAGCGAAGGGGAGGAGGAGAAAAAAGGGAATTTTGGAGAGATGTTCTTTATAACTGTAACCATGTAGTTGGTACCCATATTCTGGTAGAAAAGGCAAAGCACAATCAAATGGTTAAAAGATGATGCAAAAAATAAAGTTTGAAAATACCATTTTTAATAAGCTAACATATCCACAGAAAAATCTCATATAAGCCTGGAGTACATTTCTTATTAGTTCAAAAATTTCAAGCAATTTTATATGAATTCTCATTAAATAAGTCTTCATTTATCCTATTTATTAATATATATTTATTAAAAATTATTAAATCCTTTTTTATTTTAAAATACAGTTTGAAATACTATTCATTATAATTTAGATATTATTTATTATTTATTTTTAATTTAAAAATAGAATTTAAATAAACTATTTTGTTTCATCATAAAATAAATTTGATTCATCATAAAAATACTATGAGATGAACCTATTTACCATTAAAGACTGTCTTGAAATATTTATCTATAGAAAACCAGAACAGAAACTGCTGATCAAATTGTCTGTGTTTGTCATGTCTCCTAATAACTGCATCCATGCTAAGAAATCAAGAAAGTCCAGGGAATTAACTCAAACACCAATAAATGATCATCCACATCCTTCAATACTCAAAACTTCATTGGCATGGTTTTGTCCCATGCCAGCAGGCACTCTCCCAGATAGTCCCCCAGCTGTAATAAGCAGGACACCATGGGCCAAGGATAGTTTGCAGTCAGCAGCGTGGATGGGATCACTCTGTTTTGGTGAGGCAGATAGCTGTACAGTCATAATCCATATTGTCCAAATTGCTGTTACAGCTCCTCTTTTGTTTACTAACATAGACATAAATGATGAATAATTCACCTGTCTCAATGTCACTTGCTGTATATTCTAATAACAATGCAAGCTGAAAAATATTTCTGTGAACATGTAATACAGGTGAATTTTCTGAAACCCTCAGTTTGTCAGTATTAACTAGGAGAAAGGAACAGAGAGTAGGAAAGGGTTTCTGTGCATGCATATGATGTGTGACATGTCTAACAAGAAAATAACATTAAGAATTGCAGGATGTTACAGATAACAAAAGGGTTAGTAATGATTATGTAGATGGCCCATCCTGACTTGCAGGGTCACTAAGCAAACAGCAAAACAAGAATCTACAGGACACTGTAGTTTAAAAAAATAGAGCTACTAGTTTTAAAGTACTGATGACCTAGGAGAACAAAACTGGGGTCAATTGGCAAACACGGGAAGGCTGCTTATTTGGGAAGGGATAGATAACATACACTTTTCAGGCCCACACTTTCTGACACAATCATGCATGTCTGTGCATAGACTATCTGAAGAGAGAGAAAGCATTTACCACAGCTGGAACTGAAAATAATTCCCCCCGTTCTCAAAGTGAATTTCACTCAGAAGAGTCCGATTAAACAGCTATAATTTATGCAGTGGATTTGAATTCATACTGCCTTAAGACAAAGTCAAGGATTTAATATTGTCACCAGTTGACCAGAACAAGGAGAAAGGTGACACAAAAGCAAAGAGCTTTCACTAGTTGATATAGCCAATGAAACTTGATTCAGTCCTGCTCTTCAGATGGTGAGGTTTTGGCAAGGTAGCAGCTAAGACTTATCAATACCCACAGTCAATTTGGACTAAACATTCCAGATAATATCATATGTGGATGCTGTTATTCTGAAATACCTCCATTATTATTTCAAAATCGATTTAACCAGTCTAGTAAGAAATTTTCATCCTTCTGAATAAGAATATACATTGATGTGCTAATATGGAATGGTCAATTAACTTTAAACATATTTCTTTTTTTTTGTGTTTGTTTTATTTGCAAATATATGCAGATATGTTTAAAGATGCAACAACTTTATAAAAGTTAGAAACAAGCTTAAAATTATACTAGATGAAGAAATTCTGAATATATTGGAACAACAAAACCTTACTGAAAATCCGAAGTGCTTAGATTGTTGTGATAGCATTTGCTTAATACAACTTGAAATCAAGCTACAGTAACAGAGCTAATTATGAGAGTAAGCTGTCAGAACAGTGATTTTGTATGTTCATCAGAAAAAAAAAAAAAAAAAAAAAAAAAGAGAAAATAATAATAATAATTAAAAAAAAAAAAAAAAGCAAATGAATTTTAGCTACAGGACTAGTTAGAAACTTCATTTCTTTAGAGATGGGATAAAGAGTATCACAGAGTTAATTAACCACATGCACAACATCCTCCCATGTTTCTCCTTCAAGGCTATTCTCCCTGAGTGCTGGGTTGGCCCTGTCATGAGTGTTTTATGAGATCTGATAGGATCACAGCCATGGATGAAGTCCACTGTGCTGGCTGTTTTGCTACATCACACTGATAATATGCAAACCTTTCCTCTAATTGAGTGTGTGCCACTTGCCCTTCAGTTCAGTAATGGGTAAACAGTTTATTTCAGAGTGTAACACATGCTCAAGGTTTCAGTATTTAGCTTGCCAGAGTGCAGCTCTCTCACAGTTCCATTTAGTCTCAGAGTATACTGCAAATATCCTCTAATACAGTGATTTATAAAGGCATACACTTTCCACATTGGAACTGATGCCTTTATATTGACCTTCTAAAGCAAGGCCCCCCATAGGGATGGGTTGCAGGAGAGGGCAAATTATTCATGCAGAAGGTGATGAATGATGTGTGGTGGGGTTTTTTTTGTTTGTTTTTTTCTAAATATAGACTCAGAGTTCTGTAATGTAACTAGAATAAACAAGTTGCTTCTAATGAACATTGAGATTCTGAGTGATTTGAGGCTCTTATTATGTTCTCCCTTCCCAAAGCTGCCTTCAGGAGAAGCTTCTGTATTGATATTCCTCTTTATAGACACAAGACACAAGTCTTTATAGACTAAAACAAAGACTAAATTATATTACCAGTGCTATAAGGCAAGAAATAGCCAACATTAAAATATGTCTTATCTCTTTTATTTCTTTACCCTGTCTAATGTGAGCAGATTGCTATCAGGAATAAAGGATATGTTGCAATTATAAAGTGACTACTTTTTGACATTGTGGCAGAGAAGATGCTGCCTGGAGACACTTTCCTCCTAAGGACATAGATATGTTGTTGTGCCTGGGAAATACTCTGTGTAAACACCAAGGGTGAGAAATATATTTTCAGCACTTCATACTAAAGTGTAACCCTAGTGAAGGTTAGATTTCCAAAAGTACACCTCAGAAAGATAAATATCATACAAGAGGATTTCCCATACAGGTCTGCAAAGACATTGAGGTATTCCAGTGTCTTCTCACTGTAAAGCGAAATGCAAGACTGACTCCACAACCTTGTGGGTCAGCCAGGGATCTGCAGAACACGTAATGTCTCAAGGATGTTGTTCTGTCTCGTGGGCAAAAAATATCCTTCTACTACCAGTTCCCTTGGAGTCTTAATTCACAAGGAAAATAATCCAGTGGTCAAGATGTTAGACTCAAACATCAGGGTTTAGTTCCTTCCTGGTGCTGAATTCATAAATACACTACTGTTAAGGCATTTGTTGTGTGCCTATAGACCTCTTAGCTCTTTGACTCTTTCTTTTTTTCTGTTCCTTTCTTTTCAGAAATGAGTAGTAGTTTATTATGGGCAAAGTATATCTGACGTTTGTGTGGTGGTTTTACTCAGGTGGGCAGCCAAGCTCCACCACAACCGCTCTCTCACTCCCCCTCTCCTCAAAGAGGAAGGGGGAGAAAACACAACACAGAGAACTCGAGGTTTGAGATGAGAAAGGTTTAATTAAAGGGAAAGGGAATGGGGAGGAAAAAAAATAAAAAATAAAAAAATAAAAAGAAACAATAAGTCCGTGCGGAAGCACAGAGAGAGGGAAAAAATTATTCTCTACTTCCCATCAATGAGCGATGTTCGGCCACGTCCTGGGAAGCAGGACCTCAAAACGCGTAGTGGTTGTTCAGGAGGAACAGCCCCTTCCCCCACGAGAGCCCCCCTTTTTATTGCTGAGTGTGACATCAGGTGTTATGGAATGTCCCTTTGGTTGGTTTAGGTCAGCTGCCCCGGCGATGTCCCCTCCCCATCACTTGCCCACCCCTAGCCTGCTGGCTCCTGGGGGCTTGGAAGGAGTCCTGATGCTGTGCCAGCACTACACAGCAATAGACACCACACTGGAGTGATATCAGTGCTGTTCCAGCTATGAGTGCAGAGTACAATACTGTGTGGGCTGCTGCAGGGAAAAGGTGACTCCAGCTCAGACAGACCCAACACAGTTTGGAACAGCCACAGCTAGTGTGAAGTTACAGATGTATTTGAATGGGATGTGCAAGAATACCCTACACACAGTAGAAATATTTGTTTAAGAAAATTACTCGCTCTGTGAGGAAGGGGTATGTCAAACCTTCTACATTACAGATATTTGTATATGATCTCTATTCTGTGATCAGTTTAACTAAATACATATTTCTAGTGTAGGAATCTTTTCATTTGTATTACAGGAGATAAAAAAAAAAAAAAAAAAAAAAAAAGACAAAAGATGAATTGTACCCATTTTTTTCCCTCTGCTATAGAGTTCTCTTGACCAACTTGGAGAGATCAGCATTAGACAGATTTAAATTAGGTGTGACAAATTCCCCAGTTGGTGAGTTATTTTCCTATCTGCCAAATGAGAAAAACATTTTCCTGACAGATACTGACAGGATAAATCTGATCAACTTTTTTCATAATACTTGGATATTACTGATAGTAATGTCTTCCATATGTGTGAGAAGGAGAGAAATGTGGAATGAACCAGTTGGTGATAAGTTAATGACACAAAATCAAGGTAAGACTTTTAATAAATGTGGACTTCTATTGCAGTGACTGAGGTCACGATAGACGATTTCACATCAAGTCTGAGTTTTTAAGCTATTGGATCTGCTTGGCAAGAACAGCAGCAAGGATTTGATCTGCACACAGCACAGCAGTGACTCTGTCATGAGGTATTGTGACTCATCTTTGTAATTGTGCATTGTCTTTTAATTCTGAAATATGATAGTTTTGCCTTTGATTTTAAATAAAGGTATGTCTTTCACTAACAGCTTCCATGGTAAAACAGAAGTAGAAAGAGTAATTCTGACTTGAGCCAGAATAATACTTATACTTGAGTATAAGTAAAATGCTCAAAATTTGCCCAGAAAATTTCTGGAAGTGTTCAGGTCCAGGCTGGATGGACTTTTGAGCAACTTGATCTAGTGGGAGATGTCCCTGCCAATGGCAGGTAGGTTAGGACTAAATGATCTTTAAGTCCCTTCCAACCCAAACCATTCTACGATTCTATGAAAATTTAGAAAGCTTAATCTCCAGTAAAGATCTGAGCAGTAAAGAGATAGAGTGTTTTGGGACCTTCTTGGTTTCTTTCAATATATGTTTTTAGCAATACTATGCATGAAGTCTTCAGACGCCAACAAAGAATAAATAAAACCAGCTGCAAGCTCAGTCAGAGAGCTATAATACAATGTGAAGTATGAGACTCTTACATGACCATGAGTTAAAATAATAATGATAATAATAAACCCAACAAAAACAATAACAACAACAAAACACAATCACAAAAACAAACAAAGAAAAAAAACTACCTAACGTTGTAATCCTTACTCAGAACTAAACTTCAGTTTCTTTTGCTGTAGGTAAAATACATTGCTTTTCATTCTTATGTGTGGGAACTCACTGGAGACTCTACAGAACTACATATCACACATCTTTAAATTAAAAGAATACAAAGTAGGGGGCTGTAAAAGTGGCAGAAGAATAAAGCTGCTTGTCTAACAGCAACATTTGAGAAGAGACTTTTTCTTTTTGTACATCTTGGGCTCTGAACTCATTAGCATGATCCTTGGTAAACTTTTTTTGACCTGTTTTTCACTTTGCAGAGGACGTGCACAACTGTAGCTCTCATTATATCACATCAAATGAGTCCCACTGACATGAACTAGGTACCGGCTTGTTAGGGGAAAGACAATAAAGGCAAAATTCTCCCAGTAGATCTGCATGACAGAACTTGATTACTGATACCCTGTTCTCTAAAAATGCATAGTTTTGTCTTTGACATGCAGTCAGATGCACAAAATATAAGAGGAAAAATATTTTCTATGAAAAAAAAAAAAAGTTTGCCAAATCTAATAAACATAAGAACTTTCTTTTTAGAGAACATTCTTATACAAAAGTAATCAGTGTTTAATTACAAGAAACAACAAATCACATATTCTTTCCCCTCCACACAGCATACAGGAGACAGAGAAGATCAATATTTGGACAAATACATGCAAACTCAGCTTGGTGCTTGGAGACCAAGAAAGATACTAGATTTTGTGTACTGTGGATTAACCCTGATTGGACCACAAGGTAGCATACAAATAGAGAAAACAGAAAAGAAAAAAAAAAAAAAAAGTAATTGCACCAGTAGACTGGTGATCATTGTGGTGCCCTGAGAAACAATTCCAGTCAAAGAATAAAAATCTTCAAATTAAATAATAATAATAATAATAATAATAATAATAATAATAATAATAATAATAATAAAAATGTCTGTAGCCACCTGATGGAGCAGTCCCAGAAGTTCTCTGAAATCAGATGTTGCCCCTTGTGACCTTCACAAAGGTTACATTGAGCCAGGATATGAAATGATAGAAAAATCCAACCTGGTTCTGGGGTGAGACTATCTCAAAAGTCTGTTTGCAAGAACAATGCTGCCTTTCAAGGGGGCAACTTTTCTGCTTGATACCTTCACATACCTTCACTGCATAGATACCTTCACTGCACTGGACAGCTTGATTTTGCAGGCAGTTTGCACAGTAAATAAAGCTGGCAAGAGAGGTGGGGAAGGACTGCTGCAGGCACTGATGATGATGAGGTTCACTGAGGCTTTCACATATTGGAAAAATATGACTGTGTTATTCCTGTGCTACACCTCTGTCTGTTCCTACAGTCAAGAAGCAGGACGCTCCATACAGTTAAGGACTGTCAGGAATGAGGCTTCAAAGAAGAGTTTAACTTCTTTGAAAGAAACAAAACAAAACAAAACAAAAAATACCTTTTTCTTTTCTTTCTTTTTTTTTTTTTTTTTTCAGCTAGTAACAGGATTATTTTATGTTGCATTCCTCCAGTTGAGAAAACCTTCAACCTAGAGGAAACACAGGAAGAATAGTAACATTTGCTCTCATTTTACACATCATACTTTCCGGCAAATTCTTATTATAAGATCTCTGTTCTTCTAGAAACTTCTTGTATGACATTTCCTCACAAAGTTCAGGTTTTGGTTTGATACCTAATTTCCAGTCAACAATTCTTTACCGTTATTTCATGGCTGGAAATTTACTAAAATTTTATCCTTATTATTTCATACTCTATCAAATTTAAAGTTTACGATAAAAAAATAGAAAATTAACTTTTTTTTTCTTTTTTTTTTTCTGTTGTTAAAGCCTCCAAATATCAAAGGAAGTGTCACATAAACAAGAAAAGAGTGTAGGTTTTGGAGGGAAAAAAAAATCTCAACAAATATATTAACTGAACAAGGGATTCATTTGGTGAATACTGTGAATGTTACTTATTAAAAAATGAAGCTTATTTATGGCTTTAAAATTCAGCATTTTTCTTCATATCCAAATTCTCTGTGTCACTGGAGATTTTAAAATAGATTTTTAATATTACTATTAATATAAAACCAATGTGACTAGCAATCTTCTCTATACAGTACACCTGTACATCTATAACTAATTTTCTATATTAAGGGGCACTGTAAATTTCAATTTGCTCTGTCCTTTTGAAAGAAATCAGCCATCTCAAAATAAATAAATAAATAGATAAATAAAAAGCTCCCATGTTTTTTATTAAACTTCAGCCAAATAAAAACTTTCATTAATTCAAAAAAAAAAATAATCTTCTGAAAGCTGGGGTATTCATTACAATTTTCTTATCACTGTCCAAACATAAACTTTGGGTATTATAAGCCAAAAACGTATCTCAAAACAAGTGCAGGCAGAAAACAATAGTGAATGAAAAGTAAACCTTGAACTTAAACATCCAAGCTGTATATATATTCAAAATCAAATATGAAATATTGTTTTATATGTACTTACTCCTGGCATCCACAGTCCACAAAAGACAATCACACCAATCATGTTCCCTTTTTTCCTTCTCCCAGATGTACTTCAACTCACCAAACAAAGGTAAGATTTACCATGTATTGTCCCCATGTGTAATTCATTTCAAGACTAATCTTGACAAGAAAGAAGATCACTTTATTTTTTATTTATTATTTATTTTCTTTAGGGAAGACACATCTTTAGCTGTTCAGATTTGATGCAGGTCAATCACAATGATTTCCTAGACCCAAGCAGATGTGAGATATGTAGCTTAATCTAGCTGACATTTTCCTGTAATTCAGATCAGTCCTTAGTGATAATAACTAACTGATTGCTCCCAGCATGTTTCATCTATCTACTGTCTCTCATACCCAATATTCCTATTTCTTATGTGGATTTGAAACTGGGAGATGTGCTCAAAGGCTGGAGGAAAATGAATGTCACTCCTATCTTCAAAAAGAGAAAAGAGGAAAGAAGAAGTGAAAGAAATGGATGATCTTGATGGCCAGCCCCCAAGTAAGAATACAAAGATGCCTGAAACGGTGTGTCTGGGAAAAAAGAGGAAATGCAGCATACAAAAGGGATGACCACAAAGGGTGACCCCTCACTAAACATCCAAAGATCAGGGGTGGTGGATGAGGCTTGGCTGGCTGCCAGATGCCCACCAAGATGTTTCCTCCTTAATAAAGATGGAGAGAAGATAAGAAAGCTTCTGCAACAAGATGAGGATGAGGTGTGGTGTCTGCCATTCCTTCCTCCTCACCCTGTTCTCCTGTTCCAGCACAGAGTCCCTCCTGCAGGATACAGTCCTTCACACACTGCTCCAGTGTGGGCACCTCTCCACAAGCTACATGCAGTTCCTGCCCGAAAACATAGTCCTGTGGGGGCTCCTCTCCGGGGGCTTCAGCCTCGTTAAGGGCACATCTACTTGTGCTGTGACGTCTTCAGGCTGCCCCATCGAGATCTGCTCTGGCATGGTCCCCCACAGGCTGCTGGGGGACAACCTACTTTGCCATGGTCTTCTCTGTGGGCTGCAGAAGAGTCTGCTCAGGTTCCTGGAGGACCTCCTCCCCATGCTTCTTCACTCTAGACCTTGCTGTCTGTGGGCTTGTTTCTCTCCCATTTTTTCTCAGTCCCCTCTCTCAGAGCTGCTGCACAGTGGCACACTTCTGGGTGCATCTGCAGCCTCTGGGAAGAACACCTTCACCCTACAAGACAAGTTGTTCTATAGACAGTTACAAGCCCAGACACCTTTGCCTGGGGGAAGCTTGCATGCCACTTTTCTCAGCCACATAGTGCTAAAACAAGGCCTACCGGATTGACTTTTCCTCTCTGGAGGTGCAGAGATGTTCTCTGGTTGTTTCATGCCTGGCTGACCTGATCAGCTTCTAGAGTAAAATCACCAGGATACCTTGAAATCCTGGATTTCAATGAGACCTTTCACTTTGTCCCACATGAAATCCCATAGAAAAGCTTTTGAAGTATGGGTTGGATGAGCAGACAGTGAGGTGGATTGAAAACTGACTGAATAACTGGATCAATGGTGCCTAGTTGGAGGCCAGTATCAAGTGGAGAAACCCAGCTGGTCAATACTGGGTCCAGTCCTGTTGAATATCTTCATTAAAGACCTGGGCAATGGGTTAGAGTGGTCACCCTGCTGTAGGTGTCCCTGCTTGAGCAGGGGGTTGGAACAGATGTCGTCCAGAGGGCCCTTCTAACCTCAACCATTCTGTGATTCTGTGAATTGGGTGTAGGTGAAGTTATTAGGAAAACTCTGCTTTTCTCCAAAACATCTGAATGAAGAGCTAGGGAACAAACATGACTGATTAGAAAATAATTACTTTTCTAATTTAAGAACCAGCCTCACTGAAGTAATTCAGAAGTGCTGTAAAATCACATATGCCCTTTGATCTTGCATGTGATGTCCATCCAATGGAATAATAATAATAAAAAAAAAGACTAAAACGCCCACCTACTTTTACAGTAGACTATGTCAGAGTCATCATTGACTTCCTTTATGCAAGAAGTTTAAAAAATAATCATTAAATATATACATAAAGAATACTTATAAAATACACAGTTCTTTGTAATCAGTTTCCTGTGTAAACAACTGTTCCATGTTCATGAAGGGTGTAGAAATGTGTCTCTTTGTTCATATCAATCAGTATTTTCATTTTCATTCACTGAGTCATTTTTGAATCTGTTATCCAATTTCAGTGAAAGTTTACAGAGATTTATCTCAAGTTGTACCACACTCCTGATATCTCCATGAAAGCAGTTCACGGAGGAGAGGATAAAATTTCCTGCTGAGGAAAAGGCTAAGAAGAACATATTACTAGACATCAGAGAATCCACACTGGGAGAAGCATCAGTAATCAGGCTTCATTAATTCCATCCCTGACTGAATGACTAGTTTGTCATCTAATTTTTTCCCTGCTTAGTTCTTATGATCTCAACATGACTCTGTTTCTTCAGGAAACACAGTTTTGTAGGCTAAATAGGACCTGATTTTTTACCATTGCATAAAGATATATTACCTTCTATTTATAGTAGGAGAAGCCTTCTAAAAATCACTTTCAAGTGCTCTGTATTCATCTGATATAGATAGGGATAGTCAAACTAACAGGCTCTTTGCGACACGCCAGTCACTTCTAAAAATCCTTTTTCATTAAATATTTTATTGAGTGATGTGAAAAATAGAATGCAAACAAAGAAACCTTATACCAGTTTAAAAAAAAAAAAAAAAAAAAAAAAAAAAAAAAAAAAAAAACTTCATTCTTACATTCAAACAGGGAAATATTAAAAATTCTTTGCACAGACACATCACTGATGTCAACGGGAGAAAGGGGAACCTGCAGTGCAATGCGCCGTTGCATCAAGGATAGTGATGTTCTGCTGTCTCTTACATTACACCATGCACCTGGGGACCATCCCTGGATACTGTTGCTGTAAGACCTTGGTGGAATTTGTAAGATACTGCTTCAGCTTCCTGAAGCTGGTGGTGGCCAAGCTGCTCTGCTTATACATCTGAGGTTTGTACATTGGAGCTGGGGATGCCCAGGGAGACTAGAAAGTAAAATAAGCAGCATGGGGGTTAAGAAATCACAGGAAAGACACTGGGAGACTGGTTAATGGCAGAGTTAAAGCTTCATTAGCCACCCCAAGCATTATCTCAATAAATCTATGCTTGATAACATTCGTATATATATATGTATATACATATCTCTAATCACTTGTAAACCTTCAAACTCTCATGTGAAAAATCTGTTTTAGTGAAAAGTGAGCCGTAATCTGGATTCTCATCAACAAATTTGCCTGAAGATGTAAGCAGGATGGATGAGGTTTTATCGTCTACTTTCTCCTTTTGTTTCATCCCCAGAAGGCAGATTTTGTTTTTCATTGCCTCAGGATACCTGAATGAGAGGTCCTGCTGATGTGACATAGGCATGGGGAGGCTGGAAGGGGAGAAAGGCATTACAGCAGGCTAGAAAAGCCAAAGGTGTGTGTTTATTATTGTGAGGATGTCAGGCACTGTCTGTGTAGCATTTTCACTCCAGGTCGTCGACAGCAAGAACTCTCATGCAGAGCAGCATGTGACAAATTGATTTTCTTTGCAACTTTCAGCTGACCTTTGAATACATGATAAGTCAAGGCCACAATAAAAGATCCCTTTCCTACTTTAATTCTCCCCTTTTTCCTTAGTAAACTGCCACTGAAATGTCTGCTCAGTATTGTCTCATTTAGATTGATTGATTCTTTAAAAAAAAAAAATCATGAGTAACAGCAAAACTGCTTTCTGGATGTGAACCCTAATTTCTGCAAGCAATTTATCCTTCTACTAAAAATACTGTGTAGTGTAATAAAAATAATAATAACAAAGTAGGATGAGTTATGCAGTAGTAGTAGGTTGCAATATTGCAATATATGGGGAGAGAAAAAAAAAAGAAAAAAGAAAAAAAAGAAAAAAAAATTTATCATCTCCTTCAGTAGACCTAAATACTTCACAAAAATAAATAAGCAAATATTTACACTCATTTTAATGTTAGGTATTTGTTAAATACCTGAAATCTTTATGTCAATATTTCCTATCTGAAGAATGATAGCTATTAAAATAGGACATGTTTACACTTCGTAAACCTAGGGATCCAGATGCCTAAGCACAGAAAGCTAGTGCCATTTTCCTGTGATAAAATGTTATTCTTGACACTCAAGAAACCACACACCTCCACAGGTACTGCTAAGTCTGCCAGCTCCATGCAGACCTTTCTGATACCCTTAACACCTCTAAATGGCTGCAGATATTTGTATCTTGACAGTGACCTCAACCTGTATTTTTGCCTTGCAGGATGCAGTGACAAGCTCTTACAAACTTTCAGACATTTTTTTCTATATAAACATACTTTTCTTCATGGAAATAAATAAATAAATAAAATAACTTATTTATTTCTTTATTTCCCCGGAAAGGAAGTTTCTGTCTTTATTTCATTTAGCATGCATTCATACATTTAAAAAAAAATTTCTACAGAAACAAATATATAAGAGTATGCTGAAGTAGAGTCACCTACTCAGCAGCTGAGATCATCCCTTTCTCTATTTGATCTTTGGTTAATGACAAGATCACCATTTCAGATGAACAAAACATAATTAGTTCTTACTTTGGGAACTAGATTTGGGAATGTCCCATTGATTTGTTTACCAGAAATATCCACCCCCCCCTTCTGAATGCACAACTCCACTCAGCAAGTGCAGAGCCTTAGACTTGGGTCCCTTAGGCAGCTGATATGGCTTGCTAAACTACAGAGACACAATTCACTTTTTTCTGACAAATTAGTGCTTTATTCTGCCTCTTGTATGAAGAAGCGTGACAGGCAATAGAGCCAGCATGAAAAAGGATAAATCAGGAAAAAGGAATGCATGAAAGAAGATGGGGAGGAAAGACAGGCTCGTCGTAGATGTTTCAGTGATTTCAAACTGTTAGCTGTGCTCACCCAGCTTTGATGCATGGAAAGTTTTTACCCCTCAGTAACTTGTCAGCAACTCAGAATTCTCACTTTCAGTGGAAAACCTGAAATGTAGGGATCCCAAATGTATATCCTTATTCACAAGGAATTTAGGAAGTTGTGAGAAATTTACAACAATAATAAATAATGACTGCCGAAGCACACAAATAACAGCTCTGACAATAATCAGATGCTAACAAACATCCTGTTGTTCCCCAGGCTGCTGCAAGCATTACAGGTAAACATATTGAGAAAAATGTTCTTTTAATAGGATCCCAAAGTATCTTAAACCAAAGCCCCTTTGCTGAATCATTTTTTTTTCCCATCAAGTGTTTTTATCCCTCAAAATAAGAAGTTTCTGTTTCTGGCCAGAAGAAGGGACCTTCCTACTTTTTCATTTTAGGATTAGAAATCTCCTGTTCTCACTTCCTTGCTTCAGATAATGACTCCCATCCCTAACGTTATCTCTAAAGTGGTTGGAAAGGCTCAGAAAAAATAGCTGATCAGTCTCTAGACCATCCCATATCTGCAACAGTTTAGTGACCTGGAGAAATAATGATGGCTCTTTCAAAGATAGCACAGACTAGATGTCTGTGTTTAAATGACTAATGGAGAGAGAAGTTATTTCTGAGCGACTGGCAGCTTGAACTTCTCAGCTTCTTGCGTTTCAGTGCTTTGCTGGGCACAGATAATACCTCCTGACTATGTAGATAAGGAGGACCTTGATGTAAGGAATCTCTCTGAAGATTCATTCCCTGTGCTCAGATATAAGCTGATTCAGTTCCAATCCCTACAAACCAAATTTCTTTCAAACTGTATGAACCAAGCCCTGTGAAGTTCAAATAGTTCCTCTAAGGTGCAGTTCTTACACTTTGCTTTCACTAGAAGGCTCAGAGCAGCTGGGGTTACTTACATGAAAGGATCTCCATAAATACTGGGATTATTTGATAGTTAGTGATTAGGATTATCTTGCATTTCACCAAATCTGATTCACCAAGTAATGAAAATGTTGAGAAAGAAAACACAAAAGCCTTGTCCTCACTTAATAGTATAGAAAATAAAAATCAACCATCTAACAGAGAGGTGTTCATTGGAAGCAGTAAGAACAAAGATATATCTATAACTTTTAACATAGTAAATCCCAAAGCTGTAGGTGGCTGGATTATGTGAAAGCAACCAAGAGTGGATGGATGCTGCCCTTTTACAGCTTTTCCCAAAATATCTGATACTACTAGAGGTCAGTACCAATGGGGTATAACCCAGTACTGCTGTTAATAACCTGATGTTACTTTGGAATATAGTAATATTATTGGTGTCAAAGTCTGAAAAGTATACTTACCATCTCCTCAAAGCAGCAAATATCACTCTATCATCTTTCTGGACCCAAAATGTCCCTAAATGTGTCACCATTAAGTTGTCCTTACAGTAAAGCCACGTACATTAATGTTTTTTATCTTGTTTCACAGATGGGGGAATGGGGTCCCTGCCAAAACTGTGGGGGAAAGCTGGCAATGCAGCAGTCCAGAAGGTCTTTGGCTTTCAATACATCTTATTCTCAGCTACTAAATGGGCTCACCAAGGCTTCATTGTAGGAGAGCTAGGGAACAACCCCCCATCTGGCATTTAAGTACTGAAAAAGAAATACCAATTTTTATTTTTTCTGTACATATTAATTTGTGACATTCGGTTCACATAATTCACTGTCATAAGCATCACAACATTCCCACAGATGTGATAGGACATTAAGCAAGACTAGGGAGACTTAAAGTCCCAAAAGATAATCAATACAACATATAAGTATATATATAATATATAAATGTATATGTAAATTTTATAATGTTCCTAAATCCTAAACATTGAGATCCCTCTGTCTGGGGTAATGGCTTGAGGGTCAAACCAATATCTTCTTTGGAAAATAAGGAATAAATAAAAGAAAATCCTATATGTGTATCAGTTTATAGCTTCTAGCTCAGCATATGCATCTGAGGTTATGGTAATATGTATATTGTAACTGAAATAGCTAGTGTAAAGAAAATGACTGTATTGGATTTATTCATACTGTATTTTACCCAGACAGTGTACGACAGCAGTTCAGTGTTGAAAATGTTGAAATGGATGAAATCACTGTTCAAATTAATGAACCAAAAAAAAAAGAAAGTCAGAATATTAAATGAACTCAGAAGTTTCTTAAGATATAAATTGAATGAGCTATGAGTAATGAACAAATTTCTCACAACCGTAATACTGATACTAAAGCAACTGTCATACCTTAGTACCACCTCATCATCAAATAAATAAACCTGGTGTGCCAGCATACCAGAGTGGTAGAAAAACAATCAACCAACCAAACAAACAAAAAAATACCTACCAAATAAACACACTCACACCAGCCTTTAAAAGGGTTCAGTAAGCAGCAAAAGAATCATTTAGAAAGGCTGGGAAAAAGGTCAAAACAGATGAGTCAATGGTCACACATTGCTTATACATTATATTGCCCATTTATTAACAAGAAGCAGAGTAGAGGGCATGATGAAAAATAAACAAGATTTATTCTCTCTGCACTTTCTGGGAACCTTTAATGTCAGGCTTTTTTCAGCTTCTTATCTGAGATGGATTTTGAGGTGAAATAGGATGAAATTGTTTATCTTTGGTCTTTTGCTTGAGCAAGGAATCCATCCAACACCTCAATGGGGGTGTTACACTTGGTAAAAGTAGCAGAACAAGGATAAAATACTCCCAATCAGACCATAGCTATCCAGTCCAAAGAAATCACCACAGATTAAAAAAATAATAATAAAAATTGAAAGAGGGTTATGCACCTCCAGATTCAGCCTATCCTGACATGCATATTTAAAACAGAGATAGTAATAGCTTTTAGTGGTTAGGGGGAAGGTGTAAAGGAATAGGGTTAAAGGAATAGGGTTAGATCTGGCAGCTTGAAAATGGGAAACTTCTGCACCATGTTCAAAGCGAGGCTTGGACAGGGGGAACAGGAAAAATGAGGAAACAATACAGTATAAAGAAATTTGAGTGTTTCCTGAACTGCTTCAGAAAGAAGATTCAAAGGAGTATAAAAGGTAGCCTTGGAAACGCAACCAAAGAACTAGTTCCTTTTTTTATTTATTTAATTTTTTTTTAATTACAATATTCTATACATGGTATTAAAGAAGCACACTTGGCAAACATAAGTCCCCTGTTTTAGTTTACTCTATAGCTTGCTCTCAGATTAAATAAAAATATGCAAATATTTGGGAAAAGGCCTATATTTTTTTAGTAGATGTTTCTAACTATTTCAGGAGCTTAATCACAATGTGATTTTAACCTGAAATAATTAACTTCTAATAAATAACAAATCAAGACTGATGATGACTTAGCCCTATTTCATTAACATATGCTAAAGCACTTTTAAATCCCCAGGTAAAACATGCTACTGAGAGAGTTTGTATAAAAAATACATCGCAACATTATTTTTCTCCTACTTTGAACTTTAGTGTAGATATTTACACTCATCTCTTGCTGTTATTAATATTTTTTCCAAGGTAAGCATATAGTTTAATGATCTGAATACTAGGATTGCATTTTATAATAGAGATTTGAGAAAGCTGCTAAAGCTTATTATTTGGTCACAGAATATTTTCTCTTACCACTGTCATATTGATTTATACTCCAGTATCACTAAAATCTACATGTCCAGCATGAAACAACCTCTAGGCTCTTTCCACAGACCCTTCCTGAAGCCACAGTCACCAGCACCTGGGCCCAGACACCCAATACAATTGATATTTTAAAGCCAGGTTATCAGTGTAAATCACTGGGGAGATCCTGATTAATCTCAACTAAAGATTTGCCATGGTCTATATGGATATATTTATGTTAATTAAAGGCATGATTTTGTGCTTAATGGTATAACCGGAGAAATTCCCATTATTTCCAAAATCCTTTGTGTCAGTTCTGAAGGAGCAGACTGTTCTCTCTCACCGTAATTAATTTCAGTCATATTGCTCATAAAGTGACAGTGTATTTAAGTGAGGCTAGGAACATGGTGCCTTTAAGAAAATTCCCACATGGGTCAAAACCATGGTCTGTTATGCCAAGTCACATAACAAGACAAATAAAGGTATGTTTGGAATAACTGCTGCTTTACTGTCTACATTTTAGAGATATTTAGGACTGACTTGGTTGCAACGGTGCATGTACAGTCATCATAAAGCATACTTTTCTATCATGGAGCTGAAGGGGTTTTGAATGTCACAGCATTTATCTTATATGCAATACGTATCATCCCTGGGTTCCTCTGTTGCACCAAGGGACTCCTTTGACTGCTTCAGATCTTTTTCAGATGGCTCTATCTGAAGCTATCACTGTCACAGAATATATCTCTGACTCTAAAAGCAGCTCCCTAAGCAGAGGTGGTCACCCCTCCTCTAGGATGTACTTATACAGACCTCATCAGAGGTCACACTCCTGCAGGAATCTGCTTGCAAGCAGAACTTGCCCACTCCTCCCATGCAAGCATCCAACCTTTCCCAACCAGTGGGCAGGCAGAGCAAACAGAGGTGAGACTGTCACCAGAAACAAATCATCTGACAATGAAGAACATGGTTGAATTGAAAAAAATACAACAAACATTAGAATTCTGTCTGTGTGACTCAGCCTGTCTTCCTGGTGATGGTGAGAGGTTCACACTGTAGTCACACACACACATACACACCAGGCACACTGTGGGTGGAAAGCCTGAGCATCTTACCTTCTTGTACCTTTCTGGAGTTTCAGGTAGACCTTGTTGTGAGATAATAATTTTATGTATTTATTTATTTATTTCATTTGTAGTATGGTGCTAAGTGAAGCATTTACCATTTGGGGGATGTCAATTTTAAAGAAAAATCAGTGGTCAGCTGACTAGAAATATATGGTGTATGAAAGGCTCTCAGAAACAATATAGGCAAATATTTTGGTACACTTACAAATAGTAGTGCATATCATTATCACATGTACTTTCATTGTCTTTTAGAGTTGTTTGGATTCAGTGAGCTGGAACATTTCTGTACATCTATTCTTTTCCAATAAAAAAAAAAAAGGCTTAAAAACTTTCATATGTAGGTTTGTATGTTGTTTCATGTTAATTAAAACTTTTTGTTTAGCTCACACATTTCTTTTTAGCAAAAATGACACAAAGAAGCACATTTTCTTCCCTTGTTTCTTGGCAATGCTCATTTTTCAAATAATTTGTTATTTCACTTTCTATTTCAGCCCTTTTTTTTTTTCTTTATTTAGTCTTATTTATTTATTTCCCCTTGGGTGGGGGGGGGGGGAAGAAAAAAGAAAAATAGAAAAAAAAAACTTTTTAAAAAGGAAAAGTATAGGAACAAAGGTGAAAGTAAGAGAGTAAAGAGAGTATAGGAGGAATGAGAAACTAAGTCAAATAAATACATTCAAAATAGTACAAATAAAGGACATTGTTGAGGAATGTGATACAATACATATTCTTATGTCAAAACTGCTTTTTTTTTGCAATTACTTAAAAGCTCCTGTTTGCTAGTTGTGCAAGATTATTATGAACAGAGATTTTAAAAACACCTAACACAGATGTGAATATACATAGCTAATGGTCATGTTAGCTTCTAAAAAGCATTTTTAAGTTGCTTCATTAATGCCTCAACATATAGCACAATTAAAATTAATAAATGAGCTTTAATTAGTGTTCATAGGCAACCATGTGAGATGGTTGTTATACTAATATTGAAGATGATTTTTTTACTTTGTGGACATGCTTGATTTAAAAATTAAAGGATTGAGTGTTCAAGGCACGTGAATAACTAGCTGCTACTTCAAATGCATAACTTTGTCTGCAATCTATCATGTTCATTTAATAAATCAAGTGGGGGAATCCTTTGTGTTAAGATTCTGTGAAGAACAAGAGCTCTTTTAATATTTCATGCACAAATCTACAAAGTTTGTTACAAGACATCTTCCCAGTAGTTACTGTCCAACCTGTTCTATGCACCACTGAAACACAGTTCTCTGTTCTGACACCATTAAAGAGTGTTTTTGGGTGGAAGGACATTGTTTTCAAACATGAGCTGAGTGCCAAATGTAACTGTTTTGGTGGATTTCACATAGATGAAATAAGCATCTTATGCTCATAAACTAGCCTCACTTTGCAACTGTTCACTTCCATAGCTGCAAGAAACATGGGGGATAGGAGGAAGAGAGAGAAGAGGAAGAGAAAATGCTGTTCTTAATTTCAGAGCCCCAAATACCTCTGTAAATGCTTCTCCGGCTCTTCCTGCTACCAATATAGACTTCAAATTCTCCCCCATAGAATCAGACCAGCTGTATATTGCCTCTTTCATTCAAAGAACTCAGAGTGCTTTAAAATACATCAGTTTCAAGGCCCATTAAAATCAGTGTGCATCTTTTCCACTAATGTCAAGAGGCTTTTAATCAGGCTTTAAATTACTCCCCAGCTTCGACTAAGTTCTGAGCTGCTTCTTTCCCACAAATGCGTTTTCCCTGCCTGAATCTCATTTCCTGCTCTCTTTCTAATCTCCTTTTCAGGCCCTTTCTGTTATTTCTCTCCCCTCACAATGTATTTTGGAACACTTGCCACCCTAGTGTCATCTGCAAGGTGAATTAATGGGCTCCATCTTCCAGATCATTAGCAAAGGCACTAAGTATAATCCAGGTGAAAACTGCCGGTGATGCACCACAGCCACACAGTAAGGTAAGAGATTCACTCCCCTGCTCCCCACAGGATTAGGCAGGTTTTCAAAACCCCTCACTCCTAGCTCATCAAGGAAATGAGTATTTCAATTACCTCTTTCTGTCTCTAAACAGAATGACCTAACACACACACAGGCACATACACAGGTGTATCTATATAATTTTCCAAAGGGGAGAAACAGAGTGAAAAAAAAAAGGAAAAAAAAAAAAGAAAAAGAAAAAAAAAAAAAGGAAATGGTGTATAGCAGAGATACATAAAATTCATTTTTATACATTTGTAAAAATACATTAAACAGCACTGGCATGTTACAGAAGCCTGACATATTTTTGATTGAATCTGTCCTTCTTTTATATTTCACTTCCATTAGTTAAAGATGATGCAGTCACAACAACTAATAGAAAATAAAATGTTTATTATACTCTAATTACTGCAGGTAGGGAATGTTAGTTCTATGTGTGGCATTTATATGCTGCAGCTTCAGATTTAGTCAGATAACTAATCACATTAGTATTTAACACATTCTTCAGACAAGCTTTCTATGGTAAAGATAAATCATGTACTTACTTTAATTATTATTCCTTTTCATTATTTGCCTAAGTGGGAGAAGTGTATCTGTTACTTTGCTGAGCCCTCTCCACACAAGTGACCCTCAGAGCTTCGTAACATTTTGCAGCAGTTGGCACCAGGAAGGTTTGGGAGAAGAGGGAAGGCATTATGCATGTATCAGCATCCGTATGGATGCACAGGTACAGAGACAGCTGCTGAAGAGGGGCAGCAGCATACACTAGGCAGTAGATAGAGGAGCTTTCAGCTTTACCACTGGAAGCATTAAGCATCCCAGTGTGAACAACCATCTTGTTCATCTTTTTCATCTGCATCTACTTCAAGGCTGAAAGACATGTCTCCCCACTAACTCTCTGCTCTTTATTCAGTCAGTCTTGTGAGAACTTTCTGCTTACCATAAGGAAGGGTAAATCTGGATTTAATCTCCACTACCCACCTCATCCATTTCTAATTTAGTTATATGGTTATTACATAGGTTGTGTAAGTCAATGGCAGCAAAGTATTCCTGCCATGTAATTATATTTTAAAATCCAAGTAATAGCAGTTACTTTTATTAGCAATAACAATTATCATCCCTCTTTGCAGACTCTCAGATAAAGAAATTCCTTGTAATGATCTTGTAATGACAGTCTTACATCCATGTCATATTGACATGAATAATAGATTTAATGTCAAAAGAAAAATGATTAACTGTTTCTTCATTGAAAAAGCATGAATTTCTATGCATCTACGTGCTTACACCTGGGGATCTGATCTCATTAGCTGAAAAAATATATTTAAAAATGCAATGATTAGAAAATTCCAAGTTTTTGGTCATTTAAAAAATGAAAGTCCAAATGAGGATTAAAGTAAATAAATAAATGAATGAAAGAATGAATAATGGTCTGGGCTAATAAGCTAATAAGGATTCGAGGTAGGTTTAGAGAATACATGTCTAGAGACCATGAGTTGACTCCAAGGAAACTGGTACATCTCAACAGTTCAGTATAGACTTATGAAAAGATGCTGGGATGCCAAAAACAGGAGAGATGTTTCAATGAGGACTTCCTGGCAGCTAATTATCTCTGCCTCTCCCTGGACCTAATTAACCCTGACACAGCTCTGGCCATGCAGATTCAGGTGGCAGAGTCAGGTTCTTCAGCATCATTATGGTACTCCAGTGGCTGATCTCTCCTGTATCACATAACCATGACCTCAGATATATTGATGTCTGATTTCCAGTGCTTAGGTGCATTCAACTGGATTTCATAATGTAGCTGTAGCCTGTGATATCATACATAACACATTTTGTTGCTGTTCATCTGTTTACTTCCTTTTTTATATTTGGATTTCTTCTTCTTTTAGTCAACTCTCTCCTTTTTTTTTTTTTTTCTGTTGAATCTCTCTGGTCACAGATATGTTTTCATGATGAGGTAAGTAAATCCAGACAGTGTACAGAAATGTCAAATCTGCTGTGAGAAATAAATTATTGGTATATCTTATAAGATACATTTCTATGGGAATTATAAGATAGGTGAGCACTAAAGAAATGAAATGTGAACATTTATTTAGATGCAGATTTGTCAAACTGCATCCATTTTGACTTCATTCTCAAAATACAGAGAAACTAAAGATGCAGTTGCATAGGTTTATAAGTAAGAGTTCTTAGTTGCTTTTCACCAGCTAGCTGAGTAATACTGAACAAAATCTCATAGGTAGGAACCACTGGGAGAGACAGTCAGATAGTAAAGCATGTGTGTAGTTCCAGTTTAGATACCCCCAATTATATAAGGTATTTATAGACATGGTTTACAAGACACATGTAGTTTACAAGTGACCTCACCTTTCTGAGTGATGAGTTGAATACCAGACTGGTTATCCCATGAGCCTTGCATGGCACTCAAATTACCTGAGCAGTTCCTTGAAGGAGAGACACCCCCACAAGCCATGTGGACAATCTTCTTGAAGAGTGAATGTTTGGTGGTGCTTAACCACCAAACACTGTTTATGATTTTGGACAACAAAACTGAGGTTAGTCCTGCTCTGATTTCAGCATGGTCTGTGCCCCTCCTTTTCTAACATATCATGTAGAGTTCTCTCTGCTAACTCTGCCCTTGATGCTACTTTTACAACAAAACTGTTTTTCCATTTTTGTGGGTTTATGCCATTTAGATTCAATGTCTCTAAGTTAGAACATGCCTTTTTATACTCTTACTTATTTCAGAAGCTGTGAATATCATTCATGGCAGCCAGCAATATTTCTCTGTGTTTTAGTAATTGACATGAAAATGGTTTGCCCTTAAATTTGTTAAGCTACAGATAGACTTACTCAAAGCAGAGGGCAAAACTAAGAATTTTTTATGGCACTTTACCATTGCTACACCATTTGCCAACTGTATTTTTGTTACGTAAGTCTGATGGAAAGCGTTCTTTTTTTTTTTTTTTTTTTTTTTTTGCATAACTTTGGGTTTATAACTAGACTTTTACATACTTTTGATCTAATTCTTTGGCGCATATCATATATATGTTAAGCCCTACAGCACAGAAAGGCCAGCTGTTCTTGCCTTCCATGATGAATTCCAGTGAATAATGTTGAAATCCTAGACAAAAGATATGCCTGCTTTCCTTTGGGGCTGGTCTGTATGTACATTGATGCAGAAGAGCCTCGCAAAGTTTGTTTGTGTCCTGGAATAGGTAGTCTCATACTATATAACAACACAAAATCTTAAATATTTTAAACAACACTCAAAAAGCTGAAATTTGTTGTATCTGAAGAAAGATAAAGCCTGCAGTTGTCACTTCTTTAAAAAACATAAATTCCTCTTATTTAAATTCTGAGCATCATTTTAAAACCTTCTGGGCACTATTTCATTCAGGGGAACATTTTGCTATCATCAAGACTCCCTGTGTACACATAATTTTATCACTATAATTGTTCTCATAATGGTATAATTTGAATAAACTCTCTTCAATATAAGCACTTTTTTATTAGTAGAACTGCATACACTCTATGTGTATTCATGTTAACTCTGTCATGGGACAAGGACTAAGATTACTGTAATTGCTTATGCATGATACTTAAATATTTTCCATACATCACTTATGCAATATTTAGGCTACAGTGTTAGACTTGCGGAAAGGAGTGTAATATGTCCATATAGGACACAATCAGCTAAACAGCTGTAGTGATATTAAAAATAATGAAACTTTGCATGAGGCTAATATTTTTGATTGATTCTTTCTACATCTGAAGTGCTGAAATCCCCTCCAGCAAAGCTCCCACTGCAATCTGTGGAACACATCTTTGAATCCCTCCCTGATGCTTTGACTTAGGCAGTCAGCTCCCAGTGTCAGTGGAAGTTTGCCTGCATATGAGCAGAGAAAGACGGGAGGAAAACCTTCAAGATCTGGCCTCGGGTTATCTGCAGTGAAGTCTCTGCAGTACCTTTGTGCCTCTGAACTCTAATTGGCCTGAAGCTAAGCAAAGTTCTCAGATGCAGTGCTGGAGCTGAGCCAAGTCTAGCAATCCTAACCATGGCAAAGTCCTCACTGAGGTATGGGAGTTTCATCTGATGAAAAATTTCAGTGTCTCGCCTGCCCTCTTTTAACTTTGTATGTGTTCACTAACCTACACGTAGGAAGTGGAGGACTGTAAGATCTCAATCCCTTCACTGAGCTGCAGTTGAAATAAATGTGAACAGCTCCTGTGGCTTGAAATACAAAGAATAATTTGAGAGATGCTTTTGAAATATATATATATATATTTGAATTAAGATACCCCAGCATTCCAAGACATGGAAACCTTCAAATGGGAGGTTTTAATCAGGTCATTAAAAGAAGCTGTTCTTCATACAGCTTGGAATGAGATCAGAATACCCATTTTGGAAAACCAGTGAGGTTAATCACATCCAGGTCAAATTTTTCTAGAAAGGACAAATCAGATAACAATGAGGTGTTTGTTTTTTTTTTTTTTTTTTTTTTTTGCCTAGGGACGGGGGTTTAAAAAAAATTTACCAAATGCTGCCTTGGCAAATTTGTTTAATGTAAATGTGGAAAACCACTTTAAATGTCCTCATGGAGGGATGGGGACACCGATGCATATACAGAATATGCAGAATAAGCACAATGTTTTAAAATACTGAAATAATGGAAGCTGCGTTCACTTTCCTACAAGGACCAAGCTTTGTCTTGGTTTTGCTCTGAGTTTCTCTGAGGGCTCCAGAACATATAAATTAAATATCTCTCTAAGGGGCATAATGCTCTCACATTATTCATAACTTTTGTACACCTTTTGAAATCATCTACTCAGAACCCTTCAGTATTCTCATTTTTCACCATGTCCGTATCCAAAAATTTAAATATAACAGCTTGCTACATTCCTTTACACAATGCATCCCCTCCTCCTGTTTGATACATCACCATCAAAGTTCAGTGGTAAATGTACTGTATTGTTAACTAGACCTTGATTGAATTCTTCCAGTTCTTTCTTGATTTCTGTCTCTCAGTGATAAATTTGTCATCTTTATCTGTGAGTGCTGCCACCCGGGCTTTTCAGTTGCTTAGGTGATGTTTTATCCTTTTGTTGCCTCTATTATTTTATTCTTTGACCTCTTGAAATATTTTCTTGTTGTACATCATGAATTCTGACAGTTTGAACAGAATACTTTTGCCGACTTCAGCATATGAAACTTTCTTGCTTGAATTCTGGTTGTTTTTCTTTTATTCTTTTTATTATTATTTTTCTCTTACATTCCCTGAATCCCTTGAGATCTGAGATCTTTTTTAAAGTCATTTCTGTAAGTTGTCCTCACTATGTTGCTCTTCCATTTAGTCAAAAACTTTTTCAAAATGCTGCTCATGTTTTCATTTAGAACTGGAGTGCATGTGGCTTAGAGCTTCAGTGGGAAAGATCATTCTCAGTGTAGCAAGAAACTCCATTTTATCTCATTCCTGTTGGTGTAAAACAGAAAGGAGAATTACCTTTTTATGGCAAAAGGCTCAACTGTAATGATCAGAGTCATTTGTAAGCTCACATTGGCAAGCAGCAGAAGACATGACTAACATATCTCTATCTTAGCCTATCTAAACACCAGTTTGAAAATGACAGAACTGTACAAATGGCATTGGTGTCTTCTCTACACTTCCAAATGTACAGTTTACTTATATTTCCATATAATCTTCAAAAGATCAGATAAAAATACATAATTTATAAGAAAACATATTCTTGCAAATCAGCACAAAATTATATAAAGATGGTCAAAACTATTCATATTTTCAAGGCTGGTGAAATCATTCATGCTGATGTGTTAGCATTATTGAAATCAGGAAAGTCCTACCACAAATGAATTTGATTCAGTATTTAAAGGGATAAGGATCAAAACCTGCTGAAGTCCAGAGCTTCACCATCTATTGAGGGCAGTGGAGCTATAAAAATTGAATCCAGCATCTCAGATCTCAGCCTTCTGCATACCTAGGCCAAATCTGAAACAAAACTGAGAGTTGATAGAATGTTGGTGCTTACAGATATTAAAAAGATGAGCCCATTTTTTGTTTGCTTCTTTGTTTGTTTTACAGCATTCTATCCTACGTGTTATCTTTGGAGAAATTTGCTGGATCTGGACTGGAAAATTAATGAGGATCAGATTACGTATGGCTTGTTTACAACTGTGAAATGTTATTCTCGATAAATAAATATTCTTGTGATAATGTAACAAAAATAACTCCAACAATCCCCACAAACATAATGAAACAACCTCAGAGCAGCTATGTCTCTGGTCCAGTTTTCTACATTAATCCTCACTCATATTAAAAGATACATATATATATTATGTGTATATTAGATACCATGAAATTGTGCATACCATTTAATGAGTTGTGTACATGGCACACCAGCAGACATTTTTGGATAAGGCACTGTTTTCAAATGCATAATACTTTCTTGATTTTAATCATTAGCCACAATCTAATTTATGATTTAGTTGAAGTGATCCGTCTATTTCTTAGAGCAAAACAAAACAAAAGATACATGAGAGAAAATAAAGCATTATTTTGTTCAGATTAAAACCCTTACAGCAGCTTTATTAAAACAGTACTTTACCTTTTGTGAGGTCCATTCTAAAGACAGACAAAGAATATTTGTCTCCCAGGGAAAAAATAAAAATAAAATAAAAATTAAAGTTGAGCATGTCAGCATGTTACTCTGAAAACTCTCTTTGCCATATTTATTATACTGTATGATAAATATGGCTGCAGAATAGTTAGGAAGGATAGGAAAGGCTGGGAATAGAGATTAAGTTTTGTTAAAAGAGTGGAATTCTCTTTCATGTTGTCATAACTTCATATACACTCTGCATCTGCTTTAAATGTCCAAGCTTCTGATACAGTCACGAAGTGCTCAGTTCTGTTGCTCACATATAACAATTTAGTGTCATTAGTGATACCTCAAGACATGCATATTAGGCTGTCAGACATGAGCCAGTACCTGTGGTAGATCCATATCCTTTTGGAGCAGCAGATGAACATCAAATTGGCTAGGATGAAAACATTTTTGTTTGAGCAGCCAGACTGTGCTTTAAAAATCTATTCTCATTGCCATAGGAGTGTTGAGAACTATTCACCTGGTTAACCAACGGAGTTTTGATTTAGGTGCCTAAATACAGACATATAGTGCCATTTGAACATTGTAGGCTACCCAAGACTATAAAATGGGATTCCGTATGAGACAGGCAGATATGACAGAGGAACAACCTTTGGGAGCTGAAGGTAAGTAGGGCAATGTAATGTGTCTGAAATGGGATTAGATGCCTCTGTTAAATAACTGGACTTCCAGGTGTCTGCTTTCAAATCACCTGTGTTCAAGGCTTCACTAACTTTATTATCATGGGCTGTAAGGCCAGTTCCCTGTTCTTACAGGTGGACACCAATACATGCACAACAAGGCCAGGTGCCTTAGTCTTGCCATGAATCCCACCACACAAAATCTGTTTGGTTGCTGACTTTGGCATCATATCAAATGTCCTAAGGTACCCAAGAAGCTGACAGGGGTACATATGTGACGACGGGTTGTACGTTCTCACATGTGTATATTAGAGGACTGTAGTGAGTAGCAGGTACAGATAAAGCACAAACAGACAGATCTACAAAAAAAAAAAAAAAAAAAGTTGTGTCTAAATGGGGGATCTTCCCTTCCAGAATAAGGGCTGCTCTTGTAACTTACACTTCCTGACAGTCAGTGTGCACATAACACTGTGTGTACATGTACTTGTGTGCCTGTGTATGTGATTATAACTTCTTGGAATTAGATATAGAAGAGTACATAAATAGTTTTATTAACATCTTACAAGATTCCAATAATGTGATTTATCTGTTTTATTGCTGTTATTGATCCTTAATGCATAGGCAACTGCTTGTGGGTTACTTAAATGTCAATAAATCAAAACTGTGTTAAAACTAATTCTATTTAAATTGTATGAACTGGGTAGCTTTTCCCTGGTACACCAACTCAGAGAGGCATATTACTGCTTTAAAGACCAAAACACTGTTCTAGTGTGGCTATGTAGCTCCATAAGATACAACAGATGTCAGATTTTTATTGTTTTCCTTTATTAGACTTCTGCACCAGGACATCATGAAGCTGTAAAAACCAAGTTCTCAAATTATGGGAAAAACTTGAAAAATTGCTTTGTGAGGTTTTAGTTTAGTCCTTTTTAAATCATTTCACAGTTTGATGATAGTGGTTTTAAATACCTTCAGAACTGTTAGGAATACAGAACTGTAGAGCTTCCATTTGCACCTTAGTATAGTGCCTCCTCCCAAGAATATCTAAACCCAGAAGCCTAAATATTCCATAACCTGGCCTTGTGAACTGATAGTGTAAGCATCTCAGTGAGACGTGGGGACAGCCCAAGGATAAGTCCAGAAAGCATCAATAATTTTATTGCGAGGAAATCCATTCTTTATCTCAAAGCCCATGAGTAGAGCTCGGCATTCACATCATATACCAAAAAGCTATTCATACATTCAGTTTGTCTTGTACGGTAAAGCACACGTCTTTATCCTTTCATTTTGAATTCCCACAACGTTCTTTGTCCTTATTGTATCTGTTGGTGATGCTCTCATCAGGGAGCAGAAGATTAGAAGCTGAACATATGTCACATTTTAAGTTAATAGCTGAGCTCTCTTTAAACAAAGCTGGTAAGTGTGACTTTGTGTCTCCCTTTACCTTTGCTTCATACAGTGCAAAAATATCCAGGATACCCACAGAGCTTTGCTGCCTGTAAGAAGTCTATGTTCTGTCAAAATAAATGCAGAGGAATTGTGCAAGCTTCTGAAGGATGAATCAGAGCTCTTCTGAGAGCTGTTTTGTTTCTAAACCCTTGATAATTCCCTTAGTGGTTACCAAACTCCCTAAATGAATGAGAAATATATTGAGATGTGTCAGTATTAGCTGCTGAGCGCATAGATTTAATCCGGGAATAAGTGGCACCAACCTGTATAGGATTTAGAGATTCTGTAGAGGACACTAACTAATCTGTGAATAACTCCACAGGAATCACATTCTAGATAGCCACCAGGGAATCAACTGAATTGGCTCTTATTCCATTCAAACTGAAATTCTGACAGGGCTATGTGAACCCTAGAAGCAGAAAGGATTTTTAAAAAATAGTAAAAAGAACCACAGGTTAGCTGCTTAATGCTTACATTTACAGCCTTCTGCTATGTCGCTGCTGCACTTCTGAGAGGAGAGGAAAGGGGAAAGGAAGGAGGGTGGAGGGAAGCTCTCTAGAACAGATATCAAAATGTCATTAAACTTTATGAGATATCTTGACCCCATAGTGGACTATGATGGGTGTTTCAGAAGAGGCTGAACCACCATTACCCTTACCTTCTGTTGCTAGCCCTGTCTTGAATGGAGTGACTTTGAAAAGTCTTTGAACAAGACTCTATATGTTGGCTGTTTCTTTACTCTGGAGTTTCAAGATTTCTACCAGAAAAGCCACAATCCTGTCAATTTTCAGATGCAGGAATCCCAGAGACATACTGTGGGACTTATATAGTATTTTGACTTCCCTCAATGGAGCTTAGAAGTAATATGATCTCATTGTGATGTAAAAAGTTAATTTTAAAACAAGAGAAATGTGCAAAGAACTTCTTTTGTCCTTCGTCTTTTTTTTTTTTTTTTTTCCTTTTTCAAAGATGGAAATACAGGGTTGGCGGAAATACGGGATCGGGAGAATCCTTCCCCTGAGAAATTAAATCCTTCACTCCTCATTCTTGTTGTTGTTGTTTATATTATCTAGCTTTTTTTTTTTTTTTTTTTTTTTTTAATGAAACTTTCCAAGCATGCTGTACTGCAGAAGACTAAGCATCAACACACTATTGAACAGTGAGTCTGCCTCATCTCAGGATATCCATTTCTAAAACAAGAAGACTTTGAATCTATAGTCAATCAAGCAAATGAACAAGTACATTTAACAAGCAGTAGGAGGATATTTAATCTACAGTGAAGAAATATAATTTTCAGTCATTTAAAACCACACATCTGTTCTGCTCATCTACAAAGGATTGACTCCCTTCTTACTTAATAAGTCAGGAGTATAAAGACTGAAACCTGTTGTTGTCTAGCAATGTAAAATCAGGATTAATGGAAGAACATTCAAGGTTCCTTATACTATGGCCTCAAGTATTCCCAAAATGCACCCCAGTTATTTCTGAAAGGATAATATTTTGAGCTACATAGCTACAGAAGCTCATGCAGTTCAGCAGATGTTTAATGCAAAAGTCATTTGAAGAATTTCTCCTAAACAGTGGACTGAGTGCAGGCTTGTTGGTGTCACTGGTTTTAATAGTAGCAGGCCAATTCACAGACTTCTTTTCACGGAAGGCAAGGTATGTTCTGAATTTAGAAGGAGCAACCCTGAGACAACAGTATTCACTGACATATACATTGAAGAAGTAATTTCATTTTTTTAAAAGAACATAAAAAGATGTTTTAAATAAGAGATTTTACTGTCAATGCCACATCACCTGCTTTGTTTTGGTTCAGCAAAATAAATAAATATGTATTGCTAAAAGAGATTCTGACTTCAAGAGAGAAATGGTAGGTGACATTTGTCGTCTCTAGTGTTCCATTAAAAATAATGCTAATACTAGGTTATATAGGTGATAGAAAGAACAAAATTTGTATATTACATGAAAGATTAGAGCATGGAACAGTAAAGACATAATTGCTGCATTTGCTGATTTGAAAAATTCATCTGCAACAATTGTTTCTAGCAACTGGCAAGACACTGTGCTCCCTTACCAGGACATCTGGCAGCTGGAGGGATGTAAGTAATTGAGCACTACTGTGTAACCAGCTTTCTTTGCATTGAAATAGAGGTGTTCAGACCAAACTGGATTTGTAGTATAGAATGCAAAATATGAACATGTCACTGCTTCTGCTGGCAGCACAAATAGTGGAAATATGGACATGCTTTCTTGTTAATTTCTTTTCTTACTTAATTAATTTAAGTAAGAAAATTAATTTAAGAAAATTAATTTCTTAATTACTTAAGTTACTGTCGAGAATGAAACCATTTTATTAATTCTCATCTTCTCTATTCAACCTAGTTAAGGCACCCACATCTCTAAGGTTATCTGTATAAAGTCTTTCCATACTCTTTCATTTTGCTAATAAACCTTTCTGTTCAAGATGATACCAATATTTTGGCATCTTTATTTCCAGGGCTTCTTCATTCCAAGTGAATGGAATTCTTTTCTATTAAGGAAATAACCTCCCAGAATGTCAAAAAAAAAAAAAAAAAAAGAAAATATTTTGCTTCTATTTAGTTTACAGTTGCTAGTGGTGTAACAAAACCATATAATGGCATTAAATATCAAGACTTTTTTAGCAAGTTACAGACAAACTTGCTGCCTTCCTAATGCAAACCCATGCTGATGATTTCTGTCCATTTCCTTTACACTTTAAGTGGGTTGCAGCACTGTTGCATTCCTGTGGTGGTGCAAAAGTGTTGTTCCATGCCAATGAACTGCTGAAATTTGCAGTCCCTGCAATAGTTATGCTCCAACAGACAAGTAAGTTGTCATGTAAGATATTTTGGCCAGCTGCAGATGAGGATTCCAGAAAGTGTTTCCTTAACTTTAACAAAATTACTGGATTTCTAACTGTCAGTATAAAGAATTTCTGGAAATGAAATGATGAATAATTTGTGTTTTTCTTCACTGTCATTGTGGTTAGTCTTGATCTGCCACTAAATTCTGGATTCAGTTGACTTTAATTAATAAAATGCATTTAACTAGTAAAATGTGAGCGCTGAATTTAGGAGCCTAGGCTGAACATTAATCTGTCCAGCTTCAGTGGATGCAAACTGCCTACACAAATGTATTTAGAGACACTTTGGACATCTAGGACATTGCCACTTTAACGATCAGTTGGTGTTCCACAACACATGTAGACCTTGGGTTGCCTCTATGTGGATGCTTCAGATACCCTTGGCCACTGCAGATAACAGTAGATTTATTTATTCATTTATTTATTTATCTATTTATTTATTTATTTTTAACTCGGGAAATTAAATTAGTCCTTTTATATCTATAACATAGGTGTTTTGATTTGAGTTAATTATGTAGGATGTCTGACATTGTAGTTATTGTAGATCTTGTCAATAGTCATTGACATTTAAAAATAATTCCTCTAAACAGAAGAAAACTTTAAGAAGATTAATTGCCTCTCAAACACCAATAGCTTTCTATATTGACTACTGACTATGAGCTACAAGTGTTTTGTCCAGCTGCAGATCCTCACAGTAGACACTCGTCCTTAGCCAGAGGAATCTCACACTTTTGTTTAAGTCAATGAAAATGCATGGGCACCTAGTCTATCATTCAGTTCCCAGCTGCCATGCAGAGGCATCTGTCTCTGTTGACTAAAGGGAACCAGGTGATTCAATTCAGTTCTTATACACAGGCATTTAATAACATCAGATGTTTTATGACAGCCAAAATAACTGCAGAGATACTGATGCAGAACCTACAAAGCACTTGCCCTCTTGGTTGGAGGTAGGTGAGGTATACCAAGGCATTTCCAACTGTTCCAGGTACTTGCGTACAACCAAAATCATCTGAGGGGATTAAAAAATGCTTCATGTATTATTTTTGTTTTTCAGAATTAGAGGGGAAGAAGTGGTCTAAAAACTGTAGATAGAGCTTGTTCAATATGAGTAATGATAAAACCTCCTAATTCACAGCTGATGCTATTGTGCTAAATGTTTTCAAGTGATATTATTCCCTTCAGAAATGTGTGTATGCAGACATATATTGTAGTATATTTATTTTTGATCATAGATTTAGAACATGTCAGTACCATTTTCTGTTTGTAATTTCAACACCATAACTTTCTCGTTTCTTAACTGAGCTGAGCTGCCAATAAAAAGATTGCTTTTTGTAAGCTAATCAACTGGGAGTGCTACCTTTCTCCATCAGAAAAAAATACAGTCATTTAAGTTTTTTGAGAATCACAGAATCACATAATGTGTCTCAAGGTTAAAGAGCTCTTCTTACAGATATTGCCTTTCTCTGATTAACTGAAATTTCATTGGTCTCTATTGTATCCACTCAATCGGTTGTTTTTTTTTATATCCCTTTAGAGTGTTTTTTGTTTTTCTTTTTCTCCACATTTTTGTATATAATTATTCAAACTAAGTAGTATTAGAATAAAGAAAGTGTCTAGCTAGTGGGCTTGTTCAATAAAATAGGGAGCAATGGGAAAGTCTAAGGTCTTTAGAAGGCAGATGATTCTAGAAGGAAAAAAAAAAAGTATAAAGTTAATTACTTTCACTCATTAAATTCATCAGAAATCATTACTGAACAATATTTGTAAGTGTTGCATTTTGTAATGAACCAAAGTAGTGGTGTGTATATCTAGATCTGTACAGCAGAAAAACACAAAGGAGCTTCCATTGTTATGCACAGAAATTCCTTTGGAAGATTATAAATCTGTTTTAAATCTCCTTTTATCAGGGTGTTTTGTTTTGTTTTGTTTTGTTTTTCATCTCTGGATTTATGCAAATGTAAATTTATTTTTTTTTCCACCTTTCCAGTGACAGTATTGGGATCTGCTATCAACTGAACAGAATTAGCCCTATAATTGCCAGGTGCAAAGATTTATCTCAGATCAAAGTTAACAACTTTTATTTTTCTTATGAAATGTAGAATTTTTATTTTCTGTTTTCTCCACTTCTTCTTTAGCAGCTGTATCAATCATCAATGAAAGTTATCTGGTTAATTGGAATTTTGATACTTTAATAGGCTGAAAATTAAGATACACACACACACACTTTGTGAGAGAGTGTATTCTGTTAACAGCTATGTTTTTGGTTTAAACAGAAATGGAAAAAAAAATAATAATAATAAAAAAAAAGAAACCAGAAACAAAGAAAAAAAATGATATATTGAAAGGCAAGTGTGTTTAGAGTCAGTTTTCTGAACTTTTTGTATATGAGTAAGAGGAAAATGTTCTTCATCATATCTTTACTTAAAAAAAAAAAAAAAAAAAAGATTCAGGGTATACCAATATGCATCCCTTTACGGCAATCATTAGCCTGCTGAGAATATACTTCCCCCCCTGCCTCAGCAACTTGTTGGCACTCTCTGCTCAAAGTTGTCTCACTGTTTTATCTGCCTCACCCACTGCAGCCACAGACAGCCCCACTATTTCTGAACACAGCTGATTCCCCAGCCAGGCTCATTTTGATCAAAACAGGCTCAGAAGATCAAAACACTCGTAACTACTTTCTAAGACAGCTGTTGTCAATGCAGCAGACAATTTTTATGTTTATTTTTTTACATCCAGAATAAAATTTGTACCTTCACCCTAACAGAGACAAGATAGACTCATGAGAACTCATGTCTCATCACCACTGTGGTAACTCAGACTTAAAATTTACCATATTCATCCTATTAAAATAAATCTTAGTCACCTTTGTAGCTGAAGCACAAAGAGGATGATTAATATGTTCACAACAGAAAGATCAATGTAGATCAGGACTTGAGTCACAGACTCTTGAATCTAAGGAAAAAAAAAAAATATATATATATATACATGTATATTTCCTAGATCAGTTCTCCTTGCCTGAGCACAGGTGTACAGTACATTTGGAGCAACCCTAACATATCTACCTACCCTTGGACATTCTTGAGAAGGAGATTTGTCTGCAACAGATCATGTTTCATATCTTGCAGACCCCATGTGGATACATCAGAAACTCTAGGGACACTCATTTTGTACTAAGTGCCTGCAAATAAGGAACTGTATTGATCTTCTTGATGTTCCAAGAAACGTTGTTTTTTTTTTTTTTTTCTAGGTTGTGTGTTGTCCTGATCAGATAAGAGCCTGTTCTGTTCACCCAGGCAAGGTACATATACAGCTCTACATCCTCCCTTGGAGTATTTAACACTGCTCTCAACTGGCTTTGATGTAAATTTCAGTGTTTCCTGCTGACTGATACACTCCATTCCAGTATAGTTCCATTCAGTTTCAGAACCCACTTATTTTCCCCATTCTAAATTTTGTCTGTGTTGCCACAAAGCCAGTACTCACAGGTTCCTTTGAAAAGGATGGCACTTTCTTCTAGTGGCACAGAAAACATGGTAAGTTTGTTTGACCCTGAAGGTCTCAATTCTTCGGTTTCAAGAGCTTATTTGGTTGGTTCACCATCTTCTCAGGGAATTGCAACCTGCTGCCTTCTCATCAAAACTTATTTAATTGATAATGAATATTATCAGAGGAAAAAAAAATGAGTATATGTACACGTTTTTGGGTTAGGATCAGTGGGGCCAACAAGGCTAGCATACTGGTTGGGGTCTGTTATAGACCGCCGAACCAGGATGAGGAGACAGATGAAGAGTTCTACAGGCAGCTGACAGAAGTTGCAAAATCTTCAGCACTTGTTCTCGTGGGGGACTTCAACTTCCCTGACATATCCTGGAAGCACAACACAGCCCAGAGAAAGCAGTCTAGGAAGTTTCTGGAGAGCATGGAAGATAGCTTCCTGACGCAGCTGATTAGTGAACCTACCAGGGGTGGTGCCCTGCTAGACCTTCTCTTCACAAACAGAGAAGGACTGGTGGAGGATGTGATTGTCGGGAACAGTCTTGGGCAGAGTGACCACGAAATGGTGGAGTTCACTATTCTTGGCAAGGCCAGGAAGGGGACCAGTAAAACCACTGTATTGGACTTTCGGAGGGCTGACTTTGAGCTGCTCAGGACACTAGTTGGTAGAGTCCCTTGGGAGGCGGTTCTGAAGGGCAGAGGGGTCCAGGAAGGCTGGGAGCTCTTTAAGAGGCAAATCCTAATGGCACAGGAGCGGTCTATTCCCATGCGCCCAAAGATGAGCCAGCGGGGAAGAAGACCAGCCTGGCTCAACAGAGAACTGTGGCTTGAGCTTAGGAGAAAAAAGAGGGTTTATAATCTTTGGAAAAGTGGGCAGGCCACTAGGGAGGACTATAAGGATGTTGTGAGGCTGTGCAGGGACAAAATTAGAAAGGCCAAAGCTCATCTGGAGTTCAATCTGGCTACTGCCGTTAAAGATAACAAAAATTTTTTTTATAAATACAACACAAAAAGGAGGACTAAGGAGAATCTCCATCCTTTACTGGATGCGGGGGGAAACTTAGTTACAAGAGATGAGGCAAAGGCGGAGGTGCTCAATGCCTTCTTTGTCTCAGTCTTTAGCGGCAATACCGGTTGTTCTCTGGATACCCAGTACCCTGAGCTGGCGGAAGGGGATGGGGAGCAGGATGTGGCCCTCAGTATCCACGAAGAAATGGTTGGTGACCTGCTACGGCACTTGGATGTGCACAAATCGATGGGGCTGGATGGGATCCACCCAAGGGTACTGAGAGAACTGGCAGAGGAGCTGGCCAAGCCGCTTACCATCATTTATCAACAGTCCTGGCTATCGGGGGAGGTCCCAGTTGACTGGCGGCTAGCAAACGTGACACCCATCTACAAGAAGCGCCAGAGGACAGACCCGGGGAACTACAGGCCGGTCAGTTTGACCTCAGTGCCAGGGAAGCTCATGGAGCAGATTATCTTGAGAGTCATCATGCGGCACTTGAAGGGCAAGCAGGCGATCAGGCCCAGTCAGCATGGGTTTATGAAAGGCAGGTCCTGCTTGACAAACCTGATCTCCTTCTATGACAAAGTGACGCGCTGGGTGGACGAGGGAAAGGCTGTGGATGTGGTCTACCTTGACTTCAGCAAGGCTTTTGACACCGTCTCCCACAGCATTCTCCTCAAGAAACTGGCTGCTCTTGGCTTGGACTGGCGCACGCTTCGTTGGGTTAGAAACTGGCTGGATAGCCGGGCCCAAAGAGTTGTGGTAAATGGAGTCAAGTCCAGTTGGAGGCCAGTCACTGGTGACGTTCCCCAGGGCTCGGTGCTGGGGCCGGTCCTCTTTAATATCTTCATCAATGATCTGGACGAGGGCATTGAGTGCACCCTCAGTAAGTTTGCAGATGACACCAACTTAGGTGCGTGTGTCGATCTGCTTGAGGGTAGGAAGGCTCTGCAGGAGGATCTGGATAGGCTGCACCGATGGGCTGAGGTCAACTGTATGAAGTTCAACAAGGCCAAGTGCCGGGTCCTGCACCTGGGGTGCAATAACCCCAAGCAGAGCTACAGGCTGGGAGATGAGTGGTTGGAGAGCTGCCAGGCAGAGAAGGACCTGCGAGTGATGGTGGACAGTTGGCTGAATATGAGCCAGCAGTGTGCTCAGGTGGCCAAGAAGGTCAACGGCATCCTGGCTTGTATAAGAAACAGTGTGACCAGCAGGGCTAGGGAGGTGATCGTCCCCCTGTACTCGGCTCTGGTGAGGCCGCACCTCGAGTACTGTGTTCAGTTTTGGGCCCCTCGCTACAAGAAAGACATCGAGGTGCTTGAGCGAGTGCAGAGAAGGACAATGAAGCTGGTGAGATGTCTGGAGATCAAGTCTTACAAGGAGTGGCTGAAGGAGCTGGGGTTGTTCAGCCTAGAGAAGAGGAGGCTCAGTGGCAACCTTATCGCACTCTACAGGTACCTCAAAGGAGGCTGTAGTGAGGTGGGGGTTGGCCTGTTCTCCCACGTGCCTGGTGACAGGACGAGGGGGAATGGGCTTAAGTTGCACCAGGGGAGTTTTAGGTTAGATGTTAGGAAGAACTTCTTTACTGAAAGGGTTGTTAGGCACTGGAACAGGCTGCCCAGGGAGGTGGTAGAGTCACCATCCCTGGAAGTCTTAAAAGACGTTTAGATGTAGAGCTTAGGGATATGGTTTAGTGGGGACTGTTAGTGTTAGGTCAGAGGTTGGACTCAATGATCTTGAGGTCTCTTTCAACCTAGAAATTCTATGATTCTGTGATTCTGTATATAAATAAAAATGGTCTGTGTGAGAATTTATTTATACAGATGTTTAATTTTTATATTCATATATTATATATATACTATGTAAAGTGGTGAAAATGGAATAGAAGGGTCAAATTAACTATATTAACCCCTGACCTTCCTGTTGTTTATTTTGAACCAGAACATATTACTATTAAAATCCATAAGAAGCATTGTGTGTACTAGAATGGAATGCAATAGCCCTATTCTTTTGAAAGCCATTTAACTGTTTATGCTCAGCTTTATTACATGTCTGCTGCACAGATCTAATCTATTGCCAGTTAACAGATTCCCAAAATATATTTACCTAGCTAAAGAATTCATTAGGATAACTTCTTTTAGTTGCAAGGTCCAATGACTTTTTAAAAGGGTTACTGTTTAAGGGCTTCACCATCACTATGAAAATAAATAAATAAATAAATAAATGAACCGCCTAAAAAAATGGAGTTTGCAAACCAATTCAGATCAACCAGGTCTAACTGTTTCATTTGCATCAAGCTTAAATACTTCCCTAATGCAATAAACTCAAATGACTGTGGGGCATCGCTGAATTATTTTTAGCTTTCCTTTGTAGAAAAAAAGGCTCTCTACAGGCCTGCTGGTCGCTGTCTGTTTCTGCACCAATGAATGATGAAGCCTCAGTATGGCTTTTTCCTTACGCAGTCAAAAGGGAATATGCAATGATAATTCACTTCTAGTGATATGCTTTGCTCGATTACTTAATTTGCATTGATTTTACCTTTAAATTAACTTCCCCAAATTCTTCCTATCTTGAAAAAATAAAGATTTTAATATAAACATAAAGAGCATTTATCTATTTGTTAAAAGCAATGAAGAATAACTGGAGGGTGACAAACCAGACAAGTAGTTTCTCTTCTGGGCTAAACTAAAAGCATGCAACGAAGACTTTGATTATCAATAGATAATAGATAACTAGTTGCTAAGTAAGCATTTATTTAATTATTTATTAAGTTGCTGCTTAAGCTTTTTATGATAAGCTTGATAAAGGCCCTTAAAATATTGTTAGAGTGCTATAATTTTTCCTTTTCAAGGCTATTGGGTTATTTTTATCCTTGTGAGAAGCACAGAAATAAAAAATGGAAAAGAGTAATTTGTGCATAGATTCTGTGCTGCTCCTTTGAATCTGAACACTTACTCTCTTAATTACATATTATCAGTTTCCTTCTGGTACCAGGCTTATAAAGAACTTTTGTGTGTGGGCTTGATGGCTTATTGCAGATTGTCTGCTCCTTTTGGCCATTTACAGCAATGTTGTAAATAATTAAACATTATTTCTCTAAAATCTTGCAAAAAAAAAAAAAAAAATATATATATATATATATATATTGTTAAGACAAAATTGACAAGGAGCTGACTGGGGTTTCTTTTGTTTCTGTAAATTTCAATATTAACAGCAGAACCATGGTTAAGACATATGTCTTCTAATAACTTCATTTCAACATTGATGTCTATAAGAAGAACACTTGTCTGAAAATGCGTAAAAAGTAATTATCTTTTGACCACTCCTGTTTCTTTTTTCTCTTTCTTTTTAACAACTCATCAAGATATTGCATATACCCCACTCCCATGGAGAAACAAAGTCTGTCCTTGTTCATTTAATTAAATGTCATTTTAAATGAAGCAAACAGCATGAGAGCTCAGAGAGACTGGGAAATCTTGCCTGGTAAGTAAACTTGTATTTTAAAATGATTGTTTGGGAACATATGGGCAGCCTAGCTTAAAGGAGCTAGAAAATATGCCTGGACATGCTGAGAAACATGGGTAAGAATATTTAATAGCAACAGGTCTAAAGTGACTTTACCTCTTCCATTCTGAGTGCTTGCCTCCCTTTTTCCTTTTCTTTCTCCTCTCCTCCAGGGGCATAACACCAACAGTGATGTTCTAAAACGTACAGTGCTGCTCTCCTTCTCCCAAGGGCCCTGTAAAGATCTCACTGAAGTTGGTAATACGGCTCTCCTTCCAGCTGAGCTTGGGAAAATCTGGTGCAAAAACATGCCTAAACAGTCTTGAACATTTTTTGTTTTATTTTTACTTTAAAAGTCTTCAGCTGTTCTAGTACACAGGCCTGACAGTTAATATTTTTGTATGCAGTAGTCATACAGCCTTAATGTTTTGTCTCTCAAGATGGCAAAGATGTTGAATGGCTTAACATGTGATGGACTGTATTTTTCTGAAGAGGGTCTAGGTGAACTGTTCAGAGGGAAACGACTCTGTTTGTCATTATTCGTGATTATTAAGATGAATTACTGAGGTTTCATAATGAACTCCCTCACCCCCCAGGCAGAGCACTGATCATTTTGGGCTGCTATAAGTCCTCTGGAGTTTCTTTGAACAGAAATAGTATTTTTTTTTTCAGTTGGAGTCAAAGCCTGCAGGTACATTTTTCCTGTTTCTGCTGTCATGGCTCCTGCTCCTGCAACAGTGCTCTTGCTCCTACTAAAAAACTGCTCATCTTAGTAGCTACATGCAGTAGCAGAAGCACTCAACATCTGGGAGCTGGGATACACTACTAACAGGTCTAGCTGCATAGCAGAGTGGATGGAGTCAATAAATATGGTGAGGCCTGAGAGGAGGTGAATTTTGGAGGGTACCGAAAAGCAGCAATTTGTTCTTTGAATCCACAAAGTTTATTTCCACTCACACCACAGCAAGATTGCACAACCTGTGTTTGAGAGGAAACCGAGAGTGATTTTGATTACATTCTTTTGAAGGGGGGAAAATGTCTTCATAGTATGACCAGTGCAATAGGATGGTAGATGCATACATGCTGACTATGATACATGTATAAATTGCTTAATAAAATATGAATATGGATGACTTAAGGTACTTCTCAAGAATAAGAACGAAGGGAGAGAAGAAGCAGATAATGACATAGAAAAAGAAACATATTTCTGCTCACAGTGAAGAAAGTTGGAAACTTTTCTGTTGTTTTCAATGAAAGAAGAAATCAGCAAACTCGTTCAAAGAACTCAGTTTGTGCTATCTATCTGGATTTTCACAGGCTTTGTTTTCTTTTTCTACATTCCAGATCTAGATTGAAGTTGAAAGACACAGATAAAAGTATTAAATTCATATTAAAAAATGATGAATGGAAAAGTCATTTAGTTACACAATACAAGAAAATTACCATCTGGGCTGGATAGGTAAATGATGTCAAACCTGCTCTTCCTATCCATTGTTGTTTCTAACACCATCTTTCATGATTCCCCATGCACCTGAGGGTAAGACAAATGTATTGGATACATGCAATAATGCACCTTGGTGACAAAACTAGTTAGCTGTCACATGCGGTCCTAGGTGGCTTCTCCTAGCCATAGCAATGGCCTCAGAGGATGTTCCAGTATCATTTGTGCAGACGGCTTTTGAAGCAGGATTTCAAAGAAGGTAGTGACTTTATAAATTTTACCTGAAAGATATTAAAGTAAGCTGAGAAGTAGGAGGAAGTTTTTAAGTTTTTAATGTGCAGAAAAAATTCCCCTGTCTAGTTTAAGACATTCCTGACAATGAGATTCCTTCCATGCCCCTAAGGATGCTGTTGTATAAACTGGTAAATCTTGCTAATTTCTAAATATGTTGATATAAATTGTTCCTTTACCTAATTTCCCCTTAATTTCTCAACAAAAAATTGGTATCACATGAAAAACCTGAAAACCTATGATGTATATAATTGTAATAATTGCTTCTATTCTCCATGTGTAACTAGACTGCCAATCTGCCTGTGTACTAATGGACTTTTAACAGGAAAATGGGAACTTGGGAAAGGGAATATGAGGTGTATATACTTGATAGAGTGGGTGGTGAGGGTGGTGGCTCTTTTCATTAACAGGACAATACTATACATTAAGTAACCACAGGCTACCAAGGCAGAAAAGAATTGTTCATAAATGGTAAAATTAGGCTTGGAGAAAGGAATCTGTTATTTTAAAATCTCAGGTTTTCAATTCTTTTCTTTTCCACCTTGGTTGTGTTGATTTAATTACATTTCCACTACTCAAGCAACATGGTAGCTATGAAATAAAAATAATGTTCAACGATACAAAAGGCACACACAATCTTTCAAATAAAGTTCAAACTCCCTGTCAAGCCTCTGAGTGGTTTTGTCCTACGTTGCTAATTCTAGTGTTCCCATTTCCTCCCACTTATTTCTTGCTGCTTGCTGCTCTCCTTAGGTTTTCCAGCTATTCCTTTTTATTTTCCTCACATATCTAATGATACCCTTTCTGCTTCAAATTCTGTTTTTGCTTGAGCTCTACGTGACCATCTTCTGACTGTACTAATCCAGTCTTCCACTTTGCTTCTGTGCTGTGTATATTCACTGAGAAATATGGACAGGAATTTCCTCTGGAACTTAGGCCAGCTCAAATAGAATGGTCTATATATATAACACTACAGAATATTAAATTTTAATGCTATACAATATTGAAGTCAGCCTCACAAACCATAGGGCCATAGCCAAAGTAAATAACTATCAGAAAAAATCTCTGGTCTGCATTAAGTCACTAACTATATTTTGAAAAGAGATTTAGCAGACTTTTAGTTGGCAAAGGCCAAAAGCATGAAAAGAATTGAAGAAGGGAAAAAAAAATAAAAAAATAAATAAAAAAAATCTGGCTTATTTAAGTACATAGATGATCGAGATCCAACACCTGGCTGAATTCTGCAGTCCACTTAACTACAAGCATAGTTGTAATTTAAACTCCTAATCAAAAGTTTTGAAAAAATATTATTGGCTAAGTTTTGCTAAATTTAGTGAACAAGATAGTTCAAATCCATTTCAAACATCTTATCTTCCTAAGGGAGTGCTCATGGAAGGGCAGTCTTTGTGTCTTCCTTCCTCTGAAGACTGTTTTTGTATTTTAGCTAAAGCCATATCTGAATTCTATCTCCAACCTATTCTGTGAAACACTGCCATTCTTATATCATCTTCTTCCTCCAGAGATCATCCACATAAGAAAAATATAAATAAAATAAGAAGTCTGTATTTCTAGTACATATGTAAAAACCTCAAAGTTGTCAGCTTGTGTTGTTAAATCAGAGATCCTAAGTGGTGAAACCCATGGAGAGACTCAGGAAAAAGAAATATAACTTCCATGACTTAATATATAGCTTGGGCATGGAGGATAAGATGGATTTTGAACTCTTTCTTTTTTACAAGTCTCAAACAGTTTTGGAAAGCCTCAGAGAATGTTATAAAATGCAGGCAGCTTTTATGGAAAAATAAATAAATAAATAAATAAAAATAAACTTGAGTTTTTTGTGCAGTTTTGGACAATGTTTGAACATTTTTACAAGTTTCTTGCAGAATATCTATATTATGGAATGGAAAGCAGTGTAGAGCTCCTCAACATAACAGAGACTCCATTTGATTAAGCCACATGATATAATGCATTATCCTGTTGATGTTATCTGAGGGGAAAAGAGCAAAGTGGTAAGATCTTAACCATCCTCATTAAATAATCTCAACAGCTATTCCCATAAGTAAGTGAAAGACATCTGTCACGAGCTGGCATAACTCTGCTTTCTTCAGCACAGAGAGAAACAAAATCTCAGTAGATTGTCTATGACCACTCAGCCAGCAGTGCAACTTACAAAAACATCAGATCATACAGAATAGCTGTTGAAAAAGTGGATTTTGAAGTTCTGAGGATATTTGTCCTGTGTAGACATATGGGATTCCCTCTACCACATACCTCTCTTTAGAGCTTACCAGGATGGGAGAAAGACTGATCTGTCAAGATACTTCCTATACTGAGAGAATACATATTGAAGTATGATCTTCCTTTTTTTTTTTTTTTTTAACAACACATGTTTCTCTAAAGATGATAGGATTAAATCTTGCACTCATTTTTATTTCTCCCCACTTAGCACTGATGTAGTTATTATTATTGTTGTTAATAACAACAACAACAACAAAATAGTAGCCTTAACATACCATGGGTGGTATAAAGATATATAGATTCTAAAAATAGTTCCTTCTCCTTTTTTCCAAATTTCCAAACTCTTATGAATCAGTTGGAAGGAAATGGGGGAAGATGTATTTACCTGTATTTCTTGCTGGTTATCACAACACCTATTAGATGCTGAACTGCAGCATCAGAAAAGTAATGATGCATATCACATATGATAATAGCAGCAGAGAAGCTGCACAGAGTAGTTTAGAGTGGACCTGTGCAGGACTGAACTTTCTCCTTTCAAATCATTAAAGCTCTGCCATTGATTTCAAACTTCCAGACATCTTGTGAGCTGTTATTCATTTGCAGCAATATGTCATCATTAACAATATGTCTGCTTTCTTTTTTAAGCAACATGCCATCATTAATTTTGAGCTGCTGTATACCTCAAGATTCTCAGCTCAAATCCAGGCTTAATGAGGTTGAGACACATAAAGGTACATGATTGTGCATGAGGAAAATGAAAATGGAGGCGGGGGTGGTGGGGGGTGGAACACAGGAAAACAAGGTAGGGAAAAGCAGTACGGTTTTGCTAATTTAATAGGGAATAAATTGAGTCTAAAAAATGGAATCTCACCATTTATCATTAGCAGACCCATGATTAAGCTTGAATGTTTCCCCCTTATTTTGAGGGGTTTTGCTTTGTTTTATGAAGCAGCTGGTGAAATATTCCATCATCTTATCTGACTAGTGGCCTCCTCCTTAAAACGTGATTTATAAAGGACTCGATGGAATAGGATATTAAACAGTTAACAGGTTCACATGATTTTCCACAAATGGCAGTAACAGGAAAACAGTGGTGTTTTAAACTGTTTTAAATAATCTATATTTTGGCAGTGGAAAACCCGTATTTACACATCTGTTGGGTTCCTAGATGTACAAATAATTCCTTAAGCTCTTTTAAGCAGGATTATTCCTGCATATTTTTATATCATTTGATGTGCTTTGAACATTAATGGTTAACTAGTAGCAACAAAAATATTTATTCATGACATTAAAAACTAGCAGCAAGGAGTTTAACTTTTTTTTTTTTTTCATAAAAGGAAAAAGATTAAATGATGAAATAAAATGAAAAAAAAAAATCATGTCACTGAAATTAGCTGAAATAGATCCGATTAGTATGACACCCTTCTCTGGGCCCACTTTATTTGGCTCATTGCTTTCAGTCCTTCAGTGCTCCCTCTTAAAAGAATCTTAAACTTTCTGTGGTTTGCTTTAAGACGTCATGAGGAAAGGAGATGTCCATATGTCTACTTTGAGCAAGTGTGGCAAGCATACCCCACTATGTAGATACATCAAATTAAACAAGATTTAGTGGTGACGTGTTACAGCTCTTATGCACTCCTAACATTCCTTGACAAGTTGGTAAAGGGAAATAGCATCATGACAGTGGCAGTTTCTTCATCCACTTTTCCTAATCTCAATGCATTTAAGTACTGCAGGAAAATAAAGTCTGGCAAATATAAGGCGGGATGCAATCATGTAAAATTACCGACCATTAAATTTGTGTGTGATTCATGGAAAATACAATGCTATAAGTACAGTAACATAAATGCTAGAACTTTGGTTCTAATACATCTTATTTAATTTTAGGTGCAAAAATAAGGTGCCTAAACAAGTACCGTATTCAGCATTGGGAGAACATATTGCTGGTAAGGTCTGCACAGTAATGTGACAATCCTGCAGCATTTTAGTAGTGTTGATTTTGCCATTCACACTGAGATGAGTCTGGATCCTAAAAACCAGGTGTGTTCCTGTATTTCTATTTCTTGTACACTTAAGATACTCCTTAAAATGGTTGCAGACTGGTATTAATATATTAAAATCTTACCTTCTTTGAGAAATAGGCAGGTTGTTAATTGTCGTGTAGGCAACTAAAAGCCTAAGGTTCCCACTTGAGTGATGTCACACGGGAAGCATTTGAATCAAGCTGTGAAAGTGTCCTTTTTTCTATGCAGAACATAAATAAAGTCCAAAGTGCACACTTCCTCAATTTAAGCACTTTAGCTGGATTTTAAAATGTTAGAAGGATTAATATAGCCCTTCATTTTTAAGGTTGGCGAGATTCCTTTACGCTTATTTTATTATTAGTTCCTGATATACTTTTTTTTTGCTCATTCCTCATGTAGAAACAAATCAGTGTCACTCATTTTAGTCTTAACATAGAATTTATTCCATACTTTTTTAATCCTAGTACTTCAAATGATAAAAGTAAGTCATCTGAAATTCTGTAAATAATGTGGAAGCTACAAACATGATAAGAACTACACACAACAGAGGAAAGGGAAGGGGTTAAATCATGTCATCGTTGCAGCATGACCTGAATTTCCTGCACCCCACTGGGCACAGGGCATGTGCATCAAGTTTTTCTTTAGATAAATACGTTAAATTCTGCGGTGAGTCATTCATGCTTAGGGCGTGAAGCCCTTTGCACTTTGATTTCATTGCCTGAATACAATTTTTATAGCTCAAATTGTGTTTAGTTTGGGGCTTTCATCTTTTCAGAAGTATATTTTTCAACCAGAAGCACCATTTTAATTCAGCAAACCAACATCTTGCAATACTTCAAGAGAAGTATTAGGTAAGCTTCTATGTTCTTGGATGATCAGTGGAACTAGATAAACTACTATATCAAATTTACAGATCTAACAGTCTCTTGGAGTTTTGAAGTTTCCAGCTGCATACAAGAAGTAAATAATTATCATATGCTCTATAATGTTGGGTGTGTTTTATGTTTTTTATTACTTCTTGGACTTAATAACTTTTGTTGTTTTGTTTGTTTTTGTTTGTTTGTTTGTTTGTTTGTGTTTGTTTTTTCTTTTTTCTTTTTTTCTGCAGTTCCATGAGCTAGTAAAAACTTTTTCTTCATTTTGTATAGTGGAACAAATCTAGACCAAAAAAGAACATTATAAAGCAGATAAGTCATCTGCAGTAAAATAACAGAAGATGCTTCCTGGTCTACACAGAAATCCAAGGAATGATAAAACATTAAGTAGATTTTTAATCAAATTTCAACTAGTAGCTCTTACAAATATTCCATTTGTCTTACCATCACTTAATTTCTGCACTGGCTCTCCCATCCCTAGGATTTAGGGAGAACAGAAGAGATGGGATGGAGTATTGCAAGTTTAAACTATTTTTTTTTTTAATGATGTAACAAAAGAAAAATTTAAATTAGTTCTAAATTTTCAGAGTGAGTGTCTGACTTCATTTTGGAGTTGCATTTAATAATCTGAAACTGGATCTCCATCCCAGCCACTCAGTCTGCTCATCTTTAATGAATGATAGAATAGATACAGTCCTGTCTGTAGAGTCAGCCTATAATTAAAAATATATTCAAAAAGTTAGCTATACTTACAACATTTGAATTAAGTTTTGGGTTGCCTAAGTTAAGAAAGATTTACATTATATATCTGGCATAAGAACTTAATGATGCTTGCCTCTAAGGCTGAGAATTTGACTTGCAAAAAGGGTGTATAGGGATGCAAAAAAGGCATACAAAGCAGATGCCAAGGTTTTCTTACGTGTCACCTACAACACCTGCAGAAAGTGACCTTATGTAATTTAGATTTTGCCTATATAAAAGACACAAATCAGGCTCAGCAGAAATTATACAGGAACTGAAAAGAAATGATATTCCAGCACAGAGGAACAGAAGTTCACTGAGTTCTCATTATAAATTAAATTTTCTATTAAAAAAAAAAAAAAAAAAAAAGTTCCATACTCTGAATCCAAAGATAGTTCATTGTTTCCTCAAATGGTAATGACCTATGGAAATCTGAAGTAGGATTTTATTTTTATTTTTTCTATTACTATTTTCAGTTTCTCACTTATCCTGGACCTCTAATTTTAAGGATTGTCATTCACTGATATAGCTGTTAATTTCTATCCCTTGCAGACTTCCCAATAATAATGTGGAAAGAGAAAAAAATAAGGAAGATACAATAAATGGTGATGGAAGGGGCACTGGGAAATATGCTAATCAATTGCTATTGTTGATAAGATAGATGTACTTTAAATACATAGATAAAAATTATTTTCCATTTTCTCAGGTAGTAAGATTATGGACTAAAGAACTAAACAGAGATCAAGAGACATTTCCTCAGACATTCAAAATGTATAAAATACATGTGTATCTAAGATAAAGTGAAGTTTAAATAAAAAATATTTTTATTTATTACTTCACAAAACCAATCTGTAAACTGTGTGACAGAGCAGCTGCCACTTACAGTCCTCTGGATGAGGACTTAACAAAATCAGTGCTGTTTACCCTGAAGAAAAAAGGCCTTCTATTCATTGCATGTTCATAAGACCAGACCCATCCTTAAGCATGACGCAATGGAGAGCTGTGTCATGGTCCACTCCTCAATCAGGGATAGTCAACAGAGGTAGAATAAATCTCTTCTGACTTTATTTATCACCAGTGTAGATGTTTACATCTAAACTTGCTGTCTAGATTCCCTTTCTGACAGGAAATGAGGAAGACTTTGTGCTCATACAAGCTGATCCATCTCATCTAGAGGTAGACATTTGAATAGACTGAGTGAAGCTTCCTCTACATTTATACATTTATCTAATATTGCCCTAGAATTATCATACCTATTTATCTAAATATTATCTTAGAATTATCATATATTTTATCATTATTATTATTACTATTACTATTACTATTATTATTATTATTGCAACATATATGCCTGATGATGTTTTTTAACATCTATATTACAAGATGAAGATTCCAAGGAAAACATGTTGGGACCTCTGGTTTCATGGAATCATAGAATGCTTTGGGTTGGATGAGACTTTAAAGATCATCTGATTCCAACCCCCCTATCATGGGCAGGGACACCTTCCACTAAACTGGGTTGCTCAAAGCCCCATCCAGCCAGGCCTCAAACACTTCCAAGGATCCACATCCACACACATCCAAACATCCACAGCTTCTCTGGGCAACATATTCCAGAGCCTCACCACCCTCTGAAGAAGCAATTTTTTCCACATATCTAATCTAACCTTCTTATAGTTTAAGGCCATTATCCCTTGTCCTATCACTACACTCCCTGACAAAGAGTCCCTTCCCAGCTTTCCTGTAATTCCCCCTTTACATACTGGAAGGCCGCTGTGAGGTCTCCCTGGAGCCTTCTCCACAATGAGCAGCCCCATCTCCCTCAGCCTGTCTTCACAGCGGAGGTACTTCAGCCCTGTGGTCATCTTCAAGGCTCTCCTGTGGACTCTAATACTTCCATGTCCTTCTTGTGCTGTGGGCCCCAGAGCTGAGCTCCCCATTGCAGATGGAGACTCATGAGAACAGAGTAGAGAGTAGGAATCATCTCCCTCGACCGTCTGGCCATTAGTTTCTCTAATCTAAAAACCTGTAATAAAAATAAGGACAGATGCATTTCATTCCACTGTATATATGTTTAAAAGAATTTAAGATAAATATTATTTAAACCATATTTAGCACCCTGCTTCCTTATTTTCCTTGTCATTCACTTTTTTAACTTACCTGTTACAGTGTCAATAGGAACTGCTAATTCACACTCTAATTCTCAAAGGATATTACTCATCTGTAGCTGAAAATTTCTAGGGGTAATTATGGGGAGAATCATTCAGGATGAAATGACAATAAATTCCTGTATTTTTACTTTGCCTAATAACTGTACCTCTATTAAAGAAATGGCTCCATTCAAAACAGTAACTTCTGAAGAAAGACACACATTTTCTTCCAAGCTTTCTCTTCCTTGTTAAACTAATCTATCCATTTATTCCTCTAATTACTCCAAATATCTGCTCATGCATATTTTTTGCTTTATTTCCCCAGTTCCTCATCTCTGTCTCTCACTTGTTAAAGCTCGGTAATATTAAAGATTCAAGATCAATGTGACTTTATGCTTGGTAAATATTTATCTTGCTTAATTCCCCTCCCAACCACCATGACAGTATCTTCCAGCTTTTTGGCTATGCTCATCCTCTTCGATCGCAGCTTTGACTTTACAGCACAACTATTTGAAATCATTGTCAATGGCTGAAACAATGTCTGTGTTGTCACTTTTTTTTTAATATCTGCAAGCAGACCTGAGACATTTGTCATTAGTGTCCAGAAGAGGTGCCTCCTACTGCCACCCACTACTAATTTTTTTTATTTGCTTTCCCTTGTTCTCAGTAGTATTGTAAGCTTTCTGAACATCATAAATAGAAGAAAACATAAAAAAAAAAAAAAAAAAAAAAAAAAAAAAACTTTCCCCTGTTCTATTCTATGTTTTAATTTACTTATCGAGGCGGCAGAAACAAGAGAATAGCTATTCTCTTTAAATTTCCCTTAGGAATCTGGAAGTCAAAGAGAGGACAGTAAAAGAAATTGGCTTTAATTGCCGGTTTTCATTTCTTTAACCAAAGTAAAACATTTTCAGAAAGCATTGTCTCCACGGGACAACAAACTTTGGCATTTATTTATCACTTTAGGACCCTAGTACCTGTCTCTTTCTGGAATTAAAATATCCTTTTGTCAGTTATTGTGGCAGTTTCATACTGATTGGCAGCTGAGCTCCACCACACCTCTCTCACTCCCCCTTCTCAAATAGAGAGGGGGAGAAAACACTCTGAAAAACATCTCAAGGGCTAAGATAAGGACAGGGAGATCACTCACCAATTTCTGTCATGGGCAAAACAGACTCAATGTAGGGAGATTCATATGAATTATTGCCTATCACTAACAGACCAGAGTGAGAACTAAAAGCAAACTAAAACCACCTTCCCTCCAGCCACACCCTTCCACCTCCTTCCCCCCTGAGCAGTGCAGGGGATTGGGGAATGGGGGCTGCAGTCAGTCCCTGACTTTTCAACTCTGCCACTCTCATGGTCCCTCTCTGCCCTTGCTCCTCGTGGGGTCACTCCCACGGGATGCCGTCCTTCCCGAACTGAGCCTGCGGGGGCTGCCCACAGGCAGCAGCTCTTCAGGAACTGCTCCCACACGGCTGCATACCAAGGGGTCCATCCCCCAGGAGCAAACTGCTCCAGCACGGGTCCCCCACGGGTGGGCGGCAGCTCCCCCCAGACCTTTTGCTCCTGCGTGGGCTCCTCTCCACGGGCTGCAGCTCCGGCCCGGGTCCTGCTCCTGCGGGGGCTCTCCATGGGCCGCAGCCTCCTCCAGGCCACATCCACCTGCTCCACCGGGGGCTCCTCCACCTACGGGGGGGGGCTGCAGCGTGGAGATCTGCTCCATGTGGGACCCATGGGCTGCAGGGGGACAGCCTGCTCCACCAGGGGCCTCTCCACAGGCTGCAGGGGAACTGCTGCTGCATGCCTGCAGCACCTCCTGCCCTCAGGGCTGCAGCACTGCTTCTCTCACATTTTCTCACTCCTCTCTCCCAGCTGCTGTTGCACAGCAGTTTTTTTTTGTTTGTTTGTTTGTTTGTTTGTTTTTTCTCCTTCTTAAATCTGCTCTCACAAAGGCACAACCAGTGTTTCTCAGGAGCTTAGCTCTGTCCAGGTCCTTTTTGGAGCCAGCTGGAGTTGACTCTTCTCTGCCATGGGGCAGCTTCTGGGCTCTTCTCAAAGTGCTGTGACGTTATGCAGCAGTCAGTTTGCTAGTATAAAGATATCTTCATATCTATGGCCTTTGTTTTGCGTCTGCTTGAAATCACTGCCTTTTTGTTAAAGAACTTCCACAGTGGACTGCTAGAGATTTCCTATTTTCTGGTGCTTCACCCAATTTCCAGCAGTTGCAGGAAGGTGAAGTTCACAATGGAAAAAAAAAATAAAAAATAAAATAAAATAAAATAAAAGGGATATGCATTGTCCATTTCTGTAATCCTCTGAGCTCTAGCGATAAGTCTTGTTCTCTTTGGTTCCCAGATCTTTGCTTGATTTGCTAGTTCTACACTACAGCTTCCTTTAAATTGTTACCCTTACTTCCTGTGATGTTTGTCTTCATTTATTTGAATCTTTAATTTGACCATCAGTCACAATAAATAATTAAGCCCTGGATTTAGCTGCAGTCGTCTGCAGTGCAGATACTGGGTCCAGGTTCCCATTAGAGCTCCAGAGGTGTATCCAGTCTGGGTAGCATAGCCACGCCTACTTCTAACTCCTGAAAAGAAGATGCTTCACAAATCTTTAAAAGATTTTAACATTTCTTGTAAGACCACACTCAGCACCCATCTAGTTGCAGAGGGGAAGGGACATTAAATGAATAATAAATAAAAAATGGGTGGTGTGGTGGTGGGAAGTACCCTTCTACCTAGGGGATGTGAAGACTGAGATGAAAAATATAAGTACAAACTTAACCTGAAGAAGTAGGCATCTGGGACATGTGGTCCTTAGTCTTTTGCATTTTGAAACCAAAATATCTAACAGTGAAGCAACTGTCAGCACAAATTCTTTTGCTTGATCTACAGTTTTTAGATCTGTACGTGTCTCTTGTGTTTATCTCCAGGATTCATGCTTTTAAACATTTTATTTGTTATTTCCACGACGGTTTTTCAGAGTCCCATTAAAGTGAATGGCTTTTCCCCAAAGCAAAAAGCTGGGAATAAACGTAGTAAAATGAAAATAAGGGCATTAAGTAAAAGATGAAACCAAGGTTTATTTAACATGAAAGGGGGAAAAGAAAAAGAAAAAATAATTAAAAAAAAAAAAAATCACAGCTTTTCTAATAAAGCGTTATTTAGCATGTGGTTACAAAGTGGGAATGTCAGTGTCAAAAAGAATGATCACTAATCTGATTCTTGTTTTTCCCCCCCAGAAATCTAATTACAGAATTTTTCTTTTTTTCTCTTGGGTTGTC